>NC_051066.1:127709002-128012752 GCF_004664715.2 Peromyscus leucopus
ACCTGGGAGGACAGGCGAGAACTAACCTCTCTGCTAGGGAGGCTACCCTTTCAGAGCCAAGCCTGTGTCCCCGAGGCCAGCACACTTGGCCTTGGTTCACACGGAAGGACGTGTCTCGCCTGCACCTTCCATGCTCTTCATGTGCACTGATGATTGTTCCGGCAGGAGACACACCAAAAGGAGAAATTCCAGCCCGAACTACCACAGAATCTGAGGCTTGAAGAAGGGTCAGGAACAGGAGCCAGTCCAGCATCCTTCACCACAGAAGGGTCTGGGAACGGTAGTGGTACCCAGGTTATGAGGGAGAGAGAGGCACTGGACGTGAGTAGAGATTGTCTTGTCGTAGAGATAAAGAGCCCTGGTGATAAGAGCTGTCTGTCCGTGCAGCCCTCCACAGCTGAAGATACACTGTGACTCCCTTGGACCCGCCTTCACAGTGAGATGTGGATTCTGTGACCAAAGGCCAGCGCCCCAGGCTGCCCCTGTAGGCCTGAGAAGGACCAGCTCAAACTGTACCAGAGATCTAAGGATGTCTGCGTGGGGTGGGGGTGGAGGGGCACGGACGGGAGACCTGTTGCCATCTTCTAGGTACACTTTGGGTAGTGTTTCCTGAGCCTTCCTGCTGGGTAAGGGTGGGGCCCCCCGGTCTCCATAACAGTGCCAGGCAGTTCGGAAAGAGCTGAATTATTCGCTGGAGGCCGTCCAAAAGGAGGCCAAGTTCCTGGACCTGTCTGACACATTTTCCCAATGTATAGATCACTCCTGTGATTCTGGCTCCAGTCCTAGCCGGGGCTTCCTGTTCCATCTTCCCTGATACAAGCATATTCCTTCCCTGAGTCTGTTTTCCCATCTGTGAAATCGAGCAGGAAAGCAACCCCTGCCCCGGAGGCTTAAGCGACTGTTGGTCAGCCACCAGAGGTTTGAGGATCACCCAGAGCTGTGTGGCTCCGCTCAAGACCCCACTTCTCTGGGCCTCAGTCTCCTCCTCTGTACAGATGAGCTCGTGTAGTAGGCTCCCAAAGGCTAGTTGGGAGCAATGGCTAGTTTATGTCTGGCCGCAAGAAGAAGAGGGACGGGATGCAGAAGGCTCTGGTACCGCGGGCTGTTGGCAGTGAGTGGCTCCTGAGTGTTGTCGTAGGGCCACCCTCCCCGCCCCCCCCCGGTCCCGCCCACCTTCCCGACACCGGGGCGGGGACAAGCAGGTGCCGCCACACACTCCAGGAGCCGCGGGGCAAGTAGACCTTGCGTGACCCTCGGTGAGTGGCGGTGGAGCACGGGCGGGGGGCGTCCGTCTGGGGACAGCGGGTGGCCTGTGACCTTTCCCCCAGTTCCCGCCAGGAGGGCGGCAGGGATGGGCGGAGCAGCAGCGGACTCTGAGCTGCCCCCATGTTGCCCGTCCGGGCCTGCCTGGCCGCGATGCTGCTGCTGCGCAGCACCTGTATCCACCGGCCGAGCCTCTGCTGCCTGGCCCGGGAGCACAGGTCCCACCAGTCCCAGGATGGCTCCCTCCAAAATTCGACTGCCGTAAGAGGCCGGATGCCCTCCCTGGCCCGCAGGGAAGGGGTGGGGAGGAAAGGAGCCATGAGACCTTCTCCCTGCCTGAGACCTGGGCCACCAAGCCATGGCATACCCAGGTCCTTTCACAGGTGGGACCTCCCAGGAGGCTCAAAGAGAGTGAGCAATTGACCTGAGGTCATACCGGGCCACCAGGGAGCACAGGCCTGGATAACAGACAGCTCTCTCTGAGATGGAGTGGGCAGGACGCCACTGCCACCACCTGCTTGCTGGGAGTGTGGTTGCCCAACCAAGTCTTTGTAAGCGGGAAAGTTGAGTTGGCATTGAGTTGGAGGCTCTAGGTGAAAATTCCTGTCCCTCTTGGGTGTGAGAGGGCCCAGGCTCCCGGCCACCCAGTGGCTGACCTCCTGGAACCTATGCCTCCTCTTGGTCTCTGCCTCTGCCTCAGCTTCTCTTGTCTACCCCTGCATCTTTAACTGTTGGTTCTCTGGGTCCCAGCGCCCTGTCCACCATCAATATCTCCTCACCCCCTATTCAGTTCCCTTTCCTAGGTTGGCTTTCTGGTCCCCTGCTCTGCTTACCCAAAGCCAGGCAGGTCCTACCCAGTCCCCAGGGCCACCAGCAGGCCTGCACCAGCTCTCTCCGGTCTGGTCCCCTCGGCTCAGTGCCCACCAACGGCCAGCCTATCTATGCAGAGTAAGCATCCAACCATGGCGCCAGGGTGTAGGGTGGCCCAGTGTCTTGCAAGCCAGATGCTACCTCCACGTAGGAGAGAATACCCCCCCCCACACACACACACACACATCCCAGTTCCCGTGGGAGAGCTCTGTACTGGCTGATAGGCGCAGATAAGCTCCATGACTGGCTGGTTTCTAAGGATCCTGAGATGTGAGGCTTCGCACAAAAGCCAGGAAGCTGTTGTAGTGCAGGAGCAAGGTCAGGCCACACAGGGGAGGAGGTAGTTCTGTACCACACAATGGGGGTGTGGGACCGCAGACACTGGGGTGTGGGACTGCAGACACTCAGTAAAAAATAACAAAGAGGGTGGTATGCGCTTGCCTAGCATACACAAGACCCTGGTTCACCCCTGCAAAACACACACACACACACACACACACACACACGCACACGCACACGCACACGCACACGCACACGCACACGCACACGCACACGCACACGCACACACACACACACACACACACACGCACGCACACACAAGAATCAAAAGGCCCTGGCCTGAAGTCACCCTCTGAAGTCTCTAGTTTTCACCTGTTTCTGGACCTCATCTCAGTCAGAGACTTGGTTGGTCTCTGGCCTTCTGCACTCCCCAAAGGGTACCTAGGAAGCAGCTCTGTGGTAGGGCCTGTGTCTCTGGTCCCCTCAGCCCTTCCTCACTCCCTACTTCCTGGCCCCAGAGCCTGAAATGTCAGGCCACCCCTTCTCCCTCCTTCCTGAGGCCTGCTCCATAGTCTCATACACCCTGACCTGGGGTGCTATTTTGTTTGTATTCTAACAAATAAAGCTTACCTGGAGATCACATTGCAGAGCCAGCCACTAGATAGACATAGAAGCCAGGCAGTAGTGGCGCACACCTTTAATCCCAGCACTTGGGAGGAGAAAGCAGGAAGATCAGGAGTTCAAGGCCACTACACAAGACTGATCCGATTTAAAAGAGAAACAGAGCCTGGTGGTGGTGGCGGCACATACCTTTAATCCCAGCACACGGGAGACAGAACAGGTGGATCTCTGTGAGTTCGAGGTCAGCCTGGTCTACAGAATGAGTTCCAGGAAAGCCAATGGCCCTTTCAGTCTGAGGATTCCTAGGGGTAAGAAGTCTTTCTAGTGGCTGGCTGCTCTGTTTCTCTGATCTTTCAGCTTTCACCTTGATATCTGACTCTGGGTTTTTATTATTAAGACCGATTAGAATTTATGCTACACTGACCAGTTGTGTGACTCTGGCCACTTCTTTTCCCTTTCTGAGCCTCAGTTTCTTCCTCTGTGAAATGGGATAGACCCAGGACTGCTGAGAGGCTGCAGAGGATGTGAGGGGGTCAGTACAGGTGGACAGCAAGGAGCACAAGGGCCCTGCTTCCTTGGTGGCTCCCTCGCTCGCCTCCCCACAGCCAGTCAGGACTGGCCTTCCTCCACCTGGAGGGGCTGTGGGTCACCGAGGATATATCCACACTGCCCTTGAAGGCCCTGGTGACTTCCCCTAAGCTTCTCTGTTGCTCTTAATCTGATAGCCGCAGCCACGCTGGTCCCAAGGCTGATCTTTGAGCATGGAGAGGGCCTTGTACTGGCTGGCCAGCTCCACCCTGGACCCTCTTTCCCCAGACTTCTCTCCCTCACATTCCTACCTCCCAGCTCTTCTTTTTTAATTAATTAATTTTTTTAATTACACTCATGATATTCATTAATTACACTCATGACATTAATTACATTTGTGATATTCATTGATTACATTCACAGTATTCATTCAATAATTATATTTATGATACTCATTAATTACATTAATTGTATTGATTTATTACAGTCATGATATTATGTCCTGATACTACTGTTCATTTGTGGGACTTTTCCATCACACAAAACAGAAACTCTGTACATAGGAAATCATTGCTCTATATTCCTTTCTTCTCCATCTTGAGATAACGTCTAATCTTTCTGTCTCTGTGAATTTGTATATTCTGTATATCATGTAATACAATTCTATAGTATTTGTCTTTTTTTAATGTAAAAACATTTTATGTACAACTGCAGGAGAAATAATACACAGATAGTTCTTCTTGCCTCTGCAGTACTCACTGCTGCCTGGACTGATCTGTGTTTTGATTTTCTGGCTTTCTTGGTGACAGATTTTATTTATTTATTTGGTGAGCAGAGGACAATGGTTCAGCTGGGTGTAGCACCCAATAAAGGCAGGTCACACACATGAGTGAACAAAGAGCCACAAGGCCACTGAAGACAGGGCAGAAAATACAGATACTGAGCCATGCAGGGGCATCCCAAGGTTAAGACCTGTCTGGGCTACAGAATGAGATCACAGCCAACCTGGGCTGAGACTGCTATGATTTACTTCTCAGGGACACAGGGGGTGTCCCGTGTGTGCAGGGGAACATGCTGGGCAGATGCATGCCATGTGGGCATGGCAGCAGCGGTGGCCAATGATACACAATCCAGACGCTGCATCCACGTGCAGAGTTTGTTATAATAGAGAGATAAAGAGGCAGAGAGACAGAAAGAGGGAGACAGAGAGAGGAAGGGAGCGAGAGAGGGGTGCACACCTCGTGGGAGGAAAAGTGGAGGGGCGGGGGGCGGGGCAGAGTTTTTCCTTAAGAGATTTCTGTGTCAGGACGCAGGGCGCCCCCAAGGGGTGGGATCAGAATATTAACAGAGACTCCGTTTCAAAATTAAAAGTAAAGGCAAGGGAGCTGTGTATAGCTTGGCGATAGAGCTCTTACCTGGTTTATATGTGTCCCTGGGTTCAGTACCTAGGATTGGGGGGAGACCAAGTACTCTATGCCTGAGCTGCATCCCATCTCATGAATCTTTTAAATATGTCCACCACACTCAGAACATTCGCTGCTCTGAGAGAAACGGTCTGACCTTCGTGTATATTGTTTCCTCTGCCTGGGACAGCCCCTCGCTGGTTGCTTCTTACAGGGTCTCCAGACCTAGAGAACTGGGCGGGACAGAAGTGAGGATCTGGGGTACAGACCCTGATGGAGCCCCACTTATCTCTGCCCTGACCTCCGCAGGCTGGAGCTCTCACACGACAGCCCTAGAGGAGAGATTGCCTCCTTTAATTACTGACTGGCTCCCTCTGTTCCCTTTATGGTTTGCTGCGTCAGGAAGAGTTAGCAGAACAGGGCTTCGTGTCCTCCTGCGCCCCCTGGAGCCCCAGCCCCACAAGGGCAATGGGAAGGCTGACTTCCCAGGGCAGGATCTTGCAGGAATCTGGGTGGAGGCAATGCAGGCCAGGACAGCGCTTGAAGGCGGGGTCAGAGAGCAAGTGCAGCTTGGAAATGGCCTGTCTCCAGGTCCTCTGGCACAACCAGGTGGGCCCTGGGTAAGAAGAGGACTGTCTTTATGGTGAAGGTCCAGGTCTCATTGTCTCCCACTCTCCTTCCATCTCTCAAATCATTTCCTCTTCCTAGGTCAGTGTCCTGTGTAGGGACCAGGAGAAGGGGCTGTCAGAGTGTCAGAGTCCTGGGTGAGGCTCACCAGAAAGCTCTAGAACTTCTAGAACAACACAGGGATCCATGAGTGTGGCAACACATACCCCTGAGACAAAAGCGGGAAGACCTAGAGTTCTGGGCTAGGCTGGGCTAAACAGTCAGATTTTTATCTCAAAACTGAAACAGAAAAAAAGGGAAAAGAAGGCTTGGAGTCTGCTTGAGACCACCCAGCTGGGTGAGTGCTGGCATGGGACCAGTTCAAGGACATATATATGGTGGGGGGAAGGGATCCCCCCCACTTCCCCTATTCAAGGAGGAGATGGCTAGGCTGGCTCAGCTCTCACAGAGGCCATGCTACTTGCTGGCTGGCTGGCCTTGGGCAGGGACTCTTCTTCCTCACCTGCTCATTGAGGACACTAGTGTGGGATGGGTGAACTTCCTTGGCTATAACGATCTAAAAATGTCACATCTGCTGACTTTTCCAACTCACGTGAAATTAACTCTGGACATGGTGTCCCAGAGTCATCTTCCCATCCATGGGTCAAAGCCCAGTCTATATGCTCTCCCTCTAAACTGTTTATATCCTTGGCAAATCTTTCTCCTGGGTTTTCAGATCTTGGTTTATAAAACTCTCTATGTACTGAAGAAGCAAGCTTTTGTCTGCTCTGTCCTGATCTCCCCCAGCCCGTCATTTGTCTCTTGGCCTTGCTCTTGGTACTTTTTGCAGAAATATTTTGTTTACCTGTTTGAGTTTATTGCATTTGTGTGTTTTAACGTGTCTGAAGTTGAATGTATCAAACTTTTCCTTCCTGGTGCCAGGATTTCTGAGTCCCGCTGGGGAAAACCTTGCCCAGCTGAAGGTTATCCGTGAACAAATGTATCTATGTTTCTGCTGATCAAAAGCCAGCTTGTTGGTGATAAAATTGAACTGTCTCACAGGTGTCCTTCTCCCCAAGCCCTTTTGCAGCCTGACCTGGAGGACAGACAGCGTCCGGCTCAGGCTGCCCACGATGGCCCTCCTGACACACCTGCTGGTCTGCGTCTTTGGCATGGGCTCCTGGGTAGCCATCAACGGGCTCTGGGTGGAGCTGCCTCTGCTGGTGACCGAGCTGCCCGAGAGCTGGTACCTGCCCTCCTACCTCACCGTGGTCATCCAGCTGGCCAACATAGGCCCCCTCCTAGTCACCCTGCTGCACCGCTTCCAACCTGGCTGCCTGTCCGAGGTGCCCGTGATCTTCCTCATCCTGTGCATAGGCACAGCTGCCTGCATCCTCTTGGCCTTCCTGTGGGACACGACCTCCTGGATACAGGGCGGACGCCATAGTGTGGCCTTCATCGTCCTCACCTTCTTCCTGGCCCTGGTGGACTGCACCTCCTCTGTCACTTTCCTGCCCTTCATGAGCCAGCTGCCCACGTATTATCTCACCACCTTCTTCATAGGAGAGGGGCTCAGCGGCCTCCTGCCCGCGCTGGTGGCTCTCGCCCAAGGCTCAGGCATCACCACCTGTGTCAACGCCACACAGGCACCAGGCACCACCTTGAGCCCTGTGACCACAGTGGAGACCCACGTCACCCAGGTACCGAGTGTGATCCAGAGCCATTGTTGTGCTGTGCGTGGTCCCCAGGGTAGGGAACGGGAAACTGGCTTCCTTTATTTTCGTTATTTAGTATGTGTATTCTGACACACGTGCACAGGGCCACATGCCACCACACAAGTGTGGAGGTCAGAGGACAGCTTCGTAGAGTCAGTTCTCTCATCTTTTTTTTAAAAATTATTATAATCTATACAGAACACCAGATCTTTACAGATGTTCCAGTTACTAATAACTCAGACTCTAAACAGTCATGCTCTTACCTCTACCTCTCTCACCCTCTCTCCCCATCTTTACAAGAGTTCTAGGGACGGAATGCGATTGTCAGCTGTAGCTAGAGTTTTCCTGCCTTGCCCACAGTCAGGACAAATCTTTGTCACCCGCCAGTCCCATAGCCGCTCAGACCCAGCCAAGTAAACACAGAGACTTATATTGCTTACAAACTATATGGCCGTGGCAGGCTTCTTGCTAACTGTTCTTATAGCTTAAACTAATCCATTTCCATAAATCTATACCTTGCCACGTGGCTTGTGGCTTACTGGCATCTTCACATGCTGCTTGTCATGGCAGCGGCTGGCAGTGACTACTTCCGCCTTCCTGTTCTTTCTTGTCTCCTCTCTGTTAGTCCCACCTATACTTCCTGCCTAGCCACTGGCCAATCAGTGTTTTATTTATTGACCAATCAGAGCATTTGACATACAGACCATCCCACAGCAGTCAGCCTTGCACGGCACATGCCTTCACCTGCTGAGCCATCCTGCCAGCTAGGGGCTACAGATTAAAGTGTGTCAGGTGGGTGGACAGCAGAAAGACCATTTTAAGTGTGTGCGTGTTGGAGGTTCATCAGAGTTTGAGATTCAAAGGCGCACCAGGAGACAGGGGTTCAAACCTTCCCAAACAGCAGAAAGGGACAGTGGCTTGCGGCTCATCGGAGGGTGGAGATGTACTCTGGGAGGGGGGAAGACGTGGCTGATGAGCAAAGGTGGCCTGAAAATGTCCACTCTGTGTGTCCCCACCCAACCAGTTTAGAGTAGCCAGTACTAAAGAAGCCTAAGAGTGACACAGTCTGGTCTTTTAGACAGATCGGGGATATCTTGGGCCTCCAGAAAAAATCATGTAGACCAGGGAAACGAGAACCTAAGGTCAAGATGTCTCTAACCTCCCCAGACCTGGATTTTTATCTGGGAATCTGATGTCGCGCATGCTTCCCGCAGTGACGTGGCTAACGGCAGCTTTGTCCCTCCACAGACCACCCACAGCCCTTCTTCCCTGTCACCCTGGCACCTGGAGAGTCACTACCTGGCCCCACGCTTCTCACCACTGCTGTTCTTCCTACTGCTCGCCTTCCTGATGGGCTGCTGCCTGGTCGCCTTTTTCCTCCTGCAGCGGCAGCCCTGGGGACGGCAAGGCTCCATAGAGGACCTTCTCCACTCCCAGGTCACCCTGCACTCCATCAGGCCGCGAGACACAGAGGACACCAGCTCACTGGGTACCTATGTGAGCAGCCCAGGCAAGGAGTCGGTGGAAGCCAGTGCAGCCCCCCTCCGCCCAGCCCAGCTGGCCTTCATCTACTCGGTGGTGGCCTTTGTCAACGCGCTCACCAATGGCGTGCTGCCTTCAGTGCAGACCTACTCCTGCCTGCCCTACGGACCTGTTGCCTACCACCTGTCGGCCGCCCTCAGCAACGTGGCCAGCCCTCTCGCTTGCTTCCTCCCCACCTTCCTGCCTAACAGGTACTACCCTGCCTCACCCAGGGAACTCTGAGAGTGGGGATGGCGCCATTTCAGAACACCAAGTGCCCAGCCCCACCTATGGGGTGATGTGTGGGGTGGTTGGTATATGGTCTCCCGGAGGCATGGGATAGCATGCTTGGCCTCTGTGCCTCCAGGGTACCTATCTGAAAAATTGGAGTGGCAATGCTTCCTCCTATGGTGGCTAGGAATGCGACAGACTGTTCTCTATCAGTGCCTGGCACTTCCAATGTCTCAGCAGCAGGGCCCCCAGTCCATGAGGAGTGACAGTCGGCTACTGAGGTGGACACATAGAACCCTGAGACCTACAGGGAGGGATGGAGCTGGGCTTGTGGCCCAGCCAGCCCCATCAAGTGGCACTTCTAGAATAGTTAGGCGGGCTATCAGATGTAATGCAGGCTACCAGAGCAGGCTGGGCCCTGGCTCAAAAGTATAAGCTTCATCCTGGAAACCTGACTGGGGCAATGAAGAAATGACAGATACATGTACAGAAAAGCTGGGATCGGGTGAATTGTGCTCACTCTGATGGAGGGCACCCACTACACCACCCAGATCTCATGTTTCTTATGGCAGCACAGGAGGAAGAGTTAGTCTGGGCAGGAGGTTTCTATAGGGGCATGGTCTCGGGTTACAGGCATAGGGGAAGTGTCTTAGTTAGGGTTTTATTGCTGTGATGGAACACTGACCGATAAGCAAGTTAGGGAGGAAAGGGTTTATGTGGCTGACACTTCCAGATCATAGTTGGTCATTGGAGAACATCAGAACAGGAACTCAAACAGGGCAGGATCCCGGAGGCAGAAGCTGATGCAGAGGCCATGGTACTGCTTACTGGCTTGCTTCCCCTGGCTTGGTCGGCCTAATTTCTTACAGAACCCAGAACCACCTGCCCAGGAATGGTACCACTCACCATGGGCTGGGCTACCCCCATTGATCACTAATTGAGAAAATGCCTTACAGCTGGATCTCATGGAGGCATTTCCTCATCTGAGGCTCTTTCCTTTCTGATGACTCTGGTGTGTGTCAAGTTGACACACAAAGCCAGCCAGTACAGAAAGTAAAAGCTGCAGGAGACAGTTTCTATGTATACTGGCCAATCGCTCCTAAACACTCATTCATGGACCCGGGGAAGAGGATGACACTTTTCTGAGCCTCACCCAAGGAAAGCAGTGTCCTCAGCTGCCAGCCAGATTCTGATGGAATTCTGGAAAGTCACCTCCAGACAGAGCTCATGGCTGACCTCCCAGACAGATGACAGACCTCCCTGAGAGTAAGGGAGGGTCCTGGAGAAAGCCCTGAAGAGATCAAAGCCCCTTCTGGTGGCTTCCTGGCAAGGAGCTGGTACCATGAAGAAAATGATAGCCAACTCAACACCCGCAGCTGGGAAGCCGCCCGGCCCTTGTGCTCCATCCCCCCCTCCAGGGCACCTCTGCCCACCACACCCGCATTGCGCAGGCAAGAACAGGTCAAGGACGGTCAAGGACCAGTCTCAAGGTTTGGGTGGTTGAACTGTGATCTGGTATGAACATATGAGGTGCCTTGACTCTCAGGGTCCCCCTTAACCTAAGTAGCCTGGGATCCTTTTCCATAAAGGTCTAACCTAACCCTGGAAGCTACTCCTTGGGGCCTGGGTGAAGGGGACAGACACCAGGCTTCTCGACCCCTCTCATGTCCTTCTCCACTCCTTCTCAGGTCACTGCTGTTTCTGGGGTTGCTCACGGTGCTGGGAACCAGCTTTGGGGCCTACAACATGGCCATGGCTGCCATGAGCCCCTGCCCCATCCTGCAGGGTCACTGGGGTGGAGAAGTCCTCATCGTAAGTATCCCCTCCCCCGCTCTCATTTCTCAAGGCCGGGGGGTGGGAGGGGGGAACCCTTTTCTGTTAGCCTAAGTCTTCTAGTGGTTCTCTTAAAAGTGGGGACTTAGGGAGGTGAAGTTGCCGTGAATGCTACCTCCCCCATATGTACCCCGACTTGATCATTTGGGGGAGGGAAGAGACGCCGGGGTTTCCTTTTACTCTGGAGGGATAGCTCCTGTGGCCCCTAGCCCTTCAGGGTCACCTCCATAGGACCTCATTTGCAATAAGGGGTCATTTCATCTCCCTTGGCCCATGAGGTTACCCTGCCGTAGGGTGCGCCCTTGAGCTCTCTTCCTTCTGCATCTCCCCTGGTGACCTCGTCCCGGCAGGTGCTCTCCTGGGTGCTGTTTGCCGCCTGCCTCAGCTACGTCAAGGTGATGCTGGGTGTGATCTTGCGTGACCGGAGCCGCAGCGCCCTCTTGTGGTGTGGGGCAGCAGTGCAGCTGGGCTCCCTGGTCGGCGCCCTGCTCATGTTCCCGCTGGTGAACGTGCTGAAGCTCTTCTCGTCTGCCGACTACTGCAGCCTGGACTGTTCCGTCTAGCCTCCCTTGGCCACCACAGGACACCAGGACACCATCGCTGAGGTGCGCCACCAGAACCCAGAGAGGCAAGGTGAACAAGCCCTGCCCCCTTCTCCGCGAGGGCATAGATCTGGGTCCGAGCTTTTGAAACGCGCGGCCCTCCCCCAACCCTGTGCCCCAGTGCTGATGAGCCCCAGCTGCGGACGTCATTCTTGGACTTCTGAGAGATCTGGTTTGTAGCGTTCAGCTGGAGGCAGCCCAAGGACATTAGGGAGAGATCTCTGAGAGATTAAGTTTCCCCTTGCCTGCTGTGAGAACTTAGGGAAGTCGACTCTCTAGGCCTGTTTCCTCATTAAAGGAGGGTTGTAGTAAGCAGCCTTTAGCTTGTAGGTTTAATCTAGCAGGTTCTCCTGAACTCTCTCCTGCGTGGACACCCTTCTTAACACAGGCCGGAAGTGGTCAGAGGGCTTAGGAAGGCCCCTGCCCCCATCCCTTTTCTGTGTCCCAAGAAAGAACCTCTACAGGACACTGGCTACAGAAACTCCAAGCATCTTGGCCCTGGGTCCCAGTACAGCTCTCCACCTCCCTGTCCCCCAGGATGGTGAGACCCTAAGATAAGTTGAGGGAAAACCTGCCTCTGAAAGTGAACTCCGCCCGGATGCATAGTGGCCAGTGAAGACCTTTAGAGGGTGTCTCAGGCAGGAGGGGTGTTGTTTGTAACTATCACTCGGTTTTTGTATTTTGTTCCTTTTTTATAAAAATTAAAACTTTCTATGCTTTTACACTAGGGGTGGTGTACACACAAGAAGGCTACACTGTATCGGTCTAATTCTAATCAGTTTTCAGTCAAGGCTGAGAACCACAGAAACAGAGCAGAGAGGCCTGGGACCAGCCCACTCTTCGGGACTGGTGTCCATCTGCTGGCGCCACCCCGCACTGCTCTCCACTCTTAAAGTAGGGTTGGAGAGATGGCTCAGCCATTTAAGACTAAGTCCCCCAAGGAAAGTCCAACATTTAAATGGTGCTTATCCAGTTGCTCTTGGTATGTGCTCGCGCATAGGTGGGGTCTGGCGGGCGGTGGGGCCTGGCGGGCGGTGGGGTCTGGTGGGCGGTATAGACCTGGAATCCCACTACTCTGGAGGCTGAAGCAGGGGAATCAAGAGTTCGAGAAATCCAGGCAGGCTTGGTGACATCCAGCCAGGCTTGGTGACATCCACCTTTAATCCCAGCACTCAGGAGGCAGAGTTCCCCCAGTTCTCTGTGACTTCAAGGCCACCCTAGTCTGCACAGTGAGCTCTAGGCAAGCCAGGAAGGGCTAAGTAGTGAGATCAGTCTCCACTAAACAAACAACACATATGAAAACAAACACTTTCATTACTTCCTGTTCACCCTTCCAAAGGGGCAGGACTTCAAGACAGTCACAAACCATTGTTCATCTTACACTTTTTGCTTCAGTGAAAACAGAAACTGCTCATTCTTTATCCTGGGTTGTATAACACTCCACAGAGTGCCAAGTTACTCATCCATATTTGAAGTACTTTCCCTTATGCAACCAATCCAGATGTGGCCATGGGCATCCAGAAAGCAGCACAGATGAGGAAATTATCGAAGAGTAACTTGTAGCTAGAGTTTTCCTGCCTTGCCCACAGTCAGGACAAATCTCTCACCCGCCAGTCCCACAGCCGCTCAGACCCAACCAAGTAAACACAGAGACTTATATTGCATATAAACTGTATGGCCGTGGCAGACTTCTTGCTAACTGTTCTTATAGCTTAAATTAATCCATTTCCATACATCTATACCTTGCCACATGGCTGGTGGCTTACCAGTGTCTTCACATGCTGCTGGTCATGGCGGCGGCTGGCGGTGTCTCTCTTCGCCTCAGCCTTCTGCTTCCCAGAATTCTCCTCTCTCTTTGTCCCACCTACTTCCTGCCTGGCCACTGGCCATTCAGTGTTTTATTTATTGACCAATCAGAGCAATTTGACATACAGACCGTCCCACAGCAGTAACTGGTGAGTGCGGACCGCCCATGCAGCAGAGTGCCATCCCGGCTCACACGCTCTGTCGAGGGTAAGCCAGGGTGTGCTGGCACTTGGGAAGTCGCCTCCACCAGGGGACTTGGTCTGGTTTGTCTGTCGCCCCATCTTAGGAGCCTCCAGCTTATAAACTGGCCCTTGTCAGCCTGGCTCAGCTGTTTCTCAGAATACAGGTGGGAAGAGCGTCACTCCCAGGATTCTTAGGAGTGACACTGAGCATCTGTGTATACAAAGTGCTCAGTGGTACCTCCTCAAACAGTAGGTGCTCTGCCCACCACAACCCCTGATGCCCCTGAGCTATACTTCTGCCCACACCACCACCCCAGGTGAGTCTGGCTGGCCAGTGAGTTCCAGACAGGGACCCTGTCTCTGCCTCCTCAACACCGGGATTACAAGTGGGCACCACCGCCATGCCCAGCTTTTAAAAATGTGGGCTGTGGGGATTGAACTCAGGTCCTCACTCTTGCAAATTCTTTTCTGACAGAGTCACCCCCCCAAGCCCCATGAATCCAGTCTTGAGTCTGACCCAAGATGTGGGATGTTGCTCTAGCCCACTGAAAGGGGTAACCAACAATACAAGTGCCACCACAGAGGGCCTGTGGTCCCAGCTTCTGGCGAGGCCAAGGCAGAAGAGTTACTTGAGCCCAGGAACTTAAGGGTAACCTGGGCAATATGACAAGGCCCTGTCTTTTTTTTTTTTTTTTTTTAATAAAAAAAGAAAGATCAGGGCTGGGCGGTGGTGGCGCATGCCTTTAATCCCAGCACTCGGGAGGCAGAGCCAGGCGGATCTCTGTGAGTTCGAGGCCAGCCTGGGCTACCAAGTGAGCTCCAGGAAAGGCGCAAAGCTACACAGAGAAACCCTGTCTCGAAAAAACCAAAAAAAAAAAAAAAAAAAAAGAAAGAAAGAAAGAAAGATCAGGACTCTGCCCTCACCCTGGAGTTGGCATGGGGCTTGGCTAAAGATGCTGCCCCATGCAGGGTGCAGCCTGAGAGGGCATCTGCAGAAATGCCTCTTCGAGCATTCAGAGCAGTGCAGTGTATTGCCTTGGGTGTATTTTGTGGGGTAACCTTGAAAGGACCACAGAAGATGCACAGTAGCTAAGAAGCCACTGGGGTGCTCTGGGGAGAAAGCACTTCCCTGGCAGGGGCCTTGGCTGGGTGAGCTGGGCACGGGCCAGGGCAGCACAGACAGGGATGCAGACCTCGTCCTTCCTTCTGCTCATGTAGACACGCTCTTCAGGACCTGGTGACTCTTGGAACAAAAGGACTCAAGGAACAGGACAGAACAGCCAGGCTAGCAGACGTGGGAAGTGAGGGGAGAGGGGAGCTAGGGTCAGGGTGCAGTCCCTGCCTCTGTCCTGGGAACCCCAATGGGAGCCGCTGCAATCCCTCAAAGTGGGGGTCCCCTGGGAGCAGTATCTCCTGCCGTTTTGTTGGTGATGGTTTCCCCAGGGAGGTTTTCAGAATGGCCTGGAAGAAACCAGAGCCCGACACCAGCCCATGCATCGCTCCCTGGAAAGCCTAGCCCAGCCAGACCTACCTTTGATTTGGGCAAGTCCAGTCTCTGCCCAGGAATCTTGGATCTCCACCCAGTTCCTGCCCAGCTGGTCCTTCCTTCCTGACCTGGGGCAACCCAAAGCCTTATAGGGCAAAACACTCCTACTGGGTGTGGCCTTACTTACACTTTTAAAGACTGTGTGTGTGTGTGTGTGTGTGTGTGTGTGTGTGTGTGTGTGTCCGTCTTTGCCTGTGCACGGAAACAGCCCAAGCATGAACTGTTCACCCCACACTCCACCCTGCCTCGCCCTGAGAAGAGTCACAGAGGACACACACACCTTAATTCCCAGAGCTGGGGAACATGCAGGGCACAGACAACTTTGCAAACAGACAAAGGTGATAGGCTCTAAAGTTGAGGATTCTGTGGAATTGCCCGAGAGGGCTCCATGAATCCACATCAACCTCTGAATGCAGAGAATCACATGAGACGCCAAAGGCAAGGCATAGAAGTCTGGGGCAAACAGGAGAAACCGGGAGCCCTCAGTGGCTGGCTGGGCTCCAAGTGGAACCCATGCAGAGGTGCTGGGGGCAGGCCAGAATACCATCTTACAAATGTGCACATTGGTTTCTGACCACAGTCTTAGAGAGTTCGAAGGAGGTCATCTCTGCTAAAGCCTCCACAAGGGGGCCAGACAGCAAACATCCTCATGTTAATGCTGGGAGACCTTAGCTGATTCTAATCTACGAAACTACAGTCAATTTGAATTTTGATTGGTTGATATATTTAGCGGGGGTCTCACCGTGTATTGTAACCTAGGCTGACCTCAAACTCTTCATCCTCCTGAGAGTCAGGATCAAGGGTGTGTAGCTTCATACCCACACTTTCATAGCTGCTACTATGTGGTAGCTTCTTGCAGCATCAGTAAAAAAATAGGGCATGGTATTCCCTCTTGAGGTCCCACAGCCCCTCGCTCTTGCAAAGTGTGTCCTTGTGCATCCCGATGGCCGCAGAACATCCCAGGCTGTAGATGTGGACACTCAGGTCCAGATGAGAGGAAGGCCAGCAGCCAGAGTCCCCTGGAAAAGGTGCTGCAAATTCAGGATACAAAATGATGGGTAGAGAGCTGAAGAGATGGTTCAGAGGTTAAGAGTACTTACTGCTCTTCCAGAGGACCAGGGTTCAGGTCCCAGCACCCACACATTGGGCAGCTCACAGACCCCTGAAACTCCGGTTCCAAGGGATCTGATGCCTTCTTCTGGCTTCCTTGGATACCACATTCACATGGCATGCATGGGCAGGCTCTGAGTTCTTCCTGTCGAGCTGGGACATAATGCTGAGGCTCACCCTTTAGATTTGTCCAGAGGAAAGAGGACCCAAGAAGATGGAGGCAGAAAATCAGGACAGGGTGCCTTTGGAGACAAGTGCACAGTCATCTAAATCAGGCTCACACATTTCCTTGGGGGTCAGCACCCCACCTGCCCAGCTCCACAGAGATCTGCCCTGGCAGCCATCATCATGCCTGTAAATGCCCTCCCTGCTGCTCGGCCTGCTTCTCCTCAGGACCAGAGGCCACTCTTGCCACCTACTGAGGCAGGGCCTTCCCAGGAGCGGGCTCCACCCTCCGCTTTCCTCATTCCGTTCTCACAGAAGCCCTCAGAAAGTCTTCCTAGGCTCAGTCCAGGTTTGTGGGGAAGGAAACCGAAGCCCAGCCTGGTGCTGGTGCAGCACTGTTTTAATCCTGACCGACACTCAGGAGGCGGAGGTGGGGGGGGGGATCTCTGTGAGTTCAAGGCCAACCTGGTCTACAGTGAGTTCTAGGATAGCAGGGCTACATAGCGAGATTATTTCACAAAACAAAACAAACAAAAACAAAACCCACCAATAAAAAAGGAAGGGAGGAAGGAAGGAAGGAAAGAAGGAAGGAAGGAAGGAAGGAAGGAAGGAGGGAGGGAGGGAGGAGGAGGGAGGAGGAAGGAAGGAAGGAAGGAGGAAGGAGAAGGAAGGAAGGGGAGAAGGAAGGGAGAAACTGAAACTCAGAGGGCTTAAACACCCCGCCTGGACCTCAGCACCAGTCTTGATTCTTAAGCTCCCCAAAGGAAAAACAGCAGGACAGCGAGCAGGCAAGATGGCTCAGCAGGTCAAGAGGCTTGCTGTCAAGCCTGAGGACTGGAGTTCGATCCCCGGGACCCACCTGGTAGAGGGAGAGGAAACAGAAACAACTTCTACAAATTGCCCTTTGACCTCCACACACACACACACACTGTGGGACGTGCATCCCCACCACACAGAAGGTGACTTTTGAAAGAGAAAACCACAGCACCAAGGAAGCAAGAATGCGGCCTTTAGAAAAAGACCGGGCTGAGTCCAGCTGCAGCAGTCAGATCCAGGCCTTCCCCAACCTAAGCGCTGCCAGGAGAGAGTCACGCTCTCAGAGCCCTTTTTACCCAGAATGCATAAGCAGATGTGTAAGATGCTCGCCTGGGTCCTGAGGCTCAAACTCAGGCTATCAGGCTTTGGCGGCAAGCGTGCTTTCTCTCTGAGTCGCTCTCTGGCCCCC
The DNA here is from genome assembly GCF_004664715.2 of Peromyscus leucopus. Classification (NCBI taxonomy): domain Eukaryota; kingdom Metazoa; phylum Chordata; class Mammalia; order Rodentia; family Cricetidae; genus Peromyscus; species Peromyscus leucopus. The sequence goes on from NC_051066.1 coordinate 127,726,509, forward strand.
TATGTGCTGGTTTGGAGGCCTGTTGGTCAGTCCCTCTCAGAGCTAACCTACCTAACAGCCACCTGAGCCTGGCTTTCTGACTTCTCACGGGTGCTCAGCAGCCCAGAGCAGAGACCACAGTGCCCTGGCTCCCTTCCGTCTAGGGTTGGCCACATTAAGGCAAAAGGGATATGATAAGGAGGAAAATGCTGGGACAGGACTTGGACCCACAGATCGAGATAAAACACACATGTGCGCTCACCCAGGGCAAGCTGGAGGAATGGGAACCCACTGTTCACTGGGTGACTGGAGGAGACGAAGGGTTTCAGGTGATTTTCTTTCTCTTTTGACACTTTTCTGTACTTTGAATTTTTCTTTGACTATGCATTCTTTCAAAATTCAATAAAATCTAAAGAAAGGGAGAAGGCTATAAGTAGCCTCTATTGTTTAATCCACCTTCAGCAGCTTCCACTGGGCTCCCAAGGTCACCTGCACCTGACGTAGTTTCTTTCTTTCTTTTTTTATCTCCCCCCCCCCCAATAGTTGGCTGTGTTTCCTGTGAACTATGGACTTTCTTTGTCTCAGGAGTTGTCTCTAGACAGGGCTCCGTGCCTCTATGCAGAGTGACCTCTTTTCCTCCTCGACTAGTGGGCTTTGCTTCCGGGCCTGCTGAGGGTGGTCTGTGCCCCCTCTGACTGGAAGCTATGGGGACAGCATGGTCACGGATGAGGATGAGATTATCCCCACCTCTCTGGGCACGGGGCTGGGTGTCGGGCTTGCACAACCTGGCTTCTAGCTCCGCTTCCTTCCCAGCTGCAGTGCGGCCCTCAGGGAGCTTGCTGTACCTTTTAGGATTCCTGTCTCATTGTCTGAAAATAGTTAAGAGGCCAGAGGCCAGAATCTGTGTGGGCAAAAGGATAGTAAGTCCATCAGGTGCTCACACTGTGTGCCAGGTACCTTCATTCCTTTCCTTCTTCATTAGTTTTTAGACACAATGTTTTTACCAGCGCGCGTGTGTGTGTGTGTGTGTGTGTGTGTGTGTGTGTGTGTGTGTGTGTGTGTGTGTGGTGTGTACATGCAACAGTGTGGAGGCCGGAGAATAATTTGAAAGTCAGTTCTCTCCCACCATGTAGGTCCCAGGGATTGAACTTGAGTTATCAGGCCTAACAGCAAGTGCCTTTTCCTTCTGAGCTGTCTTGCCGGCCCGGTTTAGCTTTCTGAAGACAGGGTCTCACTGCGTAACCCAGTTTGGCCTCAAACTTAATACCCTTGCCTGTGGCTCCCTAAAGGCTGGCATGAGGCACCACTTCCAGCTGCCGGGCACTAGTGCCTACCAAGAGTTAGTGAATTTAGTCTCTGAGGAATGACTGAGGCCATGCCTGGAGAGCTGCCCCAGATTCCTTTCGGAAGCACAAAACCCTCTGGCTAGCTCTCCAGAGGGAAAACGTGCCCTGGCCTCTTGGAGGCCCAGTAGCAGATGGCAAGTGATTGAGAATAAGCTGGACAGCGAAAGAGGAGGGGACTCCACACACTCCTCCCGTCCCTCACTGGTGCCCATGGAGGAGTCTCCGCCAGTCCTGCCCTCCGTGACAAACTCGGCCAGTTTCTCCACCAACCAGAGTCTGAATGAGACCCCTGAGTTTCTCTGCTCAAAAGCGTGTGGAAGAAACGATACAGCGGGTTTTCTAGCCCCAGGACTCCACCAGGCCTTGCAACTTCGGTCCTGGACTTTGGACCTCCGTTAAGAGGGCTTGTCTGAACTCAAGGAAGAGTAAGCGCATGCGTAGAAGATGACAGCAAGGGAGCAGCCAGGGTCAGACACGTGGGTGAAGCCAGGCCAGGCCCTGAGGCTCAGCGGGAAGGCAGCCTGTTGGAGGGAGAGCCCTCGTGAGCAGTCCCCCTGGGCTTACAGGGAAAGCCCGAAAGATGCCCTCAAGCTCCACTAGCCCTCAGCTGGCTTGAAGGTCACTCATTTTCAGCTCAGGTAGTAACTCATACCTGTCATCCCAGGACTCGGGAGGCAGAGGCAGGTGGATCATGAGTTTAAGGACAGGGTGGTCTCCACTGTGAATTTGAGACCAGCTTGAGCTACATAGTAAGACCCCATCTCAAAAAATAAAATAAAATAAAATAAAATAATAAAAAACCATGGGCTGGGGATGTAGTTCAACAGTAGAGCAGTCAGCATGCATGAGGGCCTGGGTTGGCTCTCAGCACCACAAGAAAGATAATTACTGTCCTTCACGTCACACAGCTGAGCAACCCATTAGTCCCCACAGCTCTCCGGAGACAATACTCTGCTGTGTGGGTTACACTGACAGCCGAGGAAATTCTTCAGCAACTGTCTGTTTCTCCGCCCACTTCGGCTTTGCCTCTTCTGGGGCTCTGCTTTGAGGTGCACATCTGTTTACAACTTGTCTGTCTTCCTGATGGATTGACAAAAAAATAAATAAATAAATAAAATCTTGACAGGGTCTCTCTACATAGCCCTAGTTGGCCTGAAACTCTCTATGTAGACCAGGCTAGCCTCAAACCCCCAGAGACCCACCTGCCTCTGCCTCTGAGTGCTGGGATTAAAGGGGCGCGCCACTATGCTGGACTGGCTTGACCCTTTTATCCTAACAAGATGCTTCTCTTTCCCTGACTGTCTTTCTGTTTGTATGCTACATCTTTTGTATGTAGTGTGTGTGTGTGTGTGTGTGTGTGTGTGTGTGTGTGTGTGCAGATATGTGCACAGGTGGAGGTCAGAGGACAGATGTGGGAGGTCAGTTGGCTCTTTCCTCTCTGGGTTCTGGGGATTGAAGTGAGGTGACCAGATCTCAGCCCCATCAGTCCAACTCAGCAACAAAAGGGTGATGTAACATTGCTACCCCCTGTGACATAAGAAGGGTTATAGGAGAAGATGCAAGAAATCTCCTGAGACTGGCTGGTAGAAGCAGCCTTGTTGGGATCCTGAGCATCTTCAGGTCCAGAAAGAGGCAAGGGGAATCGGGGATCTTTTCCTGTGTGATTTCACCAGGCATGTGCCAGATGGAGCAGGCACCTCTTCAGGAGTGCATGGGTGGAGACTCCCTTTTCAGATACCATGTGGTGGTGGACACCCCCTCTTCAGGAGCTTGTGGGGATTGGGAATCCTCCTCAGAAACCCACACAGCTATGGGAGAGAGTGAGATCTGAAATGACAGTGTCCCCAGGTGAGGAACTGCTGTCACATACTGCCCATCTGTAAATGTGTGTACAGTTACCTCAAAGGACAGAAACTGCCCATACAAACAGAGAAGGCACTTAAAAGGTTTAGGTGATTTTGAACTTTGTTTATTTTTATTAGAATCTAAAGTTCCAAAAACTCCAAGCACTAGAATAAATGGGCTAGAAATTTCCAAGGCTCTTTCCTCCTGGTTTTGGGGTGGGGGGCAAAGCCAGAGACCAGCCTGGGGACTGGAGTCGTGTGTCCATTGCTCTGCTATCTAGCACTCTGGAGGGTGAAGGGGCCTTCTCCCTAGGTCACTGAACCAGGGCATCTGGAGTGGAGGTCAACAGGAGGTGTGGAGTCTACCCCCAGCTCCACACCCGGCTCTGGGAGACTGCATGGTGAACTGTCAGGCTGTTCGGAACACTGGCTGACTGTGGGCACTCGTATGTGAGTATGGGCATGCGTGTGTGAGCATGGGCACGCGTATGTGAGCATGGGCATGCGTGTGTGAGCATGGGCACGCGTGTGTGAGCTTGTACACAACCCTCCCGCTGGCAGTTCCCTCGCCAACCTGTTCTGGCTGGGTGGCACTAGATGCAAGGTGGAATGTGGCCATCGAGAGTCGCTGTTACCCAAAAAGCAGGGAAAGATGGGCAAAAAGCCCCTGGCGGGTATGAGCTGGGGTCCTGCAAGCTCAGAAGAAGGTTTTGGAGATGATACTTCACAGGTGGAATCCCTTGAGGCTCAGAGAGGCCCTTCAGCATGACCAGCTTTACCAGAAAGAGACTTCATTTACAATTAGAATCGTATTTTAGAGGTGAGGAAGTGACCTGCGTGTACTAAGTTACATGCAAGTGCATGGCACATCTGAAATTGATCTACCCCCAGCCATCGCTGACATAATTTCTTCAGGACCCCACCCCATCCCCCAATCTAACCCTCTAACCTGTGATCCCTTGGGTGTTTCTGTGTGAACGGAAGCACAAGCTCATCCCTTCCTCTCCCATGACACCACTATCCCTGGCTACCCTGGGAGTCATATCTCTGGTGAGGGTCAGGGGAGGTCTCTCCTGTAAGGACCCTGCTAAGGTCTTTTGCTTCCCACAGGTACCTTGTCCTTGCGGCCCATGGGTAATCCCTTCCCCTACGCTCCCACAGATCTACCTAGGGCAGGGACAGAAACAGGACAGGCTGGAGTGATGGAAACCCAGAGTGACGCCATCAAGAGGCCAAGATAAGGAGCTAGAGAAATGGTTTTGCCGTTAAGAGCACTTGTTGCTCTTGCAGAGGATCCGGGTTCCATTCTCAGCACCCACATGTTGGTTCATAACTCCAGTTCCAGAGGATCTGATGCCCTCTTCTGACCCCTGTGAGCACCAAGTACGCAGGCAGTACACATACCCACATGCAGGCAAAACACTCACACAAAAATATAATGAATGAATCTAATTTTTTTTTAAAGGAGGCCCAGGCAAGGGCCAAAGGAGCATGGAGGTGGCTTTTCAGAAGGGAGGGAGGACGTGGCCTCCGACTACATAGTAAAGGAGGAGATGACAGGATTGAAGGAATCTGACGTATGTGGATGGGAGAAGTGGTCATCATAGGTAATCAAATGTGTTGATGTCCCACATCAAGATATCAGTTGTCAAATGCCAAACTCCAGCAACTTAAGACAATGGCAAGCATTCGTGTCTGGAACCATTCCTGGTGATCGGTGTTTACGGCTTCAGGGTTTTCACGAGGCCTCTGCTGTTGCCCAAAGTCTTACGGAAGATGGAGGGTTCTTTCTGCACCACTCAGGAGCGTGGTCCTATTTATCATCTAGTTACTCCAAACCAGCTCTAGGTGTGTCCTCTGCCATGATGTCACCTTCCCCAGAGCAGCAGTTGACAGAGGGGACCACGACTGTTTGTTAGCTCGGAAGTGAATTCGTCCATTTCACAAGGTGGCCCCAGCTCTCATGTAGACAGTTCCAGGCCTGAACCACAGTTTGTATAGAATGTGGGGGCCACCCTGGAACCAACCAACTGCCTTGGAGAAAAAAATGTTTTCTCCTCCTCCTCCTCCTCTTCCTCCTCCTCCAGATTTTTTAAAGTATGTGTGTATTTCTCTCTCTGTGGTGGGTTTATGGACGTAAGTGCAGTGCCCTTGCAAGCCAGACAAGGGCATCAGAGTCCCTGAAGCTCTGACAGGCAGTTGTAAGGTGCCCAACGAGGGTGCTAGGAACCAAACTTGGGTCCTCTGCAAGAGCAATACAAATACATGTTCTTAACCTCTGAGCCATCTCTCAAGCTCAATTTATTATTGTTATTGTAAAAAAAAAATGTGCCACACTTTAGCCATTTCTAAGTGTATCCACTTTGGTGTAGTTAAGTTAATTTACCTTGTTACATAACTGTCACCGTCCATCTCCCAATCTTTCCTATCTTTCAAGATGAAAACTCTAGGCACTGACTCCTCAGTAGACCTCAGCCAGCCCCTGGCAACCACCATTCCACTTGCTATGTTAATTGCACTGCTGGTCCCTCCCACAAGAGAAGGATGCAGTGTCTGTCTTCCTGCAGTTAGCTTCTTTCGCTTGCCTGTATGTCTTCAGGGTTTGTCCACATGTAGCACATATTAGAATTCCCTCCCATTTCAGACCAAGCAGTATCCTGTGGTGTGTACATGTCATTCTTCATTACTGCGACATCTCTCCTCAACGAGGCTTTGAACAGCTTTAGGTGCACTCTCCTAGCCTTACCCAGTCTTGTTCTGAACATCTCCTGGGAGTCAGGCAGCCAGTCAGGAACCCGTCCTCCCTCCTCCCTCTCAGAAGCCTCAGAGGCGGGCCTGGGAATGCTCATGGGACCCTGGATGCACTTCCTGCACTGTCCCAGCCTAAAGGAAAAAGGCTAGCTGGCATGGAGTGTTGAGTGCCCTCAACCACATTTCTCATGTTACCTGGTCAGGGAGGAGGTACTAGCTTTATCCAGGGTGGGCTACTTTCTCCTGTGTCTACCATTCTGTCAGCACAGGGGATCTTGATGGGTGTTGTTCTCCGGCCAGCCTGAGTCTTTGGAGATCAATACTGCTGGAGATCTCACCTCACAGTGCAGGGATGCCAGGGTGTGACCCAAAGTCTCAAGAAGGGATCTGCCAGCTTTGGGTGGCTCTTGGCATTCCCTGGCCTGAAACCACATCCCCACTTCTTTCAATATCTGCCTTTGTGGTCACATCGCGCCCTCTGGGGGTTTGCCCCCCTTCTACCAGGGCACTTGTAATGGCAACGAAGGTCCCCTTAGACAGTCCTCATGCTGTGATCCTTAATTATACCTGCAAAGATCCATATCCCAAATAGGTCACACTAACTGAATGCAGGGATCAGAACTTTGGACTTCTTTGGAAGCCATTATCCACCCTCGTGTAGCAGGGAATCACAGACATTGACTGGAGTGGCCTGGGGCACTTTCCTGGGTGACGGGCCGACTCTATGTGTGAACTGTGGCTAGTCTGTACCCTTGTCATGCTGTGGGCCTGTCCCCAGGGTTCCCGTTGGGAAGTGGCAGAGCCGGCGCTGACCCTGCTTACAGAACAACCAACAAGTCGCTGATGGGCCATGGCTTCCTCTGCTAGTGACCGAGGGAAATCTGACAATGGCGAATGCTGTGCCCACCGCAGCGACATGCCACTGTGCCTAGCCTCTCCCGAGTCCTGCCTGAGTGCCAAGAGGCTGGAAACACTGCCCACCTTGGAAACAGGAGGGTGGTCATCTGGGATGCGCTAGCCTGGTGGGGGAGGGGAAAGGATGGTGCTGTAGAGGAAAATGATAGCAGGGTGAGGCCTCTTCCATCCCCAGGGACAAGGCCTCTGTCCCCTCCACTCACTTGGCCCAGCTGATGCACACCTCTCACCAGAGGTCCGCCCTTCCCCCATCATCGGCAGGGCTCAGATGGACGCATAAGCCATTAACCTCTTCCTGGCCTCTCACTCCACTTTGCAGCTGTCACACAGCATCCTCAGTGGAGCAGGGAGGCGACTGAGTAGTTCATCACCGTTTCAGAGCAGTCTCTCAGCTGCTAGGCTGTCCCTGTCGTCGGCTGCCAGCCGGCCTCAGCCAAGGGACTGCCTGCAGCAGCCACACTATAGGCTCACCCCTGGGGACTGGCCCCAAACTCCAGCCATGTGACCTCCCTCATCAGAATTCCATCCAATAGCTTTCAAGTTCACCAAGTGGCCCCGGTCCTCCTGCAGGGTCCCATGACACGCCACCTCGTCCTAGAGGCTCTCCTCAACTACATCACTCCCTGCCACCTGTGCTGTTTATGTGTACCTCATCCTGGCTTCCAGCTCGCCTGAGACTGCAGGTGTGAGCTGCCACACCCGGCCGGTGGTATTGTTGCGGTATGTGTTTATGTGTGGTGTGTGTGCGGAGAGCCTGTATATGTGAGTATGTGCATCTGTGAGAGCACAGCGTGTGTGCAGACGTGTGCGTGTGTGCGAAGGTATGAGGTTTGATGAAATTTGATGCCTTCCTCCATCACTCTCCACCTTGTTCATTGAAGCAAGGCCTCTCAGTTGAACCCAGAGTTCACCGATATGCACAGTCCAGCTAGCCTGCTTGTTCCTGGGATCCCCTGGAACTGAAGGCATGCTACCTTGCCTACCCAGCATTTACATTGGTTCTTGGAAGGCAAACTTTGATCCTCATGTCTACGGGATAAATGCTTTATCCACTGAGTCACCTCCCTAGCTCCTGTTGAAGTTTTTATGTGGGGCTGGGAATCAAATGTAGGTTTTCATAAATGTTAGGCTACATAAATGACTTGGCTACATCCCCTGTCCCCTGTGGGTCTGTCCCTGGCTATTTGGAAGTGGCAGAGTCAGTGCTGGCCCTGCTTACGGTATGACCATCATGTCCCTGACAAACCACGTTTCTTCTGCTCGTGGCCAAGGGAAAGTCTGGCAAGGGCAAAGGGGTGTGCCCACAGCAACAACAGGCCACCATTCTGTGGCCTCTTCTGCTTTCGAGTTCCAGGAGGCTGGAGACACTGTCCACCCTGAAAGCAGGAGGGTAGTCGTCTGGGATGCACTGATGTGTCAAAAGCACTCTCCTGGACCGGGCCCAAGTATTACCCCGGCTGTGTGGTGTCGACTTCCCAGGGCTCAGTTGACTACCAGCTGTGCTCAGTCTACAAAAAGATGCATCTCTGTGAGCACAGAGGTCAGAGGCTGAGACTCCTCTTAACCTTCGGGGTGTCGCTGAAAGCCCCTGGAAAAGCCCCCCAGTTTATTCCTGGCAGTGAGGGCTGCAGGCTAGCCTCTGCCTTTGGGCCAGCCTCTGCCTCCCTTGGCTTGCAGACCCAGTTTTCGCATCTTTGCCTCCACTGTCACATGGTGTCCCCTGATATGGCTGTGTCCATCCAAATGCCTCTCCTGTCAGTATGTCGGTCTTTGGATGAGGGCTGCTTTGCTCTAGTGTGAGCACATCACCACTACTCGATTGCTTCTGCCTAGACTCTATTTTCAAATAAGGCTGCATGCTAGGGGGGCAGGGGCAGGATGTGAGCATCTCTTCTTGTCATGAGATGGGTTCTGTTTGTGGCCACCACTTTAAAAAAAAAAAAAAAAAAAAAAAAAAAAAAACCTATTTGGGATTGTTATGATAACTCAGTCAGTGGATGAAGTGCCTGCCTCACAAGCAGGAGGACCTGAGTTTGAATGTCTAACATCCACATAAAAAAGCTGGCCATGCAAATGGATGGAACTAGAAAAAATCATCCTGAGTGAGATAACTCAAACCCAGAAAGACAGTCATGGTATGTACTCACTCATAAGTGGATTCTAGATATAAAATAAAGAACAATCAGACCACAACCCATAGAACCATGGAGGCTATATATATAGCATGGAGGTCCCTAGGACAACTGTGGCTTATAATAAATTTTCGGTTTTACTCAATTATTGAAAAAAAATAGCCAAATGAATGGAAACACATGAACTATGAACCAAAGGCTGAGGGGCCCCCAGCTGGATCAGGCCCTCTGAATAGGTGAGACAGTTGCTTGGCTTGATCTGTTTGGGAGGCAACTAGGCAGTGGGACCAAGTCCTGTGCTCATTGCATGAGTTGGCTGTTTAAAACCTGGAGCTTATGCAGGGACACTTGGCTCAGTCTGGGAGGAGGGGACTGGACCTGCCTGGACCGAGTCTACCAGGTTGATCTCAGTCCTTGGGGGAGGCTTTGCCCTGGAGGAGGTGGGAATGGGGGGTGGGCTGGGGATAAGGAGAGGGGTTGGGAGGGGGGAGAACAGGGGAACCCATGGCTGATATGTAGAACTGAATGGTATTGTAAAATAAAATAAAAGAAAAAATGTGCAATAAAAAAAAAAGAGTGGAACAAGAAAAAAAAAAGCTGGCCATGATGGTGTGCATCTGTATCACTGCCTGGGAGACCCCCCCCTCCAAGTCAGTGCATACTAGACTTTTTTTTATCTGAGGGGGTTAAGGAAAAAGACACTCACCCTCTCTCTTGATGATTTCTTTATTATCTATTCTTCCATGTTCTTTCTGTGTTCTTCCACTGTTGGTTGAAGAAAAAAGGCACTCCAAATGAAATGTTAAGGCCCAGGTGACAGCAGGAAGGTCCAGCGTCTTCTAATGGACTGAATGATATTATTCCCAGCCACTTCTGGAATCCCATGACTGCATATGCACTTCAGCAGTCAGGTAAATTGCTTAGCAACTCCAGGGCCTTATGTCCTATGTGATCTGTGCACAGCACAGCGTGGTCACGTAATCTATGCACATGCTATGTAAGCCCCTGTTTGCATGCTCAAGGTGACCTATAAAAGGAGGCTCTACCCACTCCCTGCTTTCTCTTCCTCTTGACAGAGGTAGGGTGCACCTTTCTTCTCAGGAGGCCTATCCACCTCCACCCTTTCCCTTCCCTAATAAAAACTCTGATAGTGGGTTCCGTTGTACCTCTGTTTTCTCATGCCCAGTAAATAACACTAACAAATAAATAACACTGAAGCCTAAACAGCCATACAAAGGTGTATTTGTTGATTGTTACACAAAGTATTTCCTCATACCACGGTCACTAATCTTAATTTACATGTCTTACTGAAGGAGAGCATCACATGCCTCCATGACTAGTCCTTTATTATGTATCGTGTACAATCAACATAATATAAGAGCCTTGGTTGGATGTGTCTGAGGTGTCTTGTGACCAAAAGCATGGGAGGGCTGCAAAGTCCCTTCATCAAAACAATCACTGTTTTCCACAAGGATTCTTCAAGGTCAAAGTATTCCTAAAAATCAGCTGTCCATTCTAACATCTACCCCATACAGTGATTCTGCTAAATTCCTACACAGTACAGGTAAAAACGTATTTTTTCACAGCAACTCTTTTGTTAGTAGGCTGCATATTGCGGTTACAAAGAAAGAATCCATCATTTTACTATTTATCTTGAAAGTTAATCTTATGAGGAATCTTAAAGGAATCATAAACCTAAACTTTTATATATAAAAACCAGTGAACTGTACTTTAGATCTTTAGGGTGCACACCTGTAGTGGATAGCTGTTCTATGACCTTGAGGTACCACCCCTAGAGATGTAGCGGGTAACTGCCCTAAATACCTGCCCCTGGGGCGTGGCTTGGGGCTACCCTTAAGACCTTAGATACACTTAAGCCGCCCTCTTCACTCCCTCATGGGACTTGGATGCTGGGGCAGTCTCAGGTCAAAGAACAGCCTGGGACCAGCCGCACCTTTTCCAGGACCCTGCGACAATTCCTCTGTTTTGTCTTGTGAGTTTTCCTTTCTTAATAAATCCCTTTGCCCTTTAAGCAGACTCTCGAATTACACACCCATTCATCAATAGTTTTTTATATCAGGAGATTGAGGGCAGAAATGGGTACAAGGAATTAATCATCACCTTTGATCATCAACCAATCCCAGCAAGAAAATACATCAGCCGGTAATGGTTGGCTGCTTTGTATCTTTGACTTTTAGCTATGTGTCCTTGTGAACTTTAGAGTGTTTTCTGGGGTTTTTCATCTTGAGGCAATTATCAAAACATCTGAATTAACCTGAAGTTATTGCAGGCTTTGTTTCAGCTAATGATGTGCACCGAAACATGTGACTGCATCTTTTAACATTAAGATTAAAGGAATTTGAGCCAGCCTGGATCCTGGGACTCAACTGTTTCTCTTAATCATTAACTTGAGCTATGATCTATGCAGTTCCTTAAGTGAAACTCATAGGCCCTAGCTGCCTAACATTTCCTTGTATTTACTTTTATTCATCAAAACTCCGCATAAACTAACATTATTATTATTATCAATTAAACAGTACAGCTTAGGAAGTCATCTTCATAATAACCCACATGTAAAAATGCCCAGTAGAATGAGATGTTTCCATGAGATAAACAGACTACAGTACAGGCAGTGGGGATCTCCCCACATCCATTCACACCATACCAGATACCAGAGAAAGATGGCAGCGGCAAATATTAGAAGGCAACAGCAGAAGTAAAAGACACTCTGGGGTCTGGGGTCTTGGGGCCTTGCCTAACTGAGATTTTGGGGGGTGCCTTCTGGCGGGCTGACACCTTAACTTCATTTGCCACCTGCTGCTCCTCTGACATTGCCACATCTATAACCCTAACACTGGGAATGGGGGTGAGGCTGGAGACTGTGAGTCCTCAGAGCTGACTGGCTAGTTAACCTAGCTAATTGGTGAGCTCCAAGTTCAGCAAAAGACCCTGTCTCAAAAATGCAGTGGAAAACAGTAGAAGAAGATGCTCAGTGTTGACCTCTGGCTTCCACACATAAATGCACAGGTGTACATCCACATTACCCATGATCACACAGACACACACACAGACACACACCACACACACACACACACACCACACACACAGACACACACACACACACACACACACGATTTTTTTTAAAGAAAGGAATACTAAAAAAAAAAAAAAAAAAAGTAGCCAGGTGTGGTGGCACATCTTTAATCCCAGCACTCAGAAGGCAGAGGGCGGATCTCTCTGAGTCTAAGACCAGCAGGGTCTATAGGACAAGTTCCAGGACAGCCAGGTCTGCACAAAGAAACCCTGTGTCAACAAATGTAAGCAAGAAGTGTTGAGACTGGGAAGAGAGTTCAGCAGTTAGGAGCTGTTGCTGCTTTTGCAGAGGATCCAAGTCTAGTTACCAGCAGGCACATAGCATAGCTCACAATCACCGTAAGTTCCACACCACGGAATCCAACACCCTCTTCTGGCCACTGAAGGCACTGCATGCACACACACACACACACACACACACACACACACACACACACACACACATTTTAAAATTAAAAATTGAAATAAAAAATTTATCCAGGTTTCTGCCTCAGGCCAGGGCGAGGCCAAGAAAAGGAAGCTCTGGTGTTCCAGGGACAGGAGAAGCTGGTACCTGAAGAGACAGACCTGGAAGCATGCTCCCCACTAAAACAGCTTCTGGGGTCAACACAGTGAGCATCGGGAAACATGTTGGTCCCAATTAATGAGGAAGAGGCTCTTCCAGCCCGAAGACCAACACCAGCTGTGGAGTGGCAGGAGCTTCTCCAGGAGCTGAGGGGTGTGGCTGGTGTGCGGGAGCCGAGAGCTGAGCCATCTGCAGGGAAGTGGCCGCAAAGGATGCCTGAGAGGGGACAGCTTGGAGTCCAGACTTTGTTCCAACTGCCAGGAAGAACCACTAAAGGATACTCCATGTACACACACACACACACACACACACACACACACACACACACACACGCACCACGCACGCACGCACGCACGCACGCACGCACGCACTTGCTCTCTACCTTTTTCCTTTAGGCAAGGCCTCTCAATGAACCTGGAGCTTGGGTTTTTGGCTAGGCTGGCAGCCAGCAAGCCCCAGTGATACTCGGAACTGCTGCTCAGCGCTGGGTTTACAGACCCATCCAAGACCATGGCTGGCTTCTTGCATGGGTGCTGAGATCAAGCTCTGGTCCTCAGGCTTGCTCAGCAGCTGCTGTTGGATCAGCTTCCATCTGCAGCCCAGGGGGTGGGAGGTTTTTCTTTCTTAAGTAGGGGCACAGTGATGCCAAATGCATGTTCCTGGTCTTTCCTCTCATAATTAGTATTTAATGTGGCAGAACATTCTCTGAGTTTCAGATCAGCAGGTAGAACAAGATATGGTCCTACCACTCTGCTATATCCTCTCTCTCTCTCTCTCTCTCTCTCTCTCTCTCTCTCCTCTCCTCTCCTCTCCTCTCCCTCTCTCTCTCTCTCTCTCTCTCTCTCTCTCTCTCTCTCTCCCTCTCTCTCTCTCTCTCTCTTTTCAAAACAGGGTTTCTTTGTGTAGCTCTGGCTGTCCTGGAACTTGTCCTTTGAACCAGACTCACCTTGGACTTAGAGATCCACCTGTCTCTGCTTCCCAAATGCTGGGATTAAAGGCCAGCCGTTGGGATTAAAGGAGTGAGCCACCACTGCCCGGATTTTTTTTTTTCTTTTTGACACTATTTTACTAAGGAGGCCTTGATCGTCCTGTTTTAGCCTTCCAAGTAGGAAGGTTACAGGTATGGGCCACCAAGCTTGGCTCCTTTCTGATAACTGGTTCTATCGAAGGGTGCAGATGTGACTGCTGGTATTCACACAGTCATTTGTGGTGGAATAATAAGACAGGAGTCCAGCCCCTAAGCTGTGGAGTATGTGCCAACCTTAGAGTGCCTGCCTCTCTAGTCTCTATTTGCATGAAAGACAGACGGATGTCTCCACTTTGTTTACACCTGACTTCGCGGCCCTCCCCCTTCATACGGCACTGCCAGGACACATTTTCAGATACCCTCACCCATTTCATGGATCCTCTCTACCTCTTACGCCGCCCGCCGTAAATACCAGCCCCTCCCAACAAGCTGGACTCCCCAGGGGGCGTCTTACTCAGGCTTCAATCCCTTTGCTCTGCTGCTGAGACTTCTTCCTGCAAATCCTCATTCCCTTTGCTCCCCCGACCTGGTCTTATCTCAGACTGAGCCTGCTCTTGGGAGCCCTTCACCGCGCCTTCCTCTCTGGGAGCCTGTTCTGGGTCCTCGGGTCCCACTGCTAACTTTCTCTGGCATCCACCTGGCTGCAGAGTGTTGGTTTGTAGGTCTTTTGGAGCTCTGGGCGCAGATCTTTTCGTGGTGCATATGGGAGCCAACAGGGATCCAGATACGACTGGGACCGATGTGGTCCATTTGTGGATTCTCAGCTTGTTACCGCCTCCAGCGCTTTTTTATGTCAGCCCGGCAGGTGGTTGCGTGACGGAATGGGTGAAGGAGGAGAGACCCACTAGAGGGCGCTGGAGCTCCGCAGCCGAGCCTGGTGGGCGGGGCCTGGGGCGGGGCGGGGCCGAGGCGGAGTCAAGTTGTGCAGGACTGGGTCGATCCCTCCCACCGCCTAACGTCCTGGAACCGCGCGCCCCTCCCGCCGCAGATAATTAACTGGAACCAATAAAACGTTGATGGCGGCGCCTTTGTAGGCACTGCGGCGGCTTTGTCATGGAAAGCGCGGTCCCCACCCGCCCTGTCCCCGCAGCTGGCCGAAAGTCGCCCGAGCCACCTGGACGGGACCCGGGACCCGCGCCGGCCCATCTGCCGCACCGTCAGCTGCGGGGAACAGGGCAGGCGGGCCTCCCGAGGCTGCGAGTCCACAAAACTTCAGGTTAAAGGTGGCACTGGAAACCCCCGAGATCAGCCGGCTGGCCTGAGTTCTCATGGAATGCTTTCCTCTCGGTCCGCGCCGCAGGCCCAGAGAAAGTGTCCGCGAGTGCTCCCCGAACAGGAATCCAGCGCTGTCCTCAGCTGACAAGTACACGGGGAATACCTCACGTCTGGGTGAGCCAAACAAGCCAGGTCACCCCTGCTGGCGGTCCAGTAGCCGGCCCAGGGCCTGCAGCCCAGCCAGTGATCCTGGGTACCTGCTACCCTGCCTTGTCTGTGGTCACATGTTGGCCCCCTGTGTGCCCTCAGCGGAGCGGACGGAGGGCCATGAGGTTCATGAGCTGTCTTTCCTCAGAGAGAAGTGGGATAGTGATAGCCAGGAAGTTTTAAAAAGACAGACCGCCCGTGTGTCCTTATAGTACCATATCAAGGCACTGTGTCTGCTGAGCCTCTGGGGACGTTCACCACCAACTTGTGAGTTATGCTTGTGTCCTGGAAGAACAACGCCACTTAGGATTCTCCTCCCTGGGCGGTCCTTGCTGCTTCTGAACTCTCGGCTTCCATAATCTCTTCTGACAGCTCTGTCGACACGCCCCCCCCACACACACACACACACACACACACACACACACACACACACACTTAAGGAGTTCATTGAAACTGATGAGTGGACGTGTGGCTTGGTGGCAGAGCTTTGCCTAGAAACCATGAGGCCCTGGGTTCCATTCCCAACACCGAAACAAAAGAAAACACCAACTTCGGCACAGGCTTATCATATTATAGACATGTATGAAATTCACACTCCAGCTCCATCACCAGATGGTAGACCTCCGACAAGCAACCTCCGTGCTCCCATGAGGTGGCTGCAAAAGAGGCAAGGCCCTGCCCCACCCTCTTTCCTGCACTATCAGTGCTGGGCTCTGAGCGGCCAGCGCACAAGCCTCCCCTCCCTGGACTGTTCTTGCCTGGTCTGTCAAGTGGGCTCAGGAAGTGCAGCTGAACTCTGGGAGATTGGAGGATGAGCTTTATGTATGCTGACTGTGCTGGCTAGTTTTATGCCAACTTAACAGAAGCCAGACTCATCTGAGAGGAGAGAACCTCAATTGAAAGAAAAAAAAGCCTCCATAAGATCAGGCTGTAGGCAGACTTGGAGGGCATTTTCTTAATTAGTGATTGGTAGGGGAAGGCCTAGCTCATTGTGGGCGGTGCCATCTCTGGGCTGGTGGTCCTGAGCAAGCCATGAGGAGCAAGCCAGTAAGCAGCAGGCCTCCATGGCCGCTGCATCAGCTCCTGCCTCCAGGTTCCTGCCCTATTTGAATCCCTGCCTTGGTTTCCCTCAATGGACTGTGACTGGGGATATGTAAGCCAAATAAACCCTTTTTCTGAGTTGCTTTTGGCCATGTCTTAACTAAGACACTGGTAAAAGTCAGAGTAGTATGTGCTGATGGGATGACTGCCCAGCGTGATGGCCACCCAGGGTGTACCAAGGGGAAAACAAGGCAGAGATGTATGCGAGCTGCACACTTTATCGTGTGTAGCGTGTGGCTTTATAGGGATACTGTCCTCGCCAAGTCTAGCTATCAGGACAAGAAGAGGCCGGCCCCTAGGGCGCCTGATCTAGCCTTGACAGCGGGAGCAGATGGAGGGGTTGATTCAGCCCCTGGTGTCTTTCTGTACCCACCTCCAGGCCTCGCCCTACGGCACACATCCCAGGTGGAGGAAGAGTGAAAGCAGGACTATGGAGTGACAGCCATGGTCTGTGTGACTCTGGGTGTGCTGCTTGCCTTCTCTAGACCGCTGGCTCTTCATCTGAAAAATGGGGACAATGCTCTTCCAGACTGTGGAGAGGCCTGAGCCATGAGCTGAGCAATCACAGACCGTGTTCATCCAATCTTAGGCAATTGCCCACATGGTTGCATGGCTCTGTCTCTATCATGAAATACAATAGGATCCCCCGGTGCCTAGAACCACTATGACAAGCAGAATCTGCACACGGAACACTACAAGGATTCTCAGGCCTGTTCCTGCCCAGCCCTTGCTTGAAAATTTCCATGTGAGTGTTGAGGGGACCTGGGTGACTAAAGGATCAGTCAGGAGCCAGGAAACGCCCATCAGGCCAGGTCCCACAAGAAAGAAAAAAAAAAGAACAAAAACAAAAACAAAAAACAAAAACAAAACAACAAAAAAAAAAAACCAGCTTCTGCCAAAGAAGGAGCCAGGAGACACTGTCACTGAGAGCACAGGGCAGTTCACAGCTCCTGAGTGTTGCCTAGGAGACGCTCCAGCCACCTGGCTCTGTCCTTGTAGGTATGTGAGAGGACGGAGCATCCAGCACCATCCGGGCAAACCACAGGCCCAGGGAGGCACTTCGAGGGCGGGGCAGGAGGAGGGGCTTGGAAAACAAGACAGACAGGTGTGCAAACCATGAGAAGAGAGGGAGGCAACAGAAAACCAGGAAGGACCCCTTGGGGGTCACAAGAGATACTGGCAGCATCTGAAATGAAGTACATTGCCAAGAGTCCCGAAGTCCGTCTGTGACAGAGCTGGGATCCTCCTGTGACAAAGGGGACGAGGGGAACACGGGAAGAAGAGAGGAGGCAAGAAGGAGAAGGGGCGAGAAAGGGAAGGGGACAAAGAGAACCCAGGAAGATGTGGGAAAAGAGAGGAGGTACAGAAGGCAGAAGCTATAAGGAAGCCCCTCCTTGATGAGAGGGCGGGGCTACCCTCTGCCCCGCCCTCCACTTTCTTCTCAACAGGCCACAGTGTTGAGCGTCACTTGGGAAGATGTTGACACAGGGATTCCACAAGCGGGTCTGGTAGTCTAGCAGCTGTCCCAGGCAACAAGAGGAGGGCCCCGAGTGAGAGACTGGGGATGCTGTGCCAGGGGCTTGTGTTGCCCTCCCAGGGGCCCTGCCACCGCCTTGCAGGGGAATTACTGTCTCCAAAGCTGAAGCCCAAGTCAAAGAATGAAGTCAGTCCCCTGGGAGCCCCGATGGAGGGCTTGAGCCCAGCGTCTGCTCAGGAGGCTGCCTCTCTAACCTATGTATTGCTGACACACTATCCTCCTAGAGATGGAGGCAATGGCCAGAAGTCAGCTATAGTCCCTGGGACAGCCTGGCCGGGTAAGTCTCTTGTGCCCATCAAAGCTGGAGCTTCCAGCCGGGCGGTGGTGGCGCACGCCTTTAATTCCAGCACTCGGGAGGCAGAGCCAGGCGGATGTCTGGGAGTTGGAGGCCAACCTGGTCTACAGAGTGAGTTCCAAGACAGCCAGGGCTGTTATACAGAGAAACCCTGTCTTGAGGGGAAAAAAAAAAAAAAAACACTGGAGCTTCCACACTGTTTCCCTTACAGCAACACACACGCACGCACGCACGCGCACTCCATACACATCAGCTACAGCCTAGCCACCTGCCGGCTTTCTCTGGAGGACAGTCTGCTAAGGGTGCAGAAAAGAAGGGGGCAAGGCCATGGGCAAGCAACCCCGGCCAAGCGAAAGACCTGCAGAAGCTTCTACTATGTGCAGTCTGCAGAAGCGGCTGCCACTCCTCAGTGAGGCTCAGTGTCCATGGGGACCCTGTGGGGATCTGGGATCTGGGGGCTCAGTTTCAGAAGGCCTGGGGTTCCTTTGAAACCACACCCCATTTGCTTCCCCGTATACCTGAACTTCTTAAAAGGGCCTGCGGTTTGCCGCAGCCTCTCACTGGATGGAACAGGCACATGGAGAGGCCCCTGAGACCTGACACAGCATCACAAGTCACCCCAAATTCAGTGAGTCATACCAACAAACACAACTGAATACATCTCCCGATGTCTCTGGGAAGAATCCAAACGGATGTGGCCATGCAGTTCTAGTGTACACAGGCTGGAGGACCCACTCGCAAGGTGGCTCATTTATATGACTTGCAGGTCTGTACTGGCTGACTGTATGGTCTCAGTTCCTGAGTGACTTCATAGCAGCTGGTCCTCCCAGAGCCACCAAACCCAGAGACTGAGGCAGAAGCCACAGTGCCTTAAAAGTCAAACTCTGTTGTCCCCATAAAATCCCACTGGTTATAGAACCAGCTTAGCTTTTTTTTTTTTTTTTTTTTTTTTTTTTTTTGGTTTTTGAGACAGGGTTTCTCTGTGTAGCTCTGCGCCTTTCCTGGAGCTCACTTGGTAGCCCAGGCTGGCCTCGAACTCACAGAGATCCGCCTGGCTCTGCCTCCCAAGTGCTGGGATTAAAGGCGTGCGCCACCACCGCCCGGCCATAGAACCAGCTTTATTGGAACTTGAAAAGGATACGGGTATGAGGAGGAGACGCGCAATGGACTATGTGAGGGCACTGTGGGTCATTTAGGGTTCTGGGGAATGTGGAGGGGCATTGTGGGTGGTCTGAGAGCACTAAGGAGGATTTGAGAGCAGGGGGTGGGCCATCTGAAGTTACTGAGGTTATCTGTGGACACTGAAGGCTATCAAAAGACACAGACTAGCTACCTGAGACACTGGGAGTTATCTGGGGATGCTGTGGGATGGTCTTTCTGTATGCTGTGAATAAGTGTTGCTACCATTGGTTAGTAAAGAAGCTGCTATGGCCTATGGCAAGACAGAGTAGAGCCAGGAGGGAAATACAAGCAAAGACTCAGAGGAAGAAAGGTGGAGAGAGGAGATGCTGAGTGCTGCTGGGGGAGCAAGATGTAATGTAGCACAGGGAAAGCCACAGAACACGTGGTGACACATAGATTCATAGAAATGAGGGCAATGGGGCCTATCAGAGGGCACAGGGGGTCACAGGGCGTTAGAATGCTGACAGGAGACTCTGGAGTGTTTCTTCAAAGGCCTATAGACTATGTCTCCTGTAAACCATAACTCTGTTTTGAACAGAAAAACGGGAGTATGCGTTGGGTCTAAAACACGATCTTCCATATTCTTTGTCGTTTCTGACCACGCCTTCCCCAAACTATCTCAGTGTTCCAGACTGGTGTCTTTTCTCAGAACCCTGAAGCAGTGGGAACTCTCCCACGTCTGTGTTTCCCCTCTCCTCTCATCCGGGAACAGCTTTCTCAGCTGTCCTCTCAGGCTGCCTCCTCTGGAGAACCTCTCCAAGTGCCCTGACATGGACTCATTGCACTTCACTCCCCCGTTGCATCCCTGTGGCTTCACAGCTCAGACCCCGGTCTGCCTCCTCATGTACCACCGTGCCCTGACGAGGGGCCGACTCACAACAGGTGCCCAGGTTAATGTCAAATGAAATCAATGAGCATTTTCACCCCACACACAAGATCCCCTCCAGGCACAGAAAGACACTGGGATGTGGCAAAGTCCCTCCCTGGGCCTCATTGTCCCCTACCCTGAAGTGCAGGGAGGCCCCTTCCAGACACATGTCTCAGCTGTCATAGCCTCTTGGAAATATTCAAGGGACAGCACCTTGAAAACAGAAAAGGAATCAGAGCCGAGTTCAAATCCCGGGGGCTCCACCTCACCCTGCGCACTGTGGATTCCTCAGACATAAACGAGCTATGTCAGCCTTCAGCTGCTGTAACAACACACCTGACATGCACCACTTAAAGGGAGAGGGTTTATTTTGGCCCATGGTTTTTGGTTTTGGTCCCAGTTCAGCTGGTTCCATTGCTTGGACCTGAGTTAAGGCAGAATATCACAACGGAGAGGGCAGGGGTGTGTGGTATAAGAGGGCTGCGCCCTCAGAGAAGCCAGGAAGCAGAGAAAAATAGAAGATTGTTCCAGGTTTAATGTACCCTATTCCAGGGCACATTCCCAATTCCTCCTTCTTCTAACCGAGCTCCACTTCTTAGTTCCCACCACTTTACAATAATGTCATCAAATTATGAATCCATTGGTGAATCATTGACTAAGTCAGAGCCCTCACAATCTCATCATTGAGAAGTGGGGAGCAACCCTTCAATACACGAGCATTTGGGGAGTGCTTCATGTTTGTTACGGTTTGAATATGAACTGTTCCTCATAGGCTCATGTGTTTGGATACACGGTGGCTGGTGCTGCTATTTTGGGAGGCTATGGAAGCTTTAAGAGGTGGAGTCTCACTGGAGAAGGTGAATCATTCAGGCAGGCCTTGAGATTGGGAGGCAGTCCTGCTGCAGGTCACAAGAATATGAAATAGAGATTCAGCTGTATATGATAAAGCTATACCTTGAAGGATCAAGGAATCCTTCCAGAGGAAAAGTCAAATACCAGGGAATATTTCATGTTATCCGGCTTTTCATATTTCAGCTGCTTCCTGCTGTCAATTTCTTGTGTACTCATACTCCTAGGCCATAATGGCAAACAGTATAAGCTTCTCAGACCTACTGCTGATGTGAACTAGGTAACACCACTCCAGAGGCAACACCTGTCTCAGAGGCCTAAGAGCTCTGTTTCTTGTGCAAATGAAGTTCAGACCCTCTTTCCCCTCACAGGCCTAGGGGCCTCCCAGAGCAATTGACCAAGAACAAAAGGGTTTTTTTTTTTGCATAATGAGGTGCAGTGAAAACTGGGGCAGAATTCCCAACCCGGGTAAGAGTGGCTTGGCCAAGGAGAAAGCAGCAAGGAAGAGTTTTTGTAGATTGTAGGTGGATTTAAACCAAGTCAGGAGAGTAAGGGAGGAAGGACAGATGGGGGACAGAGGAACAGAAGACGAGGATGAGATCGACGACAGGAGAACTCAGGGCTATGAGAGGACAGGAAGAGCAGGGACAGAGAGAAGCTCAGTGTGAGAACAGAATGGAAGCCGGGTAGAGAGAGAACTCAGGAAGAGAAGGGACAGAGAGGAGCTAAATTAAGAATAGAAATAAAGCTGTGTAGATAAAATTTAATCTCAGAGGAATAAAGTAAATGGACAAAAGAGCCTGGTGTACATAGATTCTTTTCCCTCAGATTACCCCACGCCGGCCAGAGCATCTTCCCCAGGACTCTGGAAGAAATCTTCTCAGGGCAGGCCCCTGGGGAAGTTTCGATACAGTCCCAATTCCTGTTTGTTCTCTGTTCCTGCTTGCTCCACTAAGAGGAAAGGAACTAAGGAGTCCCAGCTACACAATCCTGCCACCATGGGCCACCTGATGTTATGCTTTCCTTTCAAACTGTAAGCCAAGTTAAGTCCTTCCTTCCTTAAGTTGCTAACTGTCAAAGTAGCTGACCACAGCAACATAAAACATAACTAATTCAGAAAACTGGAACCAGGAGTGGGGTTGTTGCTGTGATACACCTGACGGTGTTCTTAGGCCTTTGGTGTTGATTTGTGGGAGGAATAAGGAAGAGTCTGAAGCTGAGGTAGGAAGCTGCCACGCTTAGTGGGCAATTCTGGTGAGAGCTTGAAAGACCAGAATGCTGAATGAAACGTTAACAGTGGAGGTCTGACTCACAGAACTCAGAGGAGCACAGGGACTCTGTTGGAAAATGGCCTAAAGGCTCTTCATGCTATACCCTGACAAAGGATTGCCCACATCCTGAGAACTTAAGTGACACTAAATTCAAAAGGCTAATTCGTTTGGCAGAGGAAATTTCAAAACAGGATAACGTTCAGGTTGTGTCATGGCTACTGCTCACTGCTCTTATCCAGGTATGCAGTAAGAGAAAGCAACGAGCCGAAATAAAGGATAATTTTTGAATGTGCAGATTGGCAAGGAACGGAACGCGTGTGGATTTAAAGTTGCAGATAAGGCAGATGTAAAGGCAACTCTAATTGTTTAAGAAATTCCCACCCTAGAACAATAGGGAACCGATCCCCTGAGGGTGAGGACCCACCCATCAAAAATGCTAACTTGTGGAAATAAAAATTCATTCAAAAGGAGAGAGCCTAAACTCAGAATGCTACCACAGAGGTTCTCTGATGCAAAATAGGTACCAGGGAACTCCTTCTCCAGGGCAGCCTTGAAGACATGAAAGGCCTCTGTGACTATGGTGGCAGAATTTAGGAGCATCACTCCCATCATATTTTGCAGACATAGAAGATACGAGAGTGAGGGGTCATAGAGGCTTACACCAAGCTTCCCAAGAGCCTCTGAGATGAAGCCATGTGTGACAAGGTGGGATTCCCTGCAAGGAGATCCGAAAGGGTGTTACATAGAACCGGGGGAGTAGACCTCAATTTGCAGTGGCGACTTCGGGATACTGGAGATGTCAGAATAGTGGGACATCAACCAAAGAAAGCCCGAGCCCCCGAGTGCAGGCAGACCAAGAGAGGGGCCACATGTACTTACCATAGGTGGCAGAGCTGGAGAGGCAATACCATCCAAGGCAGGTGGAGACCAGGTGAGTCCATCACAAGCCCAAGACACTGGACATAGAGCGGCAGGGTTGGTGTTTACCCTGCCCATGTCAGGCTTTGGCCTAATCTCCCTCGCTGTGTCCCCCATTCCTCTCTTTTTGAATGAGATTATTTACTGTGTGTCATTATATATTAGAAATATATCATTTGGTTTTTGGGTTTTTTTTCTTTGTTTTGGTTTTTTATTTTACAGGGGCTCACAGTTAAGAGATAGCCTTGATTCTCAAAAAAAAAAGACTTAAGACTTTGGACAGTGTTGAGACTGTTAAAGACTATGGGGATCTTTGAAGTTGGACCACATGCATAATCCATCATAAAATGGCCTGCTTCGAGCCGTCACCATGTCTCCGTTTTACTATTTCTGTTATGTAGTTCTGGGGGTTGAAAATCAGGCCCTTGCACATACGAGGCAAACACTTTACCACTGAGCTACACTCCAGCCCTCCAGTTTTATTTTACTTTGTTGTTATATGTGTGTGTAAGGTACATGTGTGGTGCGTGGATGTAAGTCTGCGCACCAACACACACCGTGCAGAAGTCAGAGGGATGCCACTTATCTTCCTCTCTCATTATGCACCACATTCTCTTTGAGACTGGGTCTCTCCCTGAACCTGAAGTTTCAGGTAAGCTGACTAGCCATAGTTCTGGGGACCCATCTGCTCTCCAGCTCCCAGGGCGGAGGCTACAGGCACTCCTGAGACCTTGGCCAGCTTTTTCCTGGGGTGCTGGAGACTAATTCAGGTCTTCACACTTGCACAACAAGCGTTCTTACCCACTCAGCCATTGCACAGTCTTTTATTCTTTGATTGAAGAATTGCACACGTAGAAGAGAATACAATTCTGGCATGGAACACATAGCCCAGTGGGGCTTTCCAGAGTGGGTGGGGCTGTGAACCCACCCAGATCAAAACACAGAATGCTGACAGTACCCAGGGGCCTCCTTGGCTGCCTCCCTGCTATGGACCCCTGGACAGGACCTATGTCTGGGTACCACTGGGGGTCCGACAGGGTCTCCACTTTCCCTCTTGCCCATCCACTTCTTGCCCTGATCCCATGTGTCACAAATGCCTCTTCTCTGCCCAGAGCCTCACACTTCCCTTATCATTCAGTGAAGAAACCAAATCCTAACCATGGCCACAAGGGCCTCTGAGAGCTATCATATCTTTGCCTGTCTCTCCACTTTCCCCCAGAATTCCTTGCTCCAGCCATCCTGCTTTCTTTTTGCTCACACACAAGGCCACTGTGGTACATATCCCCTGGGACTCTGATGTTCTACACTCTGGACCATGTTGTCACCTCCTTCCGGCTTGGTGATCAAATGTCACCTTCAGACATCTGCTTCCACCCACAATGGAGTAGCAGAGACAGGAGTTACCCTCCTGCTAGAGACAGACGCACAAAGGCAGGCAGCACATTTCAGATGATAGTTTCCAGGACACTGGGAATCCGACAGCCAAGGGCTGTGAAGGATGTGTTTGCATGATGAACCTACTCTAGGCTAGCGAGAGGCTTCTAAAGAGATTAGAAAACGGGGTGGAGGGGACAGTGAGATGGCTCAGTGGGCAAATGCACTTACTAGCAAGCGTGACAACTTGAATTTCATCTCTGGACCCCTCATGGTAGGAGAGAGAGTCCTGACCCCCTACAGGTTGGACTCTAAGGGCCACACATGCGCTGGGTATGTCCTCTTACGTACAAAGGCACACGTAAACCCAAGTTTATTTTAAGGTTCAGGGTCTGGAGAGATGACTCAGTACTTGCCGTTCTGCTCTTGCAAAGAACCTGGGTTCAGTTCCCAGCACCCATGGCAGTTAACAACTGTCTGTACCTCCAGTTCCAGGGTATCCAATGCCCTCCTCTGACCCCTGAGGGCACCAGGCATGCATATGGTGCACAGACATGCACTCAGGCAAAACCCCCATACACGTAAAATGAAATCAAAAGATGCCAAGAACACACGAGAAGACAGTGAGCCAGAACAGATTGTCCAAAACTCAGCACAAAGAGAAAAATAATCGGAAAGACAAGCATATCAGGAGCTGTGGGACAGCTCGAGAAGCCTGCTACCATGTGACCAGAGTCCCCAAAGCAGGGAAAGTATTTGCAAAGGAATGACTAAAAATTTCCAAATCTGATGTAAACTACAAACTCGCAAAGTAAAAAAGCTTAACAAACTTCAAGCATGAGAAACTGGGGGGAGAAGATGAGCCATCATGATATAATTGCTCAAAAATCTATGACAAAGAAAACATTAAAGGCTAGAAGCCAGGCGATGGCGGCTCATACTTTAATCCCAGAACTCTGGGCATCAGAGGTAGGCGGATCTGAGTTCAAGCCTGGTTTACAGAGTGCGTTCCAGGGCAGCTGGGGCTATTACATGGAGAAACCCAGTCAAAGAAGGGCTGTGGATGGGTCTAGGAATAGAGCTCAGTGGTAGAATGCTTGCAACAGCCTGAGGTCCCTGGGTCCAATTCCAGAGCGTGGGAGGGAGGTCAGGAGGGAAGTATATAGGTCAGTAGAAAGATAGATAGATAGATAGATAGATAGATAGATAGATAGATAGATAGATAGATAGATAGATAGATAGATTTTAAATAGTTTTAAAAGATTCATTATGTGAGCTAAGCAGTTAAGAGCATCTGTTGCTTTCAAATTTGCAAAGAATTCTTCAATTCCCAGTACTCACCACAGTCTGTAATTCTAGTTCCAAGGGATCCATTTCCCTCTTCCTGGCCTCTAAGGGCATCATTAATGCATGTACTAGGTACGCAGACATACATGCCAGTAAAGCACCCCTACACATAAAGTTAAAACAATAAATAAAAGATTTGTCACATATAGAAATACAGATACAGATAAAATAACAGCAGATTCCCACACTCGCCCCCATCTTAAATGTCTTGAGAAAGGGTCTCACTGTGTAGCCCAGGCTAGTCTGGAACTCAGAGAGATCTGTCTAACAGGCTTTCTTTTGGGCCCCCAACCAGCTCCCAAATCATGACTGGGAGACTTATTATTAGTTATGAATGCTCAGCCTTAGCTGAGGCTTGTCCCACTGGCTCTTATAACTTAACCTGTTTCTCTTCATCTACGTTTGCCCCAGAGCTGTTTACCTTCCTTTCCTTCTGTATGTCCTGCTTTTACTGCCTGCTCTGTGGCTGCCTGGCTGGGGGCTGGCTGACCCTGAGTGACCCCAACTCTTTCTCCCTCATTCTCTCCTCCCTTCCCCAAGTCTAGATACCCCCTCCTACTTATCCTCTCTGTCCACCAGTCCTGCCTGTCCCTCTACTGCCTAGCTATTGGCCATTCAACTTTTTCTTAGACCAATTAGGTGCCTTAGGCAGGCAAGGTGAAACAGCAATATATCTTTACATAATTAAACAAATGGAGCTTAAACAAATGTAACACATCTTTACCTAGTTAAAGTAATATTTCACAACATAAACAAATGTAACACATCTTTACCTAAAGTAATATTTCACAACATAAACAAATGTAACATATCTTTACCTAGTTAAAATAATATTTCACAACATAAACAAATGTAACACGTCTTTGTCTAGTTAAATTAATACTCCACAACAGATCTGCCCGCCTCTGCCACCTGAGTGCTAAAATTATAGGTGTGCACCATCACACTTATGTGGGAGAAAAATAGCAGAGCGACATCTTTTTTTAAAAGATTTTTTGATTCATTTTTATGTGTTTTGTCTGCACGTGTATGTGTGCACCACACACATGCTTGGTGCCCTCAAAAGTCAGAAGAGGGCACCAGATCCCCTGGAACAGGAGTTTGAGATGGTTGTGAAACGTCACATGGATGCTGGGAATTGAACCCAAGTCCTCTGGAAGTGCAGCCAGTGATCTTAACCACTGTATCATCTCTCCAGCACCATCGGCAACATCTTTTAAAGAACAACAACAAAAAAAAAATCTGCCAATCTACAGTTGTATCTTTCAGAATTGAAGATAATAAAGGTATCTTCAGACAGAAAAGCTAAAAGAACTGGTCTGTACAAGAAATGGCAAAGGAAATAGAGAAGTAATTGAGATCAGATGAAAATCTTGCATCTCCACAGAGAATGGGGATCATGAGGAATGTCAATACATGAGTAGCCATGTGAGTTATTTGTTTTTGTTTTTGTTTTTGTTTTAATCATTTCAATGTCTTTAAAAATAATTTACTGACCAACCAGTGGTGGTGCACACCTTTAATCCCAGCACTCAGGAGGCAGAGGCAGGCAGATCTCTGAGTTTGAGGCCAGCCTGGTCTACAAAGTGAGTTCCAGGACAGCCAATGATACACAGAGAAACCCTGTCTCTAAAAAAAAAAATTACTGGTGCTGGAGAGGGCTCAGTGGTTAAGAGCAGTGGCTGCTCTTTAAGAGGACCTGAGTTCAATTCCCAGCAACCACATGGCAGGCAGCTCACAACTGTCTGTAACTCTAGCTCCAGGAGTTCCAACACCCTCACACAGATATACATGCAGGCAAAACACCAATACACATAAAATTAAAAAAATAAAAGAAAAATCTTTTAAAAATAATAATTTATCACACAAACAAGGAGAAGGATGAGAAGATAATGGGAGGGGAAAATGATCAAGGTACATTTTGTGTATTATGAAATAATAAAAAATTATATTTTTCAAAATGCGCTCTTGGGCCAGGCAGTGGTGGTGCATGCCTTTGATCCCAGCACTCGGGAGGCAGAGTTTGAGGCCAGCCTGGGCTACAAAGTAAGTTCCAGTGCAGCCAGGACTGCTACACAGGGAAACCCTGGCTTTTGTGCAGGCCTGGAAAGATGGCTCAGCCGTCAAGAGTGCTTACTGCTCTTCCAGAGGCATGAGCTCAGTTCCTGGTACCCATGCTAGGCATCTCACAACCAGCTGGCTCTCGAGGATCCAACATTTTCTCTGGCTTCTGTGGGCATCTGCACACACATGACATAAACACACATGCACACACACAGAGAGAGAGAAATGAAAATACAACCGGTTTTTGCAAACTTATTTTTATTTTATGTATATGAGTGTTTTGCCTGCACCACACAGAGTGCTTGGTAAGTAGGGAGGCCAGAAAACGATATTGGATCCCCTAGACTGGAGTTATAGAGAGTTGTGAACTATTACGTGGGTCCTGGGAATTGAACTGGGTCCTCTGCAAGAACAACAAGTGCTCTTAATTGCTGAGCCATCTCTCCAGCTCCATTAATAAAAAAAATAATAATTCTTTTCTTTTTAAGACATGGTCTCAATGTGCAGATCTGGCTGGCTGGAATCTCATTTTACTGTGTTGATCAGGCTGTCCTGCCTGCCTCTGCTTCTAGAGGGTGCTGGAATTAAAGGCGTGTGCCACAAACACCTGAGAATCAAACAAACAAAACCCTGGGGGCAGGGCGAGGTGTTCTTGGGGATGGAGAGGTGCTTTAGTGGTTAAGAACACTTGATGCTCTGGGAGAAGACCAGAGTTAAGTTCCCAGTACCTATGTAGGGCTACTCACAACCACCTGTAACTCCAGCTCCAGGGGATCTGATGCCCTCTTCTGGCCTCCAAGGACAGTTCATTCACATACATATAACCACACATAGACATGTCATTTAAAATAAAAAGTTTTGCCGGGCGGTGGTGGTGCATGCCTTTAATCCCAGCACTCAGGAGGCAGAGGCAGGCGGATCTTTGTGAGTTCGAGGCCAGCCTGGTCTACAGAGCGAGATCCAGGAAAGGCGCAAAGCTACAGAGAAACCCTGTCTCAAAAAAAAAAAAAAAAAAGTTTTAAAAAACTGTGTTCTTGCAAAAAACCAAAAATACTTGTGGAGTAAAAACATGGTTGAAATAATATTTGTTGCTCTTCTTCAGGCTCTTGCCAGTGATCCTGTCTTTCTCCTTGTTATTTGAATGGGGAATCCCACCGATACATATGTAGCCTCCAAATGCTAGAACATACAGTTTAAAATCACTGTACTCTAGAATGTCTGTGGAAGAGACATAGGATACTAAAATTCTAGAAAGCCAGAAGCCTGTAATGTTAGGATTCAGGGCTGTTTAGAGACAGAACATCAGGGCTGAGGACAAGAGCTGGTAAGGAATCTAAGCCTGGTGTGTGCTGGGTAGGGCTGGGGAGAAAACCAAATGGTCCTTTTGTGTACCCCATCTGCTCATCCTAGGTATCCCTAACTTTTGGGGGTTCTTTTGTTTGTTTGTTTTTCAAGACAGGGCCTCACCATGTAGCTCTGGAACTCAGTATGTAGACCAGGCTGACCTTGAACTCACAGAGATCCATGTGTCTCTGCCCCCCAAGTGCTGGGATTAAAGGTGTGCACACTCTGCCCAGCTAGTGTGTCCCTAATTTTAGTATCAGTAAGGAAGTGTCCACTCAGCTGACCCAGCTGAGCAAGACTGAAGGGCTGAGGCTCTACATGGTTCCAGAAGCCCGGAAGGAGGGCTGTAGTGGGGGAGGGGAGGAGGGGGAAGGAGGCTGTACTTTTCCATTTTAATTCAGCTTCTGTTCACTGGGCCCCTTCTGGACTATAGGCTTATGAGGCATCGTGGTCACGCAAGGCTGGAGGCTGTCATTATCACAGGGAACCATTCTCTCTACCACCTCCTCAGGGACCCAGGGAGAGGCCTGCTCATCATCCCAGGGACCCAGCCCTCTGGCTACAGAACTGGCTGGCTGGCAGCTCAGGCCTCCGGGTAGAGGGAGGAAGCTGTCCAGGGTCAGAGTGGCCTTTGGTCTCCAGACCCAGGAGTGTTGCCTTCACAGCCCTGACACTAAGACACCAGTGGCATGAGGGTGGACTCCGGCCACCCCCCTCTTTGTCTACAGCCTGCATCACCCAGGATCATGCATCTTGCATCTCACATGCTGATTTTACTCTGTGTCCCTGAATCTGAGGACGGCCTATGGCAATCACTTTGCCTATGACTGTCCCCATCACCTAGTAATGACAGTAACTAGACTTCATGGCCAAAAGCTACCCAACCCGTTTTGCTCTGGAGCTGAGTGGATTTTCCTAGCTTTGTACACAGCAAGCAGGACCCGTGACGTCACAACACCCCCAAATCAGTAGAAGTTGGAGTTCACCCACATCCTCATGTTGCTCAGGACCTGGACTGGGCAGCTTACACCAAACTGACCCGCACGGCTTTGAGCCAAGTGTCTCCCTGTACCTCGCCAGCACAAGTGCCAGTAAAACTCAAGGAGTTCCACCCGCATGGTTCACGGAAAACCATAGATGGTTCCAGGAACTAACACATGAACATTTGCAGTCTCCCCAGCTCTGTGCCAACATGTCTGATCCCATCACTGCCACCGGCAAGAGTGGCCTTGCTATTTAGTTCCTGAAATAGTTTGCAATTTGTCCTGATTCCTTGTATCACCTGGATCACACAGTTGCCTTTCTTGGAGCAGGGGGGTGGGGTGGGGTGGGGGTGGAGGGGTGGTAGCTGAGAGCGTGATGGAGGGGTGTCAACTTCTGGCAGAGCCCCAAGAAACTCACAAAGAGACGGAAGTGTCGGGCAAATTCCCAGAGACCCTCCCTTTCTCTCTCCCTCCCTCCCCAGCCCCAACCACTGGGGCCACTAACCAGGCGCCACACCTGGGGTGCAAGAGTGTGGGGGGGAGCAGCGATTCTCCGCTCTTGGCCCCTGCTGGGATTCCCCCTCCCC
Organism: Peromyscus leucopus; assembly: GCF_004664715.2. Classification (NCBI taxonomy): domain Eukaryota; kingdom Metazoa; phylum Chordata; class Mammalia; order Rodentia; family Cricetidae; genus Peromyscus; species Peromyscus leucopus. The sequence continues at coordinate 127,757,303 of NC_051066.1, forward strand.
AGCTGCGCAAACGGCGGCGCCCTCCCCCTCATCATTACCACGCTGTTTAATTGGGCGGCCCCCGCGTGTGTGCGCGCGCGTGTGCGCCCGTGTCTCTGGGAGGGGGGAACGCTTCTGACACATGGGGCGCCCGGTGGAGGGGTGCTGGCTCCCTGCCCGCCCACGGGACCCCTCCCCCAGCCCAGCGGCGGGGGGGCCTCGCGCGGCTCCGACAGATGGACCGAGCCCAAGGGGCGGGGGGCGCGCTGACGGGGTGCGAGACGGCGCGGCCGGGCTCCCCGCATGACAAAGGCGGCGGCGCGGGCGCCCTTATCAGTGCGAGCAGACCCGGCGGCCGGCCGGGCCCGCGGCCCGCGATCACCGCACAAAGGCCCGGGCCGGCGGGGGCCCGCGGGCCGCGAAGATTAATTGCCCAATCAAGTTGTCGGCCTGGGCGGGGGCGGGCCGGCGGCCCCGAGGGACGCGGGCCGGCGCATAATGAAGTGTGCAAAAAGTTAATTTGCTCCGCGACGCGCAGCTCGCTGCAATCAAAGGCGGGCGTCGGGAGGGGGCAGCGAGGAGGGTGCCCAGGGTGCCATCCCGAGGCGGGCTGTGGGGACCCGGGGTTCCCCGCAGCGAGGAGGTCGAGGTCTGCGGATATGCGCTCTACCCCCACCCCCACCCCACCCCGCTTCCTCTGCCTCCTTCAGAGCGTCCCCAGGCAGCTCTCGGGCTTTTGCTGAGCACCGGCTCACATCTCCCAGACGCACAAAGGTGGCGTTCTGGTGCGCACGCCTTGCCCTGAGACCTCTGCTCCGAGTAGTCCAGCGTTTCCCTGGCTTGGTCCCTTTCCTTGACAAAGTGAGGAGCAGAGCCTAGAGCATGCGCTTCGTAGAGGACCGGAGGCACTCAGATGCCTGGAGAAAGCCCAAGCTCACTGAGCTCTTATCTGGTCCAGAGCCTTAAGTGGCAGCTGGCAAAGAGGAAATCCACGCCACAGCCGGGACGCCGATAGTATTCACGCTATTGAGAGGGGAGGGGAACACCCCAGGTCCCCGGGTCGGATCGTCGGCTGGGTGGTTTGCCTTAAGCCCTGACGGAAGAAGACAGCGTTACAGGTGGAGATTCAGATATGGGCTTGCCTTGTAAACAAGGGAGGTGGTCCCCAGCAGTTAGCTGGAAGGGAAATGTTTACCTTTTTGTCTAAATCTTTTCAGGAGTGTCACAGAATTTTAATCTCAGCTAATTGGCCACAAGACAAAGAATGGGTAGTGGGACTGTCTTTGTCTGGCCTCCTTCGAAGGTTCACGGAAGAGAGAAAAGTTTGCAGGCAAGCAAGGAGGGATCATTTTTATAGGAATCAGTTAGGAGAATACAGCTAGGCACAGGGGGAAGAGGGGGAGGTATGAGGTGCCGCATGGGTTCACCCATCACTGCCCTTTGAGTTCAGGATTCAGGTAAAGCTGGAAGCTGCTCCATGGACCCAGGGAGAGCCCTGCCGTCCTATAACAGCAGCTTCTGCCCCAGAGAAAAACTGCCTGCACAAACCATTTCATCCTCCTCCACGCCCACCTTACAGCAAGAGCAGAAGCACGCTGTACAGCTCGGCTCGGGAGGGGCTGGGATCGTGTTAGTTTTGAGATTATTGCTTTCTCCGAAAGGAGTGGAGAGCCCCCTTTGGTTCGGAGCCAGAGGTTCACAGACCACAGGTTGGCCACCAGGGACATTGCAGCTCCCTAGGTGCAGGTTCAGACACATCCAGAACCTGAGGCCCAGGTACTGGGTGCCCAGAGGAGCAAAAGCACGAGCTTCCTTCCAGGGCCTGGCAGGATAATCACACAATGGCAAGGAAGCCTCTGTAACCCTAGGTGCCCAGAACCCTCCCTTCAGAAGCGGCTTCCAGGCCAGACTGGCCAGCTCATCCTCAACTCAGATTAGTGGCTCCTGAGCCCTGGTTCTCTATCTAGATGCCCAAGCCTGACCCTGAGCCCAGGCAAGACTAGGAGAGACTAGTCTGGGAGGCCTTGAAGGTGACAGGAGCCAGCCTTTCAGGCGAGAAGGGGTGGGTTACAGCCAAACCAAGATTTATGGGCCCGATCATAGTAATGAAAAGAAAAAAGAAAAAAAGGACGCGTGTTCGGCAATGCCCAGGGACCAGGACTGCTGCCCTATTACCAAAAATGTCGTCGCTCTTGACTCTGCAAATTAGCATAAAACATGCTGTTTTGCATCGATTTGCATCTCATTTGCATGCTGATGATTTGACGCCACAATGCACCCAGTTCTTTTAAGCGGCTTCTGGTCTCTTTCTCCCAGTTCTGGCCCAGCATTTCACTGAGAAAAGCAGACTCCCAAGCTGGGCCAGGACACTCACCACAGTCTATTCCCTGGCTTCTCCATATCTCTGTCTCCCTGAGTGTAAGCTGAAGGAGACAAACTGAGCAAGGATTTTCAAAACGTGCTCTAGCAGCTCTCTTGGGGGTTGCAGACACAGAGACAGGGGGAGCAGGTGGGAGAGATGCCCCCACCCCCCAATCTCCTGAGAACAGCTGGGGCTCTGAGTAAAATTTCTCTTGAGCAATGCAGACCTTCTCTGTTAAAAACAAAGACCAAAAAGTTTGCAAACAAACAGATTCAGTTTTGTCCACCAAGCATTTCCAGTGCAATGTTCTTTATGGACTCCAAAATAACACTTGGGGTTCACACTCAAGCACTTACCACCACAGCCACTGTCCTGAATACCAGGCATCACACTCAGTTTCATCCATTCAGTCCTCACACAACTCTTGAATGCTACCATTGTCCCCCCCCCATTTTATAGATGGGTAAACTGAGACCCTGAAAGGCAAGTAATTTAGGTAGGTTAAACAGCCACTAGTAATGGAGAGTCAAATCCAGGTTGTCTGGCTTCATCATGAGTTTATTCAGGCTGGTTCTCCCACTATACAGATGAGAAAAGAGAGGCCAAGAAGGAGAGATGTAGCAAGTTTTTCTCAGTACTGCCAGCTCCCAAATAACAACACCGAGACTTCTTATTAATTATGAAATCTTGGCCTTTAGCTTAGGTTTGTCTCAACTAGCTCTTATAAGTTAAATTAACCCCATTTATATTCATCTATGTTCTACCACGTGGCTTTTACCTCCCTCCCATTCCGTGTGTCCAACTCATTCTTGATGGCGTCCTCTTCCTCTCTCTGCCCGGAAGTCCCACCTATCTCTTCTGCCTAGCTATTGACCGTTCAGCTTTTTATTATATCAACCACAGCAGTACACCTTCACACAGTGTACAAATATCCCGCGACACAGAGAGAGATTTCTATCTTTCTTCTTTTAAAGACAGGGAGCCGTATAGCCTATGCTAGCCCAGAATCCTCTATGTAGCTAAGGATGGCCTTGAACTTCTGATATTTTTTGCCTTCCCCTCCCAAGTACCACGTCCTATGTTTGCAGTGCTGGGGACTGAACCCCGAGCCTCGAGAATGCTAGGATAGCATGAGCTGCACTTCTCAATCCTTCTTTCTAAGCACGATTCCAAAGCCCCGCAGCTAAGAAGCCTTCCTTCCTTGCTTCCTGCCCAAGGCTCAGGCTTTTGGTGGGCATCCTGTCACCGACATCCCCCACTCAAGGATGGCTAGAGAAAGGAACTTCTGGGGTTTCAAAGACCTTTAGAGCCTGGAAAGGAGGGGTCTTCTTTACTGCCTGCTATAGGGGCCTGTGTCCTCCTCAGACCTCCCCGTCCTGGCTGGGAGAATCCAGGAGCAGGCCCTGAAGAGCAGCAGCCTGAGTCTTAAATCAGGGCCGCCAGCAGGCTCACCAGAGTGCCAGGTGTGCCTGCCAGAGCCAGCTCTAGGCCCAGGCTTGGGTGCAGGTGGAGGCACCCTGAGAAGGTCTCCGTGAAGGGGGATGGGAGCTGTATGTCTGCAGGGGGACATAGTGCCAGGCCAGCAGGTGCTCTGTCCCCACCCCTTGGGAGTCTGGCTGGGAAACCCCCAGATGCAGAAATGACTGGGCCCCCTGAGGGATGCCCGGTGGGGGCTCACCATCTCGCCTCTCTATTCAGGGCATTCCAGCCCCTCCCTTCTGCAGGCTCTCTCTCCCAACAGCCTTCTACTCTGTGGCAGCCACCTGGGCCTTCTCAGCTCCTCCCAGACCCTAAGCTCAACCCTGCCCCACACAGGCTTTCTTCCCCTCCCAGCCGACACGGAGCGAAACATGCACACACTGGCTCAGATAACCTGGGAACTCTGTGAGCCACGAGGAGGTGTTCAAGCAGAGGGGGTTCCTGCCTTCACTTCCTGTCTACACTGGTTTCGAGGCCCTGACTGCCCAGCTCTAGTTATCTGAGGGCATAACCCAAGGTAGAATTGGCTGGCATCTCTACCAAGGCAGAGTTCCTTGGCCTCGAGTGCAGGCCCCCCTTCTGTCCTAGAGAAAAGGTAGGGAACAAGTGCAGGGTGACATTGTCCAATCCCTTCTCACCCACTGCTCTGGTTTTGTATCCGAAATGTCTCCTGAGGGTTCCTGTGTAAAGACTTTGGGGAACGGGTTTCATCACGAGGGTTCAGACCTCAGCAACAAACTGATCCATGGACGACGAACTCATCTGAATGCATGGCTGAGAGGCGATAGGAACAGGGAGGTGGGGCTGTGTGGGACAAGATAAGTCACTGTAGATGAGCCCTGAAGATGTGTCTCTCTCTGGCCCCTTAGAGGGCTATCTCTCTGCCTCCTCACAAGCTCTCTTGAACAGTGCTCAGCCTCACCGTGAACAGACCCAGATCTGGCAGAGCCAAGTGACTGTGGACCAATGCCTCTGCAATGGTGAACCAAAATGAATCCTCCCTCAAAAAAAAATTGTTTTGTCAGTCGAGTGTGTGATATGTATGATATGTGTACATATGTGTATGTGTGCTCTTGTGTGTGACTGAGTGTGCAGGTCAGAGGACAGCCTCCATGTTGGTACTCACCTTCCACTTTGTTTGAGACAGTCTCTTTGTTCTTCCACGCTGTGTACACCAGGCTAGCCTGCCTGTGAGCATCCGAGATTCTCTTGTTTCGGCCTCCCATCCCAAACTGTAGGAACACTAGGAAAACTGGCACCTGCTGCTGTGTCCAGCTTTGCCCAGGTGCTGCGGATCAGAACCCAGGCTTCAGTTTTGTGTAGCAAGCTCTTGAGCCCCTGAGCCGGTCTCCAGCCGGGGACAGCCCCCTAGCTGGCACACTTGCTCTCCGGCTGTACCAAACAAGCTTACTCCCCTCTCTCTGTCTCACCAACTCTACTTCCCTGTTGTTCCGGACCCTCAGAGCCCTAAATATGACACCCAACCACTTCACACCTGGCCCACAAGCCCCACAGGACGTGACCTGTGCTTGATTCTTCAGTGCTCACTCCCAGGGCCACAAGCCCTAGCTTCCCCTCTCAAAAGTTCTTAAATTGCCGCGGAATCTTCCTTTCCTGGGCTATGAAATGGATATGCCCATAACCCCCATTTCCTAGGCTTGGGTGCAGCTGCAAGGAGTCAGAACAGAGTTATATACTACTGTGTAACAAACAACCCAGCACATGGCTATGGACCATCATCATCCCATGCTCTTGGATACTCAGAGGTCAGAAGATCACACACAGCACACTGAGACTGCTTTCTTCTATTCCAAAACATCTGGGCCTCGGCTGGTTAGGGACCAGAATCATCTAGAATTGTCTTCCCACCATCTTTACTGACTAACACTTGATCAGATCAGGCCCTGGTCAAAACATGACACGTGGCCTCTCGTTGGGTCCTAGACTTTGTAGCGTGAGTTCCATGAGTCAATGTCCCCTGAGATGCACACAGAAGCATCATGGGCAGTTCTGACACATCCTCAGAAGTCACAGCATCACTTTTGCCCCATTTCATCAATGGGAGCAATCCCATAAGGGGACAAAAACCATTCTCCTCTTTGAGGTGAGGAACACAAAGTAAAATGGACTCTGTGTGTGTGTGTGTGTGGTGTGTCTCATTGCATCACCCAGACTGGCCTCAGACTCCTGAGCTCAAGCAGTCTTCCCCCAGCCTCCCATAGAGCTGGAACCAGGTGAGCAGCATGCTACCCAGCCCATCAGGTTTTAAAATGGATCCAATAGTGTTTGCCTCGTTACATGCATGCAAATGATAGAGGTCCTTGAAGTGCAGTGTGTTAGCACAGGGCTGAGCCTTGTGTGTGTTCAAACAATCACAGTGCATGACACTAGGCACAAGAGGGTTCATGGAGAAAGCATGGGATGGGCCCTTGAAGCTGACATCCGGTGAAGCCAGGATAGGCACTGGCAGACAGACCCAGGAACACACTGCTAACATGCTTTGATGTCAATTAGACACTCTGCCAGTCACTTCCCATGCCAGATCCCAGAGAGCAATCCAAGAGGCAGATCCTATCAACAGGCAGATTTTAAGGTGAGGAGTCAGAGATTCAGAGAGGCAAAGGGTCTTGCCCAAAGTCACACAGCAAAGCAGAATTATGCCCAGTATCTGAACCTACGCCATGGGTGGTCAGAGACCAAGCCGGGCAATAGTCCAGCCTGCCAGGTGGAACAGGCTGTCCTGACTGTTTGGTGACAGACAGGGAGGGCTTGTTCTGCTGGACAGGGAGCCAGGACCAGGAGGCCTGTCAGCTGCAAGCCCAGCCACAGGCCAGGGGAACGGGGCCAAGACCTCCGTCTGGAGGGATGGGAAGGGAGGAGGTATGGAGAACCCAGAAAACGGGCCAGAGGCCTCTCCAGAGGCAGCAAAGAGACCTGGATCTTAACAGGTCCATCACTTTTGTGTGGAGCCCCAGAGGGCTCATCGCTGTCCCCCAGAGAGGAGCAGGGCTCAGTCCGCTCTGGAAATCAGGAAAGCCTAGCCCTAGGGAGATCAGGAGGAGGAGGAGTATGCCGTACTACAGCCAGTCAAGGACTCCTCTGTCCCATGTCCTGACAGTTCTCATTCTCCTCTCTTCCCATCCCTCCTTCCCTCCATCTGCTCCCTGTTTTTCTTCCCTCATTCCTTCTTCCTCTCATCTGCTTCCTCCCTTCCCTTCCTTCTCACCTTCCTCTGTCCTCACGTCTCCTCCTTCTCCATGTGCAGCCTCACAAATGTCAGCGACTTCTCCCAAGGGAAGGAGACCTGCTCTGACCCTCAGCCTGGCCTGAAATGAACACAACTTCCCAGCTGCCACCAAGCCAGGGGTGACCCGTGGCTCTGCACAAATGAACCCCCTACTTCCTGAGCACAAACTGTGTCTCCCGGAGTATACCCCGGGAGTCCTTGGAACAGCTTCATGGGGTCCTGGACTAATTATCGGCCCCTTTGAGCCTCAGTTTTCATTCTGAGAGAAGCCCAGAATCTGAGAGGTAAGTAAGGCTAGATGGCACACGGTCACACAGAGTCACAGAGGGGTGCATCTGCCTAGTCCTGCCCCTTGCTGGCACAGTACTCCAACACTGCGCCCAGGCCCATGGGGCAGAGCCAACTCCCAGCTGATGTTGGCGAGTGGCTGGGACAGTGGACAGACAGGCTGTCGGGGCCGGCTAAGTGCCCAGAGCGCCTTCTGTACCACCATTCCCTCAGCCAGCCAGGCCTGGCCCAGAGGCCACTTCCTGTGGCCCTGGCAGGACAGGGCTCCTGGCCCCTCCTCTCCTGCATCTCAGCTGACCGTGGTAGCCACCTCCTCCCCCCAGGCCCTGGAAGCAGAAGTCTCCAATCTAAATGCAAATTCACTGTGGTCCCCTGTCTATACCATCTCTACTGGGCCAGGCCAGAGCTGACACTGGACCTCGGAGATAAGGAGCCTCTGGAACACGCCTCCCCCGCTTGCCTACCCTCAGCCTGTCAGTCCCACAAAGACCCTAGGGAGTCCCAGCGGCCTCCCTTCTTCCCAGCCCCATAAGCACTAAGATGGTTCTACAAGGTCCCCTTGCTGCAGTTGAGGAGGGAGACCTCCAGGGGAGACTGTGGTAGAGAGTGTATAGGCTGGGTGTAAGCAAGGAGAACAAAGCCAGGGAAAAGACTGTGACAAAGTGGAGTCTCTGCCACCATCCTCCATGACGCTAGGTGCCATTAGCCCGTACCATTCCTGCATGAGTTCAAAGTTGGTCACATTTTCTTCCTGGAGCAGTGACATCCCACAGTGGGCATAGGATGTCCCTTGAGAGCAGGGCAACACTGAGTCCAGCCCATTGTGCACTGTGGTTACTGCCCACATCCTTAGCAGGGCCTGTCTTGTCTTTGGGATGTCATTTCCCTTGGGACAGGGAGACCGTTGTAGAGACGCTGGTGTTGCACACCTCCGTGGTAGACCAAGTCAGGGCTCCAGAGGTGGGCAGGACAGCACCACAGGTCGGACATGATCTGACTCAGAATTCTCAGGGTCCTCCCTTCCCTTCCTGGGCTCTGCTCCACAATGCTGCCGCAGCACTGCATAAGCCACAGGGGTAGGTTTGGATCAGAAGCAGGATTCTTGCATGCCACAGCTCAGGTTCAAATCCAGCTGAGTCTGGATTCTGCTTTAAAGGCATCACCTCAGAGGTGGCATTAGCAAATGGTCTCTCACCTCCAGAGACTATCTCCCATCGCCCACCCGTGGGTTTTCCCCTTCCTCTACACGGGGTTTCTTTTGTGAAACTGGCTCATTCATTTACATCTTCCTGTGGTTGTTTCCTGGCTCTCATCCCTTTGGAACAACAACTTGTATGGGCAGATGCTCTGAGTCAAGATGCCCTGGCCTTGATCCTTTCTAGGATGCTGGCATACCCTATCCCGTGAGGTTGAGGGAACTCATGCAAAGTGCTCAGCTCTGTGCATGCCATAGCCAGAGTTGCCCAGCACAGAGCCAGAGTGAAGTACATAAGTGCTCACTGAAGGCTGACTATTGTTGGCTTTTTGTTTTAAGTTTTTCAAGACAGGATTTCTCTGTGTAAACCTGGCTGTCCTGGAACTCGCCCTGTAGACCAGGCTGGCCCCAAACTCAGAGATCCTCATGCCTCTGGCTCCCAAGTGCTGCGATTAAAGGCATGTTCCACCACCACCACTACCACCACCACCACCACACCACCACCACCCACCCACCCACCCACCCACCCACCCCTGGCTAACTATTGTTATTGTCATTATGGAAGAGCTGAAATTCTTCCTATCTATTCACTGGACAGCTTGATATGTCTCTCCATGCCTCAGTTGTTGTTGTGTCAAGGGGCACAGTGACAGAAACGTTAGTCCCTAAATTCAGCTTCAATGCTGAGAGACAAGGGGCGTAACCCTTGGTAGAACACCTGCCTAGCACGCACAAGACCCTGGGTTTACTCCCCGGCAACACATAAAATGTACAGGGTGGCCCATGCCTGTAATCCTCACACTCAGCAAGTTCAAAGTCGTTCTCAGCTACACAGTAGTTTAAACCGCATACGCTTCTTTGGGTAGATCCCCCTGGGGAACCTGTCCTTCACAGCCTCCCACCCTAGGACTAGAAGCCTGAGGACCTGCTCATCTCAAAGCTAGTCAGTGCACAGCTCAGATCTTCGAAGGTGGGTTTTCCATGGAGCCAGTGTTCTTCCAATTTGAACTTGGCCTTTCTCCACCCATCTACAGTCTATGTTTCTCAACTTACTTCACGTTTTTCAAACTGCCTGTAATTTTGAAAAAGTAAGGATAATTCCTGCTAGTAGGAAGTTGTATACTATTACCTTAAATAAAAGTTGCTTTATTTAAGACAGAGGGAGGGTTACGTTGATATTTGCCGAAAGAAATGCTCAAGTGTCAGGAATTTGGTGCCCTCAGCAAGAGGGGACCCTGAGCTAAGGCCTTAGAGTTTGAAGAAGAGTCCCCTGGGCTGGAGAGATGGCTCAGGAGTAGAGAATAGATATTGTTCTTACAGAGGACCCGAGTTTGACTCCCAGCTCCATATCAGTTCACAATGGACTGTAACTCCAGCTCCAGGGATTCCAATGTTTCCATTCTCCTTGAATATCTACATTCATGTGCAAGAGCGCGCACACACACAGGCACACATACACACTCTTTAAAATAATGAAAAATAAAGCTTAAAAAAAGAAAAGAATTATCTGGAGACTTTTTTTTTAAAGATTTATTTATTTATTATGTACACAGAAAGGTGCAGATCTCATTAAGATGTTGTAGCACCATGTGGTGCTGGAATGAACTCAGGACCTCTGGAAGAGCAGTCAGTGCTCTTAACCTCTGAGCCATCTCTCCAGCCCTATCTGGAGACTTTTAAATGTCTTATTTCACTGGCAAATCCTTGTAAGGGGCAGTGGCTCGGAGAGACACCATTTCTACACTCCTTGAAAGATCCACTTAGGGCCAGAATCTAATTAACTAATGGAGATTCCCCTGACCGGCGCCCCCAGTTTTTTTTTTTCCTCAATACTATCTAATAAAGGGTCTTCTCTGGGGAGGGGCATAGGGATGTTGTGGTAGGAATCTCCTTATTTCTCAAGTGACCAGGGTGACTGGGGTGGCGCTCTCCATTTGCACAGCAGCCAGGCTGCCAGGACTCTTGAATAAAAGGCTGGAGTTTAGTGGCATGTGGCTGCCTGGAAAAGAAGTCAAAAGGGGCCCCTGGCAAATGTGATACAATATACAAAGAACCTCACTGGTAGGTGCGGGGGGGGGGGGGGGGCAGGCTTATCATCCCAGCCCTTGAGAGACTGAGATGAGAGAGTGTGCATCCGGGTCAGGCTGGGACACAGGGCAGAACCTGTCTCCATTCACAACCACCACCAAAACTAACTGAATTCAGTGTCACCCCTAAGACTCTGTGGGTATGGCCACTGAAGGATGTTCCTAGCAATACTGTTGATCGTGGTGAAATGTTGAAAGTGGCTAGAATGTTCATCGGCAGGGGAGAGGGTGAGTGAAAAAAAACGCTTTGTTTCATACAGCAGGCAGCTCTGTAGCCATGAGTCAGTGACGCCATGAATGTTAGACAGGAAAAATCTATGATAGATTGGTGAATGGAAAAGTCACCAGGAGATGAGACTGACTGGGCCAGGAGATGGTTCAACAGGTAAAGACGCTCGAGGCACAAGCCTGACAACTTGAATTCGATCTCCAAACCTCACAGAATAAAAGAGAGGACCAACTTCCCGGATCTGCCCTCTGACCTCTATGAACACCTTGGTACATGCCCACTTTACATACACACACACACACACACACACACACACACACACACACCAATATTTTATAATAAGAACTGGCGTGATGGCTCAGTGGTTAAGAAGACATACAGGTACTGCTCTTCCACAGATCCTGAATTAGGTTTCCAGTTCACAACCATCTGTAACTCCAACTCCAGGGGAATCCAATGCCTCTGACGTCCTTGAGTGTCTGCACTCATGTGCATACACCCCACCTCATCCCACACTCAGTGCATACACCCCACCTCATCCCACACTCATGTGCATACATCCTACCTCATCCCACACTCAGTGCATACACCCCACCTCATCCCACACTCAGTGCATACACCCCACCTCATCCCACACTCATGTGCATACACCCCACCTCATCCCACACTCACTTGCATATACTATACCTCATTCCACAACATATACACATAATTCAAATCTTTTAAAAACTGAACAAACCCTATTATCTTTTTAAAAAAAAACTGTGTATGTGTGTGTGTGTTGTTCATGTGTGTGAGCACAGACATACATATGCCATGGCACACATGTGGAGGTCAGAGGACAACCTCTAGTGTTTGAGATAGGGTCTCTTGTACATGGCTGAACATGTGAAGACAGTTGGCCTATGAGCTTCTGGGGATTCTCCCTCGCTCACTTGGAGAGCTCTCTATTCTTGGGAATAGAAATGTGTACCCCTGCATCTGGGGACCTGAACTCAGGTCCTCACTGAGCCATCTCCTCAGCTCTGTGACCCCCCCTTTTTAAATATGCATTATAGGATGGGCTACATAGTGAGATCCTGCTTCAAAGAAAAATGGGGGGAGGGAATGAGGAAGAGGAGGAAAAAGGAGAGAGGAGAGGGTGGGAAGAGGGAAGGGAAGGAGGGGAGGAAGGGAAGAGCAAGCCACAAGCTGGGAGATGTTTGACAAAAACTGTCACCCAAAATATATAAAGAACTCCTACAAATCAGTAAGGCAAGGATAATCAAGAGGAAAAGCCATCTAAAGAGCTGAGCATACAGAACAGAAGTCATGAACAGCCAATAACAATTGAAAAGGTGCCCAACCTCTGACTAATTAGGAAAAGCCAAATTTAAAGTTCCTCTCTGTTCATCAGAGTGACAGCCCTTAAACTGCTGGATGAATCTAAATGTGATCCATCCTGCTAGAGCAAGACGACTCCCTGACGACAGACAGGGGAAGAGCTGTTTGTACTATCACTGTAGGGAACAATTGTTCTCCTGGCATTGTTCTCCAGTTATTCTGTGGCCCGGCAGTCCATCTCCGGACACACTACCGGGAAAGCTCAGCCATGTGTGCTGGGGGTGCGTGTAAGGACCCTGTCCCCTACCTCAGCTAGAAACTCCTCTCCCAGCATCCCCTTCTTTCCTCAGGCAACGTTAACCAGCAGGACTTTAACCCTCCTTCACCTCCAGGTGACGTCACGTGGGTCATGTGGTTCTCTTGGGTGACTGCTGGGCAAGCTGGAGTCTAAGCCCAGAGCCTGGCATCTAGGTGGTCATCTGGTGAGGGACCAGAGAGGCCAAACCTACTCAGGGTGCTAGGAAGGAAGTGACAGGGATGCAGGCAGGGCTGGTCCACAGAACAAACTGCTCCACGGTTGTCAAGAGCAGGTACCTCCATGTGGGCAGCAGAAAGTGTCTCCAAAAGCGTACCACCAAGCGGCAAAGCCAGCAGGCAGCCAGCCGTGTGCTCTGGGAGGAGCCAAGTACATCTGTGCACCCCCACTCCGTGTGCCTCTGTCCATGTCCACTGTGTTTGCCTCTCACACTTCTGAGCACCGGCCACTGGTCTTGGGGATGGGGCTCTGGTGGAGAATGGGGGACCTGCACCTTCCTATATTTGTGCACAGTACTATGGAAAATATAGAAATACAACAATCAAACCATGGAAGAGGCCAGGCATGGTGGTGTATGCTTTCAATCCCAGCACTTGGGAGGCAGAGGCAGGAGAATCTTTGTGAGTTCAAGGCCAACCTGGTTGACATAGTAAGTTTCAGGCCAGTCTACACAGTAAGACCCTGTCTCTACAAAGCCAACAAATGCCAACAACCAAACCCCAAAGTCCACAATCCACAAATCCATGGAAGAGATGTGGCTGTAATAAGCACAGCACACACACACAACCACTCTACCCTGTAAGGCACAAACAACCCCAAGACCAGCATTTGAGAAGCCTTCAAATGTTTCCCAGCCACCTTTTGCTTTGGAACAAGGGCTAGACAGTTTTATGCCTCCTGAAGAGCCTCTGCTTCTTAGCATTGTGTCTGCCAGCACAAACGCATGGGGCAAACCCGTCTATTTCTCATGCTCAGAGGCCCCTGCTCTGCCAGGGCTCCACCAGGGCTCACAGTGAGAACTGCAAAGGGGATGAACACTCGGATGAGGACCCGAGTTCAGATTCCCCATGTACCCACAGAAAATCCAGGTAATTCCAGTATTAGGGGAGAGGGTGATACAGGTGGATCCTGGCACCTTGATGGTTGCTCATTCTAGCTCAAATGGTGAGCTCTATGTTCGGGGGCCCTGTCTGAAAAGTAAAGTGGAGATCAATTGAAGATGATACCCTGTGTCTACTTCTGGCTCTCGTGTGTGTGTGTGTGTGTGTGTGTGTGTGTGTGTGTGTGTGTGTGTGTGTATGCGTGTGTGTGTGTGCGGCGCGCGCGCACACACACACACATGCACAGAGAATCCATGGAAGAATGGTCATGTTTCTCCTTTCCTTGGGAGCAAAAATGGCACAAAGTCACTTGGAAAGCCTGTCACCCACGGACGAGGCTACATGGTGTCTCCCCAGTTAAGGTTCTCTGCTCTCTCCTCTTTGCTCCCACCTGCCCTCTCTCTCTCACGAGGCTGGCTTCCCTACTTCTCAACTCCCATAGCAAGCAGATTCTGAGGTGGCACCCAAGATCTCCCCCACCCCATCCATCTGTGAGTCTTGCCAAGCCCTCCACACTGCAAAGGTGATGTGGCTTAGATCCGGCGCAGGTGACCTTAAGCAATGGGGGTCATGTGAGTCTGCTGGCCCCCTCTCCTGAGGGATTCCAAAGCAGATGGGGGTCAAAGGAGGACTCCCCACACCTTTGCACCTTGACAGTGGGGGGGGGGGCTGCTGACAAGCCACACAGAGTCCTGTGGACTCTAAGAGTCATCGAGAAAGCTAGAAGTCGCCAAAGCATGGCTGCTCACCTGGCCTCATTGGGGCCCTTTGCTCAGGTAGGTCCCTAGGCCTGGAAGGCTCTGCTCCCTCTCCCTTCACCCAAGTCTCTGCTGGAATACTGGTCTCCGGAGTCCTACCTTGACCGTGTTCTCTATGATACCATCACCCCTTTTTCTCCTGTCCCATCCATGGCTGTCTTCATCACTTCTCACGGTTCTATGGCTTCAGCTTTGCCAGGGTGGCTTTGATTTCGAGACAGTGCTAAGCTTGGAGAAGAGTTCGCAGCACGGGACAAAGAATCCTCACGTATGGGATCCTCACCCAGAACCTCCTCTGGCACTGGCACACATGTGCTTCGTCATCTGAGCTGTGTGGGTAAAAGGAGCCTTCCTTGGCACTTTCGAGCAAACTGCTGATCTGGATCCCTCGGACCCTGGAACTCTACAGCATGTTTGCTCCAAGTCAGGACATTCTCTTGAGGAACCACTAAAGCCATCAAAAGCAGGAAACTGACACTGATACACGGCCTCAGTGTGATCTTCAGAGCCCAGCCAAATGCAGCCAGTTATTCCAGTAATGAAGCCCTTCATCGTGTGCAAGGTGCATCTGGGACGCGCTGGGCACTGGGTGCTCAGTTTTTCTTTGTCTTTCGTGGTTGTGACATTCAAGGCCACTAATCCTGTGGAAGGCACCTCGGCCGGGCTGGTGTGCCCTGCTTCCCTGGAGTTAACAGTAGGCTTGATGGGAGGTGGTGGCACACACCTTTAATCACAGCACTTGGGAGGAAGGTGGATCTCTGTGAGTTGGAGGCCAGAGTGAGTTCAAGGACAGCCAGAGCTGCACAGAGAAACCCTGTCTCAAAAACAAAAACAAAAACAAAAAAACAAAACAAAACAAACAAATAAACAAACAAAAAAAAGAAAAGTAGGCTAGGCCTCTGAGTCTAGAACACTGCAGGGAAGATCCGCGCTGTCCTCTTCACTTCATGGAAGAAGGCCTCTATCCACTTATCTATCCCCTAACCAGCAATAAAACCCTTTAAATTTTATTTTTAGATATATCTATTTTATTTGATGTGTATGAGTGTTTTTACCTGCATGTATGTATACATACCATGTACAAGCCTGGTGCCCAAAACTGTCAGAAGGCGGTACTGGATCCCCAGGAACTGGAGTTACAGATGGTTTTGAGCCACTGTGTGGATACTGGGAACTGAACCCCTCTTGACCGAGGGACTGTCTCCCAGCCCCTGGGTGATGGAATCTTTGATCACTCTATCAACTAGTCACCGCTCTGCTTTTACCCTGTAAAGCATCCTCTTTTCAGTGCAATTACTGCATGGAAGCAGCCTGGAGCAGGCTTTAAAATACAAAGACATAGCTTGAGGTTGAGGACCTGGCTCACCAGCTAAGGGTGAGTACTGCTTTTGCTGTGGACCTGAGTTCAGTTCCCAACACCCATGTAAGGTGGCTCACAACCACCTGTAACTGCAGCTCCAGGGAGATCCGATGCCTCTGCAGGCACCTGCTCATGTACACACACACACACACACACACACACACACACACACACAACCACACAAAGAATATTGACATTTCTACAACAAACCTTCACGCAGTGGGTTTAGTTTTGGCATCCAGTAGTGATTTTTGTTTTCGTTGTTGAGATAGTAATGGGAACATCCATCTTTCATAAGACACCTGAATATTTTATTTACTGCTACTCTAAGTGTGATAACCCATCCCTGTTTGTGGCCCAGACTCAGTGACTTTCCCAAGCTTGGTTCATTTCCATGGATTTGGGCATGGGCTCTACCTGCTACAAGGTACCTCACAATTGATCTCAGGACTTCTCTGTGGCCAGGAAGTGAAATATTTGCAAGAATGTTTAGGGCAATGGTTTGAGGAAGTCTGAATGTCCCCCAAGGGCCCATTCTGATGGAGGCTTGGTATCCATGGGCATGGTATCAGGCAGTGCTAGGGAACTTTTGAAAGACAGGCCTCGAATCAGGTCCCTAGGTCGCTTGGAGTGTGGTCTTGCCAAACAGTTCATATGTCATGCCTGGAGCACTCTCTCCAGAGGCCATCATAGGAGCAGGCCTGGCCTCTACACTCTCCTCTGGCTCAGCTGGTAGCCAGAAGATTTGTACTTTCATTCATTCCGCACTTGCTCCTCTGTGGACTCATCTGATAAATGTCTGTCTCTCGAGCCATGACATTCTTCCCTAGAACAGAAATCTTCACAGCATTTTCCCCACCATTTGTCTTGCCAAACTTTTCCAAACTGACCTTGCCGATGCTTCTTGTAACACGATGGTCCTGCAATCTTCTCTGAACACAGCAGTACCCTTCGTCCCTGGTAGCAGCATCACCGCAGTCACCACACGATGAGAAGGAGCTGGCAACGTGGGCAGTAGCCACTGCTTCCATGGTCCCACCACTGTTTGTGGCTCAGTCCAGGCCAAAGCTTCTCCCAAGCCTCCTAGGCCGGCCTCAAACTCGGGATCCTACTGCCTCTGCCTCCAGCAAATCCTACGGCGTGCGCCACCACAACCGGCTGAGTGTAGCTTGGGCCTGAGCTGGGGCTCACAAGGCCACAGGCAAACAGCTTTTTCATGAGTTCGTAACACGAACATTGGGTGCCACTGTCTGACACCAGAGCCCATGCCAGCACGGCCATCCGATTTGGACTTTGAACCTCCAAAACTATACGCTAAATAACCCGTTCTTCATAAGTAGCCTATGTCTGGTGTTTTAGGTCCGTTTTGTTTTTATTTTGGTGGGAAGATGTGTGTTCATGTGTATGTACATGTGTGTGCCAATGTACATGCATATGTGTAGCCAAAGGTCAACCTTGGGTATCATTTCCCAGGAGCTCCAACTCTTGCAATGCTACAAAGAGAACTTAATTAAACCTCTGTCTCTCGAAAAAAACTCAAAATTCAAAGTTAAGGTGGAATTCTGCTCTTCAGAGAGGCTGAATAGCAAGTAGCTCACCTCCTCTCCTTGCTCGCGACCTCCAAAAACCCCCTGTGCGGCTCCTCGCCCTCTATATAAACTCTTTCTCACCTGGCTCCTCCCTACCAGCTAGTTGCTGACTCAGCCTGACTGCAGGTGAATTTTATTTAATCAAACACATCTTTGCATCATTAAACAAACGTTCCAGAGCATAAACAAAAGTAACACACCTTGAAATGATATTCTACAACATCCTGAGTGCCAGGAGTCTATGTGTCCATCATGCCCAGCTAGTGTTTTATACCAGTGATGAAAACATCACAAAGACTTATATCAATCTATTGTGTCAAAGCTCACTAACTAACAGGAATTTTTTATTTGGTTGTGTGTTTTGTTTTATTTGAGATAGGATCTCACTATGTAGTTCTTGCTGACCTAGAACAGACTTTGTAGACCAGACTGGCCTTGAACTCACAGAGATCCACCTGTTTCTGCCTCCTGAGTGCTGGGATTAAAGGCGTGTGCCGTCATACCTGCCATGAATATGTTTTTATTTTGCTCTCTTTTGTACAAACCTGTCCTTATATTCTTTTCCTCATTTGTCAATATATCTTGGAGACCTTTCTACAGCAAAACATGAAGGATTATTTTACCTTTTTAGTGACTGTTCAATATTCTACTGCTTGCATATTCCAACTTCAGTTAGTACATTGCTGTATAATAGATATTTAGATTGCTCCTAATATTTTGCTAGTCCAAATAAGGCTGCAATAAAAATGATTTTAATATATTCAGTTCATGAATGTGCAAACACGTTCAGAAATGGGATTGTTGGTGTGTGGTCTTTTCTGTTATATGTTCAGTGATTAGTAGCTTAGCAGTTTGTCTTTCCTCTTAGGATGTCAGTGTGGAGAAGGCACTCTGCTATTCACTACTGTATTTTCAGCATCAAAACTGTCAATAAACATGCACTCACTGAATGAGTGAATGGGCCGTGCTCTCTGATTCTGGACTGGATTACCAAGCATTTATGAGCACCCACTCCATGCCCAGTGCTATGTCCCCTTTTGCTAACTTTCCAGACACTCCTGGGAGGTCTGGACTACTTGGAGGGTACCAAGTCCATGACAATGCTGAGGTCACACAAATAGCCCAGACCAAGCCACAGCTTCCATCTGGGTGACATCAGACTCTATGGTGTACACTACTGACCATGTCACTCAACCTCCGACCCCACACGGTCCCCCTCCCCCAATCCAGCCCCACTTACTCCTCAGGTCCCATCAGCTTCTTTCTAGTTTTCTCCCCCAGCCAAAGGCATTTGCCCCAACCCTCAGCCAGTAGAAGCCAGGACCAAGGATGGGAGCTATCATTTCCATACAGCTGTCCCTGGGATCTGGGCCTGTGGAGCCCCCCCATTTTCATTGAAAAGGCTGAATTGTCTTGGCGTTTTGGGGACTGCCTGGGCGGGGTCTGGGGAGGCTATTATCCTACATTATCTCACTCCCCTGCCCCTGAAAAGAGCCCGTGACTGCCCCTCCCTCCCCCGCTGCAGCCTTTTACACTTAATTACCTCACTCATCACCAGCAGCCTGCAGAGGGACCACAACTGGGGCGTGAGTAATCCCGCCCCCCACACCCAGCCTGTCTGCAAGAAGGGATCACCCTGTGGCCTGGAAAGAAAGGAACAGGCTGTGTAGGCCTCCCGGTCCAACACTCTGGGGTTGTTGCTGTGAGGGGCAGGCACTGACCCCAGAGTCCCTGATGGCCTTTGCCAGTCCTGGCGTTATGCTCTCCACTTCCCTGGCCCCAGATTGTGAGCTCTAACTTCCCAGGCTGTGGAAGACTGGCTGACAGCTTATTTCCTTGCTTCCAAAACAGGCAGGTCAAACTCCATTCCCAGAGCAGTCCACACCACACTGCGCAAACCTGGCTTCCAGGGGTGAAGCTATCCCCTCATCCTGCACCAAATGCCTTGTGATCCTTTGTCCTCTCTCCTCCTGGCTTCTTTAATGTGCTGGAGAGGTCACTGGGCCCAGGGAGCCCTTTCTTATTCCCCGGCTGGTGGACATAGTCCCTGTCTGCTTGTCTCGAAAGAAAGGAAGGGAGGAAGGGAGGGAGTCTGGACGCATCTTCCTTTGCTAGTGTTAGGCCCAGGTCCTAGCACTGGGAGGCCATTGCTGGAATCTAGCAAACATGAGTGAGAAGCCCACAGTGCAGGAATGGACCTGCTGGGAAGGTGTGTGCCGGCAAAGCAGGATCCTCAGATCAGCCTTCCCCACACCATTCTACCCCATGCTGCCAGCTCCTGGAGGCTTTCGGTTCAGGAACCTGGACGACCTGGAGCTTCTCAGGTCAAAACTGCTCCTTCGCCCCCAGTGGCCCAGGATTGGGAGTCCTCCATCACCGTGAGTCACTAATGTCACTCCCATAAGATGGTGCAGCTGGGCCAAGAAGCAGCTGCCCAGACTCTCTTCCATCAGCGTGGGCTCTGCCATCTCTCAGGGCAGGGGGCACAGGCTGGCTGCAGTTTGGTCTCTCCATCTCCCCCTCCCTCCCAGAGCCACAATAAAGAACTTAGAAGGTAGTAGGTGGTAGGAAGGATGCATTTGACAGTCAGAAAAGCCTGTGGGTCCTTTCTCAGAATAATGGCTTTAAATTAATAAAGTACATCATGTTACAAAGGAAACCAATTATACAGGAACAGTTATCAAAATATTAAAAACAAATGTGCATTAGAGGATTATATGTGCTTCTTTACTTCACTTTGTAACCTGGGATTTAGCAAATAACCATTGTTGTTTTCAAGTTGTGATAAGCATAAAGATCAGACTGAGTCGATAGCTCCATCAGTTAAGCACTTGTAAGTATAAGGATCTGAGTTCGATGCCCAGAGTCCACAGTTAAAAACAAAATCTTGAGTGTGATTCAGTGTGCTTGTAATGCCAGTGCTGCCAAGGCAGAAACAGGCCAGTCTGAGGCTTGCTAGCCAACCAGCCTAACATACTGAACAAGCCCCAGGCCAGTGAGAGACCCTGCCTCAAAGTCAAAAATAAACTGGTGGTGTCTAAGGCATCAACTCCCTAGGCTGCACACACCACACACACACACACCACACACGTGCCACACATGTGCACACACACACACACACACACCACACATACATGCACACCACACACACACCACATACGCACACACTACACATATACCACACACATGCATACACCACATACACACACCACACACACACCATACACATGCACACCACACATACATCACACACATACACACACCACACACACCATACACATGCATACCAGACATACACACACACACACCACACATGCATACACTACACACACCACACACACACACACCATACACATGCACACCACACACACACACACCACACACATGCATATACCACATACACACCACACACACACACACACACACACACACACACACACACACCTAGAACTTCTATATAGGACAGGAACACATGCCTGATTTCCATCAGTGACGAAGTCACAGGTCCCTGCTGCTGTCACTGTGCCTAAGTCTGTAATCGTAAAGACATACGTAAGGATAGTGAGTTTCAGATGGACATTAGTTGAAGATGGAGTATGCCAGGCATGGTGGTGCATACCTGTAATTCTAGCACTCAGGAGCAGGAGGATTGCTGGACTAGCAATCCTGACACTGTCACATATATATGATATATATATATATATATGGGGCAGAGGGGCTGGAAAGATGGCTCAGTGGTTAAGAGCACATGCTGCTCTCCCAGAAGGCCTAGGTTTGGTTCTCAGCTTAGAAGCTAACAATGGACTGTAACTCTAGTTCCAGGGGATCCAGCCCCCTCTTCTAGCCTCCTCAGGTACCAGGCATACAAGCAGTGCACTTACATACATGCAAACAAAATACAGATACACATAAAATAAAAAATAAACAAATCTTAAAAAGAAACAAATAACTCTCAAATTTATAATGCTTTCCTAGCTGAGTTAATGGTAGACTTCCTGTTCTTCCTGTGAACTCCAGCTTTAGAAAAAACAAACAAACATACCACAAACATATTAGCGCTTTCCTTCCTTTGCAGACATCACTAGTCAATTACTGCATTCTAATTCTCCCTTAACTCAAACTCAGTTCAGGGTGATATCGACACCAAGCACCTGGCAACCGCTACCCAAGTTCTGCTCTTAAGCTGTAATTGACTTGTCATTCCTGGGGCAGGGGGGTTAAGGGCTAACAGTGAAATGAAGCTTGGCAACAGCACAGGGAAAAGAATTAAAACGATGCTTGAGAACAGGGAAAAGGAGAAAAGCTTAAGAAGTGTGGTTGGGGGCACGAGAGAGATGACTCAGTGGTTGAAGCTAAAAGCAGTATCTGCTCTTCCAGAGAACCCCGGTTTGATTCCCAGGACCCATGTGGTGGCTGACAACTGTCAGTGACTCCAGTTCCAGGGAATCAGGTGTCTTCTTTTGGTCTCTGTGTACCAGTCACACACATGGTGCGCAGACATACATGCAGGCACATCACCCAAACCCGTACCATGAAAATAAACCTTAAAAAAAGAAAGAAATGTGGTTGGGAGCCCCATCTACAGAGTAAAGACAATGCCACTTCCTTTCTCCTTGAACCTCCTCATTTGTCTGGAGTTCTCTCGGTTCTGGGTCCTTCCTTTTGAGAACATCAGCCAACTGGAACAAGGCTTGGGGAAGAAACCAGGACGGACAGACTCATGTATTCTGCCTCTGGCTGAGAGACTGTGTGAGGAACTGGAGGCACCAATAGGAGCGTGCCCAGGCTCTTCCCTGAATGTGAGGACAGGGGAACAGGAGAGCTGCAAACTCCAGAGGGGGCCATCTGGGCTGGACGCAGAGGCTGGCCAGGAGGAACTGGTTACCACAGGGTCAGAAGCATGCATGAAAAAGCTCCTTGGGCCCGAAAGCGCAGGAGCGCAAATATAAAAGAGTGGTTTTGGGGCTGGGCGGTGGTGGTGTACTCAGGAAGCAGAGGCAGGCAGATCTCTGTGAGTTCGAGGCCAGCCTGGGCTACAGGGTGAGTTCCAGGAAAGGCTCCAAAGCGATACAGAGAAACCCTGTCTCAAAAGAAAAAAAAAAAAAAAAAAAGAGTGGGTTTGGGATTCACAAGGGCTGACCTGCACTTGGGTAAAGTAACAGAGACGTTCCTGTCTGGGGGCAGAAGTGAGGTACAAAGAGGCGGGTCCCTGGCCGGGGTAGTTGGTTTGTTAGTAGTGGCTGACAGATTTGAGCCCAGACCACCATGCCTTTAGCCCCTGTGTGCCCATCCCTCTGCTTCTGGTAGATAACAGGGAGGCTGGAAGGTGAGCCATGGGGACATGTGAGGGGGTCCTGACGCCTTAGGAGTCATCTGCCCCACCAAGTTTGGGGTCAAGTACAGGTGAATATCGGTAATCTCCAGAAACTGGTGGAGTCCAGCTGGTGTGTGAGCAAAGTGGAAGGCAGGAGGCAGAGCCAGAGGTGCTGAGCAGGACTGATTCCTCTGTGCCAGGAATCCTGGGAGTTCAGAAATGCCGACGCTGCAGCCCTGACAGCCGCCTTCACATCTGCCAGGGATGGTTCTGAGCTCAGCTAGTGGGGAAATGAGGGAGGCAGGAGAGGCTATCACTGCTGAGAGCCAGCCTTGGCCTGGCAGGGAGCCCAGATAATCCGGAGAAAACACTCTGCTGCCCCGTGCCTCAGTTTCTCCAGCTGTCAAATGGGGATGAGAGGAGATGATGTCAAGATCTGTGAGGATGCTCAGGCAATGATCTGATTTACTTTCAAGCTGACTCTTCTCTAAGTCTGACAAAGCAACTGCTGCGACCCTGGGCCTCAGTCTCCCAACGTGCAAAAGCTAGCGGCTCAGTCACACAGCTTGAAGAGGCAGTGCTGGGGTTAAAATTCGGCTTGCCATGCCCCAGGCCCATGCTTTGAGCCTCCAAACCAGCTCACTTGTTTTCATGTGAAACTCTCACAGTTAAGTCCCACACACTCATCCCAGCTGGTGCAGAGGCCTGTCCCAGGTCCCTTGGCCCCCAGAGCCTGGCGATTAGCCTCCTACCAGCCAGTCCCTTCCAAAAGACCTCGGCAAGGTGCTGAAATGCGAGCATTTCAGGAACAGAAGAAGAAAAGGCACTTTGCGGGGAGAGTGGGGGCTGTCTCTGATCCAGTGATCTCCCGAAGCTCAGGGCAGCATAAGCGTGCAAAGCACAGCCTGGCCTTGCTGAGGGTGAGTGGGGGCGTGGTCACAGGAGGGAGTCTTTCACTGGTTGGTTTGCTCCCTGAGCTCCCATCCCTTGCCCAGCACTGGGCCAGTGGTGGGGATATGGTGAGGGGGAGGGGCAATCTTTGCAGGAGTCCACCCACTCACCCAGCACTGGCCTATTGAGACTTTTAGAGAGAGGCTCTGGTGATTTATGTCAGTGAGGCTTTGCAGCTAGGAAGACACATGGCAGGTTCTCCGCTGGGTCAACTTGGGCAAATTTTGTCATCTCTCTGAGCCTTGATCCCTTCATCTGCAAAATGGGGAGACTGATAGAATGATAGAGTAAGATAAGCAGCCCGGAGGGCTAGCTTGGGCTCCTGGAATACAGTAAGTGCTGGGGAACCGTCTGTTTGTATTATTAGCCTTTGTGACTTTGAAACGTGTTCTCCTTTCCCATGTCACTCAGCAAAGAGGAAAGAGAAGAGGGCTCTAGGCAGTGGAAACAGAATGCATAGGGTCTTGAGGTGGGAGACAGAGCTTAGGGGACATAGGAGTCAGCTCTTTCCTAAAGTCTGTGAGGAATCTGAAGGTCTGAGCCAGTATGAGTGAAAACGAAAGAAATTCCCAGCAATCTCTGCCCAGGTCTTTGCAGCTGGAGAGGAGGCAGTGCAGTGGAGAGATGTCTAGAGTAGACTGTCTGGGGAGAATCACCATATATAGGCCATGAAACCTAGGGCAAGTTATTTACTCTCTCTGAACTCAATTTTCCTTGCTGTAAAACGGGCCCAGTGATATTGTCTGCCTTCCAGGGTAAGTGTGAGGATTAAGTACCATTTGCAAAGTGCATAGGTCTGTCCCTGGCATGCAGCCTGGAACTCTGTGTTTACAAAATGAATTAAGGAAAGCATGAGGTCGCCATAAGGTGATGCCCTTGGCTTTTTCTCTGGTGTCAGCTCTCTGAGACCCTCCATTCGCAGCCCCTTCACCATCCACCATAGTGTCCAGCGGGGGCCTGGACTCAGCACTGACCTCTCAGTCCCAGGCGGGATTCCTCCTCCAGAAGTCAGGCTTGCAGGACTTCCTCTGAGCTGCCTCAGCCGGAGCTGCTCTGCTCTGGTTTTCCTTTCTTCCTCTTCTGGCTTCCCAGGGCCAGACCACAACCCTGTGGGATGCTCTTCTCCCGTGGTCACAGATGCTACTCCAGCATCTCTCCTTGGCTTCCCCTCCACCCTCACATCTGTTCCTGGGAAGACCAGAGAGACACAAGCAGGAATAGATAGCATCTATCAGCTCCTCAAAGCTGGGGGTCTGGCTTCGAGATACTTCCAGTCTCGTCCTTCTCCTCCTCTAAGGAGCAGGGTCTGGATCAAATGCACTTGAGACATGGGGCAGAGTACATGAAGCTTCCTGGAGAAAGCCCCATCAGTGCAGGGCGGATGCTTTTGTGGCCACTCTCCTCCTTGGAATTCATACAGAATTCCATTATCAGCTCTGGACAGCAGCTCAGGGACCATGTTGTCCCTTTGCCATTCAGCAGACAAGAAAGCTGGGGCCCAGAAGGGAGAAAGGATAGAGAAGAGTGTGGCAGCGGCCAGGCTCCCAACCCCCATGACTGTTCCTTCTGACCCCTAGAGTGACAGGTGCAAAGTCCCCAATGCCCACCCCCTTGTCACAGCTATGCAGGGTGACCTCAGAACATACTGCCAGCCATCTAAGGTCACACAGCTGAGACTCCCGTCCAGATGCAAGGCAGGACAGAGGGAGATGCTGGGGGGACAGAGCAGGCTGGGCAGGCAGCTTGAAGCTAAATGTATCCCAAGTCTGGGAAGGAAGTGGGTAGTGGACCACATAGACATGGGAGACCCCACCCCCAGCTTCTCTGCATATGGACCAGGAGACCTTAAGCCAGTCATTCCCCCAAGTGTGCAGACTTGGTGCCAAGGCTCAGATAAGTGAAAGTGAGCAAAGCCCAGATAAACTCTGCCACCCTAGCACTGTGGGCCAGGCTTTGCTGTGAGCACTGCACCAGAGTGCTGACATTGGGTGATCACGGCAATCTTGCAGCAATGCCATTGTGTCCAAGGCAAGAGGACTGTAGGCTATACTTTACTGAACTTCACGTCTTTAATTCGGAAGTAAATAGAAACGCTCAAGAGGAGCGTTTGTTGAACTGAACAGTCTTTTCAGTCTTTGGAGAAAACACACAAAGGATCATGAAGATGACCTGAGCAGCCACCTTCCTCTCTGTGCCTGTTTGTTTGGTCTTGGGCTCATTGCCGAGAGAGTTCTGGATTCTGCATCCTTCACTTAACATAAAGCCATGTGCTTCCCAATATGGTCGTCCACATCCATAGAGGATGTCTTCTTGGAAACCCCTCTCCACTCAGGCCAACTGGGATTTTCACCCTGACTTTAATACTGCAGCAGCTGCCCTTGGGAAGAGAGCACTTTTTTCATTCTATGTGATTTGGGGACAAACCCAGTAAGCTCGTATTGGGAAACACGAGGTAGAGGACCCTTCTTGGTGTCCTAGTGATGAAGCTGCACTACCACAGTATAGTCCAGTATATTCCAACATCCTGAAGAGGTACTTTGAACCTCAGGCCCTCAGCTGGCTTCTTCTTAGCTGCTCTCTTAGCTTCCTGTCTGTTGCTATGATAGAATATCCTGATAAAGCAAGTAGGGGAACTGGAGAGCTGGTTCCGCCGTTAAGAGCACTTATTACTCTTGCAGAGGATCTGGGTTCAGTTCTAGGGGATCCAATGCCCTCTTCTGAGGTGTACGTACACACAGGCAAAACACTCATATCCATAGAGTTGAAAACAATAACAACAAAAGAAAAGTTAGGGAGACAGGGTTTTATTTCAGCTCAGAATTCCAGGTTACAGTTCACCATTACAGGGAAGTCAAGGCAGGGATTTGAAGCAGCTTCGTTATACCCAGAGTAAAGAGCAGAGAAAGAATCGAGTGTGTGAATGCTTCTCTTCAGCTTACTTTTTCTGCTAGTACATGGTCCAGGACTCAAACCTCCAGTGGGCTGGATTTTCCCATATCAATTAACGCAATTAAGGAAATCCTTCATAGGCACTATCAGGGCCCAAGATGATCTAGACAGCTCCTTACAGAGACTCTCTCCAGGTGGTTCTAGAGCATTCCAAGTTGACAATAAAACTAACCATCACATCTGCTAAAGATGTGTATGTCACCTTCCAAGTGGGATCTTAGCCTCAGCTGGATTCTAGTGGACTGAGATGCATCACTTCCGTGGGGGTTCTACTGGTCAGTGAATGGATGGGCCACTCTATGGCCTGTCCGATTTGAAATCCTGACGAAGGAGAATTCAGTTCCAGCTCCTTCCAGACTTTGTGGACCCTTGGAGCCTTGGTAAGCCTTGGGCTCTGTTCTGCCATCTCTGAGACAGAGGCTGGAGTGGCATGGGCGAGCCTCTTGGCACCCACTTGTTTTATATATCCTCGGTGCCCTGAACACTCAAAGAGGAAATAAAGTCCAAGACCCAGCACAGAACAAGAATACAGCTATACCACAAATAAGGACCACACCGTACAGATAGTTTCTTCTAGACAGGGAGCCAATGCTACTCTGCAACCAACAGGGCCATCCCGTCTCAGGCTCAATGTCACACTGCCGTGCACTCATTCAGCACTCCTTCTGGGCTTCTTGAGAACCCTCTGCAATCTGGCCGTATCACCTCTCACTTCTTGCCATCCCTCAACAAATCCCAGCATGTTGTTCCAGAGCCTTTGAACATGGGGTAGCTCCTGGCCCTGTCTGCCTGGTTTTCCTATGGCTGGCTTGCATCTTGGCTTAAGAGGCACCTCTCCTATGAGATCTTTGCTGGCTCCTTGTCTAAAGGACCCACCAGCCTCCATCATCTGTTGTTAGGTCCCTCCCAGCACCAAACACCTCTTTGAAAGGACAGTTTTGACTTAAGCACTCCCTGTTCAGTGTCCATTCACTGTCCTTTGGATATCATCTCCAAGACAGTGGGGACTAGGAATACCTACCTCTGAGTGCTAGGTCCTTCAGGCACAGCTGTATAAACAGAACCTGAGTGTACCGAGCACTTCCTGTATGCCAGTCTAACACATCACCAGTCTAATTCCTTCATAGGCGACAGCTCCTAGAATGCTCCCAGCAACACCTGAGTCAGCAACAAGTATTGTTTCCACTTATTTTTTTTTTTTGGGGGGGGGGTTCGAGACAGGGTTTCTCTGTGTAGCTTTGTGCCTTTCCTGGATCTCACTCTGTAGCCCAGGTTGGCCTCGAACTCACAGAGATCCGCCTGGCTCTGCCCCCTCCCCCCAGTGCTGGGATTAAAGGCATGCGCCACCACTGCCCGGCTTGTTTCCACTTATAAATGCAGAACTGAGGCACATATCAGCTGGGCAACTTGCCCAAGATTCTACAGCTATATGGAGGCCTGGGAAACCTGGGCACACATGGTTGAAAGTATGCTGTGCCATAGACGGGCAGTCCTTGTCCTCACAGACTCAGAGACTGGTGGGCAAACAGGCTTTGTCCACAATAAAGGAAGTCTATACGATACGCCACCTCAGCTAAGTCATGAGGACAAGTAGGGTTAGCTGAGGTAAAGGACACTCTGTCATCCTGCACAGAGACCAAGAGGGTAGCCAGGCTGAAGAGCTGGAAGCAAGCTCCTTAAGTCTGGAGCACAAGATGATAATGAGGACCATGAGTTGAGGATTGTGATTATCTGAGGGTAAAGGTGATAAATAATAAATAACAACAACAAAAAATAATAAAATAAAGTCCCAAGGGACAAAACAGAAAGCCGTGTGACTAGGAAAATAAACAGGGACTCCCAAATTATGCAGAATATTAGCAAGACCAGGTACCCAAATGTTACTGGGAGATTTCTTAGCCACACTTCCAGGACTGCCATAGCCCTTGACTTCGTGGTGCCAGAGGACACTTTGGAAACTGCTGCTGACTCGCTGGCTGTGTGACCTGGTCTTTCACTCCCAACTGGCACTGAAGGACCCAGTCCCCAAGGACATCCCCACTCCATCAGCTTTGCATCCATAATAGATGATATCGGCCAGGAAGAGCCCGGCATTCCCAGAGGCCGGTGCTGGGACTCCGGCACACTGACCTTACCCCACATTTGCTCTGGCTGATCCACCACCCCGGGGTTTGCCTGGCTGCCTCTGAACAGGAGACTGAGCTTCCCAGCTCCTTAGTCCTTCCAAGGAATGAGTGCTCCCCCAGGTTAGGATTGGATTGGCTGGTGGGGTGGGGGGGTCTGCTTAGATCCTTCCAGAGACAAAGGAGCTGACCTGCAAAGAGTTCCAGCAGGAGCCCCGCTTCCCCTCCCTTCCCCCCTCTCCCTTCTCAGTCCACGTGTCTCTATTGTCTGCTCCCCCGCTTCAGGGAAAGACACAGCCTCGGATGTGTCAAAACCACCACCCCCCGGCAGCAGGGAAATTAATTACTGGGCGATTTTCACTTCCTCTCGCAGCGCTCGCTTGAGCTAGGCACTGGAACAGGACCGGCTGAGTGAGGCCGGCATCGGCATGGGGGACCCGCTCCTTCCACCAGTTCTGGAAAAGAAAGTTGAATCCCAAACCCAACAGGGGGCTCTAGTAGCAGCCCAAGCTGGGGGCAGGGAGACTTCTCGTTAAATCTGGGCATCCACACTGCCACTTCGGAACTGGGGCAGAGAGAGCCGGCAAAAGACAGAGGGTGGTGGCTGGCCGCCTCACTCTTTTCATCCCCCTCCCCGAGCCCCCCTGTGCCTGATCCCACCTGCGCGGGGCGCTTACCCTTCAATCTCCTTGTCTTCTCCCTCTATTTCGCACCTTTCTTTCCCTTTCTTCGCATCCCCCAGAGGGTGTGTGCGGGGGGTGGGGGGGGGTGGGGGTGACTTCCTTTTTATGTGTCCTGACCTCTCTTTTTCTCCTGCGGGTGCCTGAGTGTATGTTGCCACTTTCTCCCTGTGCCTTTCTGGTCTGTTTTCTCCTGTCTTTTTGTCCTTCTCTTAGTCTCTCTCTCTCTCTCTCTCTCTCTCTCTCTCTCTCTCTCTCTCTCTCTCTCTCTCTCTCTCTCTCTCTCTCACACACACACACACACACACACACTCGCGCACACATTCTGATTCATATTCTCTCTCTCTCTCTCTCTCTCTCTCTCTCTCTCTCTCTCTCTCTCTCTCTCTCTCTCTCTCTCTCTCTCTCTCTCTCCCCGCCTGTGTGTCCCTCTCACTTTCTCCCCTCCTGCCTGTTCGTTCCTCTCCGCGCCTGGTCTGCCCCCACCGCCGGTTCAGGGGAACGTGTGCGGAGCGATTGTCCTGGGGGACATTTGATGGATTAGAGCGCTGAACAGTTCCATTGCTGGGGGACCACCTGATCTCCTCCAGCCTGCGTCCCATATAAAGCCGGCAGCCGGAGTGCTGAGCACAGCTCCAGCGACCGCCAGTGTGCGCGCCGCCGCCGCCGCCGCCGCCGCCGCCGCGCCGCCGCGCCCGAGCGGCACCCGAGCCGGAGCCGCGGCGGTCGCCACCCAGCCGGCTCCGCGGCCGCCCGCCCGCTGGGAGCTGTCCAGTGCTGAAGCCGCGCCGACAGCCAATCGCGCCGGCCGGCCGCCTCCCCCACCGGGCCGCCAGTGCCCCGCGAGCCCCCCGCCCGGCGGCACCATGCCGCGTTCCTTCCTGGTGAAGAAGATCAAAGCGGATGGCTTCCAGTGCAGCGGGGTGCCAGCCCCCATCTACCACCCCCTGGAGACTGCCTACGTGCTGCCCGGTGCCCGCGGGCCTCCAGGGGACAACGGTGAGTGGGCCCTAGGGGAGAGGGGGGGCTCCCCAACTTGGGCCGCAGAAGGGAAGCCCGGCGGAGACGTCCCTGGCCGAGTGCGCCCCTGGGACTTACTGAAGGCCTGCCGGGCGGGGCTGGGGCTAGGTCGTACAAAGGAAAGTGGCAGGGACGGCTGATCCCGCAGCCACGCGCCAGCCGGGACTTTGAAAGTTGTGGCCCTAGAATACGGCTGGAGTGAGGGGGTGACAGAGAGAGGACGCCCCTAAAAAGCTAGTAGGGGCAGCTTGGAGTACCCCCTCACTGTCGAAGGAGAGCGACTGGCTGCCCGTGTGATCCCTGATGGGAAGGTAAGGGACCAGGACTGCCGGTCCCTGGGGAGAGGAGATTGGCTCTCTGGGGGAAGTGGGAGCACCCCGCCTCCCTTCAACCATACTCCCCCTGGCAATGCCAGACAAGTGCTCTCCAGCCTTCCTCTCTCCAACTCTTTTGTTACCCTCTGCCACATGCCTGCCAAAGGCTGGGCCTGTCCTAGGGACTCAAAGGATGAGATTATTGGGAGAGGTTCCGCCCGCGTGTCTCCTGGTCCACTGGACTGCACTCCACTCCGGCTCCTCACCCCCAGCAACCAAACCTGCTGCTCCTCTGAAACCCTCCACGTCCTACCCCACCCCCCACTCCCCATCTCTTCTTAGAGCAAGTTCTTATAAAGGAGAAGGGTTTGGGGGACAAGAGAGGTCATTCGAGCCCCAAAGGGGGTGACATTCTGATGTCAGGAGAAGGGTGCTTCTGTGAGCCGAGGGGCTCGCCGAGGGGGCGATGGTAACAGCACTCGACAGCCCCACCAGGACGGGTGTCTGGGAAGGAGGAGTCACTTCGGGAGTGAGACATCTGACATCACAGGGGTGGGAGACGGAGGGAGAAGAGCAAGGCACTAAGAATGAGTCTGAACTGGGAACTGAAGTGGCAGGCAGGAACCCGGGAGGTTGGGAGCCTCTCCTAGAGGACTTCCAGGCACTCAGCCACATGCCAGCACGCTGCCAAGCCAGGTAGAGAAGGTGCTGAGCCAAGGGCTCTGTGACCTCATCAAGGTCACAGAAGTTAGGCAGCGATCACAGTGCTTCCTAGAGCCCCTCGGCCTCTGGCTCCACTCAGCTACCCGCAGAACCCTCCACTCCTTTGCCCACATCTTCCACTCCGCTGTCCTCTTTTCTTGACCTCCAGGACCTTGGGGTGGAAGCTCAGGGAGATGTCTGGGCTGAGGGCTGGCAGGACGGAGGGTGGACCTGGCGGTGTGCCAAGGCTGGGGAACATGTGCCGGGAGCCGGTAGGAAGTGAAGTCTCCAAGGGTCTGGGATCCACAGGATCCCTTAGGAGACTGACGTAAAAACTCTCCTGAGGCCCCCTTGATCCTGTCCCTGAGCCAGCTGAGGGAACCCAGAGAATTTCACAGCCAAACTGCAGGCTGTTCCTCAGGAGGGAGGCAAGAAATGCCTGGCCTTGAATTTGGTCCAGGCAGGCTTTGTAAAGAACCTCTGCCTGAATGATGGGGAGTGCAGATGGAGACGGAGGTGTTTTACAGGGTCCCGTTGGGTTCAGCAGCCTAGAACCACCCCTGCCTTTGTCCCTTTCCTAAAGGGATCTACTCCCTGGCCTCTGGGAAAGACTGGAGCTGCTCGAACCCACATGCCTGGCTTGGGCTCAATACAGTAGCTCTGGTCTGTGACTTGCACCGTGACCTTGGGCAAGTGCCTTCCTTTCTCTGGTCCTCAGCCTCCCCAGCAGTGCAAGAGTTTAGATGTTATGAACTAAACATCCTTCCAACTTTGACAAGCTCAGTTTCTGTGGAAGGTGAGCTGATGGGGGGAGACACTGGATCTAAGGGAATGCTGGGATCCACTGTCACTGTTTCCTTGAGGCTCTCTTTACCCTCTATGAGAGGGGAAGTCTTCCCAGATTTGGTCTCTGCCAGCTGCCTCATGGTAGAATAGGGTACCCATCTTGCCCTGTCTGCTGTGAATGGCCAGTGTGGAAATCAGGAAGGATGGCCCTCTAGCCTTTCAACTAGAAAGCATAGGGTCTGTTCTGTCTTGTTTTTCAAGGGCCTCTTCCCTCGATGGGGTGTGGCCAGACTGGGCAATGAGGGCTCCCTGAGTGGGTAAGTGTTCTGAGGGTCCTCAGAGAGCCTGCTGGCTCCTGGTGGCCTGTTGTCTCTCCGCTCTGCCGGAAATAACCTTGCTGAGCATTTGAGGGAAGTGTGAAAAATTGCTGAGCTGACGATTTTCCCCCTCTCTCCCAGCGTGTGTAAGTGTGCTGGGTAAACAAGGAGAAAGAAAGGAGGAGGGAGATGAGGAGAAAGAGGGAGGGATGGAGAGAGGAGGAGGAAGGAGGAGGGAGGGCCCGAGGCTGGAGGTAGTTCCAGTTATTAGAAAGATCCTCTTACAAGCCATTTCTGCAGCTTGGGCTGCAGGGTCAGGATGAGGCTGGGGGTGGGGGCCAGGAGGGAGGGAACTGAATGTAAAAGTCAGAGGAACAGGCTTCCTCATAAAGGCATAGGACCCCAAATGAGGTGGATCCCAGCTCTGGGAGTGCCTAAAAATTCTAGAGAATTCCTGAAGAACCCCACACACATCACATACATGCACAAGCTCCCTCCCCCTCCCCCACTCTCTTTTTAGCCTCTAAAGGTAAACATCATGTGTACATGGTTCCAGACCGACTCCAGGCCTACAGAACCTCAAATAGAGAAGGGACACCCCCTCCAAGTTGGAAGAACTCAAGAGAAAGTCTTTCGGAGCTCCCGGAAGAAAAGAGACAAGGTCCTAATTCCCCCAGCTTTCATTAAGATGCACCCTCCCCTTGGTCCTGTGTCCCCCTCTACAGTTGGTTTTCTTCGGGGAGCCTTCTCCTTTCTCTGTTCCCAGGGTGACTCTGAGCATAGATTTATCTCTCTGAGAAGTGCCAACTCCTGTTCTCCTTCGTCCTCACAAAACCTAGCCTCCAACTCTACCAAGGCCACCCCTTAGCTCCAGAGCCCATGGCTCTGTGCTGGGACTCCGCAGTGAGGAGAAGGCAGCTGCTGACTGTCTGCATATCAGTGGTCTCTGTGGACCCCTGCCAAGGACATCTCCTCTAGTGCCCACCTCCCTTCACACTTGTCTCTGACCTCCAGCTGGGAGCCAGGGCCCCTCCCTCTCTACCCCAGCCTTGTCCTCCCCACAGCCTTCCAGAGTGTACCCTCCCTGGCAGACAGGGATCAATGCCGATCCAATAACACTGTTGTCTGCCCTCTGCAGCTACATTAAGCCTCCCCTAGCCGGCTGAAGAGCGCTCCTCTCCTACCCATGGGCTTATCTAGCTGACCACATTATACTGGCTTCCACTTCCTTTCACTGCTTCTGATGGCGCCGAGTAGTCGCTCCAGAGCTAGGCTTGGGAGCCCGGCTAAATAGACCCATCCTTCCCACACCTCAGGAAGTCCATCTGGGGATGCAGGGGGCTATCCCAATCCCTCAGCAGAGGGAACCCAGAGAAGGCTGGGTAGGTAGGTGCCCAAGAACACACAGCAGGCCCATGTGTTTGTAACCACATAGCCTTTGGCATATTGATCTTGGTCTAGAGTTGAGGTCCAGATTACAGACATGTACATGTCCAAGTCCAATGTTTATATCCAACTTCAGATTGAGGACTAGGCCCAAACTCTAGGTCCAAGGTGAGTGTCTAAGGTTATAAGACCAGGTCTGATATCCAGAACATATTCAACGCCTAGAAACTGGTCCAGCTCAAGATACTGGGTCCAGAACTAAGATCTAGGTTCAATTTCCAGTCCAAGGTCATTCCAGATCATCTTAAGCTTGGCCAGGGTAGAATTTTTTGGATAGCTTTAGCTCATCTCCCTCAGCCTCAGTTTCTCTCTCACGAAAGAGTAGCTGAGCATGACCTAGTTCATCTCTGACTGGGGACTCAAGAGTCAGTTTACCTATCGGGGCTCAGTGGGAGTATGGAAAAGTGGGGCCCTCACAGACTATGTGATCTGGGTCCTCTAGGAAGTCGGGAGCTGGCAGTGACTCCTGAGAGGAGGCAGGACAGTACTCGGGGCCCTTGTACCGGTCACAGCACACAGTCTCTGGGGCCACACACGCGTGCACACGTACTCGTGTGCACACGTACTCACTCTGCTAAGAAAGGACAGCTCAGGAGAATTGCTGCCGTCTACAGAGCAGAAGAGGTAGGGAGGGGGCCTGGAATCTGAAGAGCATAGATGATGGAGTCTGTCACACACCACAGCCTGGGGGCCTTAGTGGGAACAGGGTTGAGAGGCTGCTGAGAGAGCTGGGGGCCCCAGGCCTCTGGGCCTGCTTTCCCGGGTTTCCTCCTGGAGTGGGTGTCTGCTGCCGGTCTCTGGGTAAGGGGCTTTGGAAGGGGATCTTTTGATTGTACCCTTCCGAGGCAGAGAAAGGGAAGGGCAGAACCCAGAAACACTGAGGAGAAGGTAGGCTGTGTGCAGTGCACCTGTGTTCAGGAAGCCCAGAACCAGCCAGGCATAATGCCTTCCAGGAGGTAGTAGGACATGGTCTCACCAGCCAGGGTTGATAACTCCAAACCTGGAGCCACATACTCCCCTCACCACAGCCCCTCACAAAGTCCTTCCTATTGATTCCCACAGAGCTGTGGGCCTCCCTATGAGACACAGGAACTGGGTCACCGTCAGGAAAGCCCAGAACACAGGGAATTTCAGGAGTCAGGGTGGGGAAGGAGAGCTGGAATTCTCTAAAAGCCTTTTGGGCCTGGGTCAGTGGGCATCAGCCCCAGGCTCTGCAGCCCTGGTTGTGTTCAGCCAGACCCCTCATTCTGCCCCCTGCACCCCTGTGGGCAGATGTACAGATGTACCAGCTGCCAGGCCTTTGGAGAAGGTGGGTGTCATTCTGGTCCAGTGCCCAGGGAACAGCTAACAAAGATGCTATAATAGGGGGAGGGGGAGGTACCCAGCCCCTTTGCCCAGCTCTCTGCGCAGACAGGAGAAACTATTTTTATCCTGCTTTGCTGCTGACAGACCTGGCTTTCTGCTCAGCTGGCTGGCGCTGATTCTTGAGGCCTGAGGCCCTGGCACAGCAAGGAATCGCTCTAAATATACCCACGCAGCATCCCCGCGGCCCCCACTGCAGCCCGAGGAGTCCTGTCCAGGAACCCAGCAGCCCCCTCTTCTGCCCATCTCAGAACGGGGAGGTGGGACTGAGGCTAGAAATTCCCTGGGGAAACTTGGCACCTTGGGAGTCTTGGGAGACACTGGGGAGAGAGCTTTGGGCCGGATGCATTAAGAAAAGGAGGCCACCAGGCAGGCTCCCAGGAGAGCTGGTGGTGTGACCAGGGGAGGTTCAAGGCCCCTCTCCAGGTTCCAGCTTCTGCAGGAAGGTGTGGGAGGCTATGACCTCAGACTTGAGCTAATGTCATCAAGCCTCAGCAAGGGCCTCACACGCAGTAAATGCTCATCAGCGTGAGTCACTACTCTGGAGTATCATTTACAAAAATGAACAGGGTGCTGGACCTTTCTCCAGGGTAACAGCTTCTCCCCAGCCCATCACATCAATACCCCATGAGACACAGGCCAACTGTCGTGGGAAGACACCCCCTCCCAGCTGCTTCTCTTCCCTCCCCCACGGGCCTCCAGTCTCTCTCTGGTGCTCTGGAGGAAATGCTGGCTATGGATCCTGAAGCCTGACTCCCCATCTAGTGACCTTGGGCGAGTCCTCTGCCCTCACCAGGCCTCTGGCAGACTGTAGCACCTGTCCCCGGGGCTGGCTGGTGCTGACTTCAAGGCTAGCGGACACAGTCCTCCTCTCCGACCCCAGGGTCAGGCAGGTGCCTGAGGCAGTGTGCAGGGGCCCCAGAATGTTACTCGTCATAATTTCTCTTCCTATCACTCCTGTGGCACCAGAACTCTTTTGAATTGGATGCTGCTCTCTAACTCGTGCAGACTCTTGGGCATCCTCAGGTGGTACGCACACCACCTGAGCCCTCCCCACAGTCATGGAAGAGGCTGGCTCTTCTGGTCCCTGTGCCCGGCATTTCAGCCTCAGGACTTAACTGAGGTCACACAGCCAGAGTCTGTGTACAGGAGTTGGGGGTGAGTGAGCCAAGTGTCTTCCACTTGTGTCCTACTTCAGCAGGACCCACTCAAAAGAGACCCTTTCTCTTCTTGTCCACTGCAGGACAATCTTCTACAGCCTAACCCTGAGTGGGTTCTATGCTAAGGTTGAAAACCTGATGTACAGGGTTATAAAGGATTTTCCAGGGTTCAGGCCAAAGAAGCAAGGTGGCTTTCCCAAGGTCACACAGCAGCCTGAGACACTACGTCTCTGGACATCACCAGAAAATACAGGAATAATAATGGCAATGGCTTGAGAGGCTGGATGCTATGTGCCTGGTGCTGGCCTGAGCGCCGTTCCATACATTAGCTCATCCACTTCTATTAGGAAGTCCCTTGTGAGGATGGGGTGGACTGATCCTGAATCCTTTGCCCAGTGTCACACAGTGGGGAGACATCTGTGGATCTGAAGAGAATGGGGAGTGATGAGGGAGTAAGATGTAGAAGGGACAAAGAGCATCACATAGGGATTGATTCCACCATGATACAGAAGTCTTTCATGCATCCTAGTCAACGTTCTTCCCATGCACGCTGAACCCAGAGGTTAAGCTACCTGGCTAGCATCACAAAGTAAGAGCCAATCCTAACATGACCAAGCAATGTGTCATCATATGATGTTCCAAAATGATGCTAAATATGCTAAATCTCATAGACACTGGACATCAGGCTTGGGCCAGCGGAGCTGGTCCTGAAGGCAATCTCATATGCATCCCTAGGCAGCAGCTGTTGTTTGAGGAACCCGTTTCCATAGGGAGAGCGAGCTCTGTATCAGGATAAGATGCTGCAGTGCTGCAAGACGACAGCAGGGGGCAGCACAGGCATCACACGCATCTGAGCCAGGGCTGAGGGGAAGATCCTTGAGCTCCTACTGCGCACTAGTTTTTTTTTTTTTTTCATCAGAACATGATGGGGGAAATTATACAACCCAGAGGAGGAAACAGAGGCCCAGAGAAGCAGCAAGATGCTCCCAGATGAATGCCAAGGAAACCACAGACAGAAATCCAGCTGGGGAGACTCCAGACAGTGAACCGGTGTTAGGGCCCTCTAGTATCACTTAACTTCCTTGGGGCTGGGTGCTGATTAATCACACTGTTGCGAGGATAGAATGCAGTCACGCATGCAAAACACCTCAAACAGAGCCTCACATCTCAATGAGGGTCCTTTACTGGTGCTGTACAGGCACAGAGGAGTCATGTATTTTGTCCAAGGGCACACAGCTATGGCCGGGAACGTAACTCAGGATCAGAGTGCTCGTCTAGCATGCACAAGGCCCTGGACTCAAAGTTGGGGGGGTGGGGGTGGGATTGAGGTACGATCTGATGGACCAAGGTCACTGTATTAGTTACTTTTCTATTGCTATGTGCTATGATAATGATAAAACACAGTGAACAAGAAAACTTATAAAAGAGTTTAAGTGGGCTTATGGCTGCAGAGAGACACAGGTCCATGATGGCAGAGTGGAGGTATGTGGCTGGAGTAGGAAGCTGAGAACTTACCTGTTCAATGGCAAGCACAAAGCAGAGAGCATACTGGGAATGGCACGAGGCTTTGCAACCTCAAAGCCTGTCCTCCAGTGACATATTTTCCTCCATCAAGCCACACCTCCTAAACCTGCCCAAACACTGCCACCGACTGGGACCAACTATCCAAATGTCTAAACCTATGGGACACAGCTCATTCAAGCCACCACAGTCACACAGTTGGGACCAGTAAGAGGAGAGCCCCATGCAGGCTGACTGCTTCCAAAGCCATGCTTTTAACCAGTATGTCGCCATCTATTAATACGAGCATACAAAGCGGTGGTTACTGCGTGGCATGGTGGCGCACACCTTTTTTTTTTTTTTTAAGAAAAATTTTTTATTCATTTTACATACCAAAGATCCCCCTCTTCCCTCCTCCCACCCCTCCAGCCTCCCCCTCCCACCCCACCCCTCATCTCCTACAAGAAGGTAAGGCCTCCCATGGGGAGGTACATTTAGTAGAGGTACATTTAATCCCATCACTTGGGAGGCAGAGGCAAGTGGGTATCTGTGAGTTCAAGGCTAGTCTGGATGAGCCAGAGCTACACGGTATGACCGTCTCAAAAATAATAAACAAATAAATAAATGATGCTGGTCACATGATCAGATCAACTCACACGACCACTCCCAACAGATATCATCTCACACCTCATTTACAGGGACCCAAGGCACAGAAGGACAGATGACTAGCCCAAGGTCACTCTGCTAATACCTGTGTTCTGGCATCAAACTGCCCTCCGGTTTCCATGGCTGGGACCCTGGGAGGTGCGGGCCTGGCCCGAGAACAGGTGGTCACGACTGCAGACAGCTGTTGGGATGGTAAGCCAGGCTATCTGGCACATCCCTGAAACCATTCCACAAGCACTTACTAGGTGCCCCTGGCGGGGCCCTGGAGATGGGAGGGGCCCGGCCATTACCTGTTCTTGGGGGCTCCCTAGGATACAGGGAACAAGCAGACTGATACAGTGGGTTCCCCCTCTTTGTTCCATCCCATGAGCAGGTCCCACCACTCTGTACCTCAGTTTCCTCATCTGTCAGATGTTTGTGTAAGGATTCAGAAGTGGCAGTCGAGCTCTTAGCTGAGAGCCTGGCCCCCGGGATGTGCTCAGCAGACAAGCGCAGTGGCCACAGCATGTGGGGAGGCTGAAGAAGGGGAGGGTCTGGGAGTACCCACCAAACAAATAACCCGGCCCTTGTCAGAAGTGACAGACTGGCTCCCGGCACGGGCAGTCCTGGCCTTCCAAACTGAAAGCAGATGGGAGGGGAGAAGCGTGGTTCCAGGCTAGTCACCCCACCTCTTTAATTAAAAAAGTCACCACCACTGCCCCCCTTTGTCCTGACCACAGAGTCCCTTACTGTTGAGCCACCCACCCTGATTCCCAGTCAGTTCTGTGTGCCGTGGGTCCTGAGCGGGCCACACCCAGGACGGAGAAATACAGACACAGACTAGCGGTGCAGAGAGGTAGTTTGTCCAGATTTCAACCTGGGATCGTCCCAGATGCCAGAAAAGGCAGAAGCCTGGAGGATGGTCAGCCAGGCCCTATAAGGGAAAAGCAGCTTGCCAAAGTGCCCAGCCTGCCAGACATGGCTGGAATCGGCTCACAAAGCCCTCTTCCAGCTGCTCCTCCATGGGGGAAGCCGTGGGCAGAGGGGCGTTGCAGGTCCCAGAGGTCAGATGGAGAGGGGCAAATGGGAATGCCACTCCTCAGCTGTGAGAGCGGGGAAGGGCCTAACCTCTATTGTTCTCTGGAATCAAAGGACAATGGGAACACTTGGTAATTAAGTGCTGGATGATAAGTTTGCTCAATGTCTGCCAGGAACCCTCTGAGGAGCCCAGCCCCCAGAGTCCCCAGGGAAAGGACTAAGATCAGAAGAGGCCATGGGAGTCAGAGACAAATGGTGTGGCCCCTGCTCCCAGAAGCCCCTACAGAGTCCCCTGAGAAAACCTCAGCCTGCCCACACAGCAGTCACTGACACACATGACAGACAGGATTTCTCGTGCAAACTCCAGTAGAGCAGGTGGAGAGTGAGTCTGTCTCTCTGACACACACACACACACACACACACACACACACACACACACACACGCACGCGCGCGCGCGCGCGCGCACACACACACACACCCACCCCCCAGGGGTTCAGGGAGCCTTCTAAAGGAATACTAGGAGCTTTCTACCCCGGAGTAGTTACTACATGCCACACTCTTAACTGCTAAGTCCTCCAGAAACTGGGGCAGGCAGGTCTAGCTGGGCTCTGATTTCTTCACTGCAGCATTCACGCATAGCACACCTGCTGTGTTCCAGGCAGGGCCTAGAGAACGCTGCTGTAGTGTAGTGGGAGAGGCAGACAATTCATCTTCATCGAAGCCACTTTTCAAGGGAAAAAGAAGTGTAATTATAATGCTAACATTTGTACTGTGATTGTTGTGCATTCTCTCAGTTTCTTTACGTGTGCAATGGGAACTAGAATATTATTTCCTATGATGATTAAGTGAGACAACCTTTGTAAAGCATGACGTTCAGGTTGACATACATGTAAGTGCTTAATACTTACATGTTTATCACCCATCACTTTATACTGGGGTCTACCAAAGACCTGGAGCTGGGCGTCTAATTACAAGCTCCATTGAAAGCAAACATTTTTAGAGACGGGGTCCTCGCTGCGTTGCCCAGACTAGCCTCAAACTCCTAACCTCAAATGATCCTCCTGCCTCAGCCTCCTTCATGTAACACCTATAAGCTCCATTTCGAAGATAAGAAATACGATGAAGGCAAAGACTGTTTTGTAGTATTGAATGCCTTTAATCCCAGCACTTGGGAGGCAGAGGCAGGAGGGTCTCTATGAGTTCGATGACAGTTTAATCAGCTACATAGCAAGTTCCAGGCAAGCCGGGGCTACATAGACTCAAAAAAAGGAAGAAGGGAGGGAGGGAGAGAGGGAGGGAGGGGGAGGGAGGGGAGAGGGAGGGAGGGAGAGAGAGAGAGAGGAGAAAAGAAAAAGAAAAGAAAAGAAAAGAAAAGAAAAAGGCTGAGATTTGCGCGAAGTTACAGAGGTGGAAAAGCAAAATGATCTTGGGGTGGGGGAGGGCATCTTTGGATTGCAGAGCTTCTGCACGCTTAGATTGCTTGTTGTCCCTCTGTGCCTCAGTCTCTCCACCTACAGCGAGCAAAAGGCTACTTCACCGCGCTGGTGAGCACGCTCGTGACAATGAAGGCCTAACGGGTAGAACCGAGCCAACCTCTGCACCCACAGAGGTTCACCCAGGGAGGCCCGGGTGGGCAGGCCGCAGAGGCGCCGCCTCTCCTCACTGCCCCGCGACCTCATGCCCCTCCTTGTCACCCGCAGGTTATGCGGCGCACTGCCTGCCCCCCAACGGCTACGATGGCGGCGAGCAGAAGCCTGGGCTGGAGCTGGCGCCCGCCGAGCCCGCATACCCGGCCGCGGCGTCGGAGGAGTACAGCGACCCCGAGAGCCCGCAGTCCAGCCTGTCGGCGCGCTACTTCCGCGGGGAGGCGGCCGTGACCGACAGCTACTCCATGGACGCCTTCTTCATCTCCGACGGGCGCTCGCGGAGGCGCCGGGCCGGGGCCAGTGGGGACGTGGCGGGCGCGGGCGACGCAGGCGGCGGGGGCGGCGGCGGCGGCGGGGAGCGCGCGGGTCGCTCGGGCGCCACCGCGGGCGGCGGGCACCGGCACGCATGCGCCGAGTGCGGCAAGACGTACGCCACGTCGTCGAACCTGAGCCGCCACAAGCAGACGCACCGCAGCCTGGACAGCCAGCTGGCGCGCAAGTGCCCGACGTGCGGCAAGGCCTACGTGTCCATGCCCGCGCTCGCCATGCACGTGCTCACGCACAACCTGCGCCACAAGTGCGGCGTGTGCGGCAAGGCCTTCTCCCGGCCCTGGCTGCTGCAGGGCCACATGCGCTCGCACACCGGCGAGAAGCCCTTCGGCTGCGCGCACTGCGGCAAGGCCTTCGCCGACCGCTCCAACCTGCGCGCGCACATGCAGACGCACTCGGCCTTCAAGCACTACCGCTGCCGCCAGTGCGACAAGAGCTTCGCTCTCAAGTCCTACCTCCACAAGCACTGCGAGGCCGCGTGCGTGAAGGCTGCCGAGCCGCCGCCGCCCCCCGCCGGCCCGGCCAGCTGAGCCGCCACCTCGCGGGGCGCGCCCGCCCGCAGAGGCCTCTCCCACCCCTCGGTCTGCGTCCCCCCTGCCTGCGCCCTCGGCGGGGTGGGGGTGAACCCCATCTTGGCCCAGAACTTTCTTTTCTGAACCCCGACCCAGCCCACCACTCACTTCCTGCACCAGATCCCCCCCCCCATCGCACCCACCCACATTGTCCATTCTGGCCACCACTCGGACCTTGACCCCCCATGTCTGGCCTTTAAAGGCTCCCAACTCAGGCACCAGGTCCGTACTTCTTCGGGTCTCGGCGCTGGAAGTTTCTCCGGCCCCGACTCTAGGCTGTGCTCCTTACCAGATGTTTCTTCTCACTTTTCAGCTGAGTCATTGGCCATTCCTCTATCAGAGCCCTCACTCTAAACCCGAATGTACCCTTGACTTCCTGTCTGCCTCAGTTTCCCTGTCCACCCAGTCTAATCCCTTGGGTCTCTCTGCCAAGTTTCCGTGTGTGTGTGTGTGTGTGTGTGTGTGTGTGTGTGTGTGTGTGTGCGCGCGCGTCCATCCAGGAAGCTAATCTTCACTCCTGGAGTCCCCTGCCTGTCCATCCCTGATCCCCTCGATACTTGGGCCTTAGGTCCAGCCACCCACATGATCCTACCTGACATCTCCACCCTCTCAGTCTTCCTGGATCTCATCAGTCATCCTAATCCCTGCTCCCTCCAGCTCCTTCCCTCTAGTAGGCTCTCCATCCCTCAGTTTTCCTAGACCTGGGAGGCAGCCCAGGGCCCTGCCTTCTCAGGTGACCCTTCTTACCCCAGGACAGTTCCTGCCTAGGCCTCAGGCCTGGAGCTGCGCCTTTCCCAGATTATCTGAGCACTTTCCCTCACCCCAGGACTACAGGTTTGCCTCTGCACCTCACCCGTGGACCCAACCCCTCGTCTGGCAGGGCCCCTTCAGCTATTTATTTGTGTATTTATTTATTTATCTATTTATTATTCTATTTAATCTCTTGGCTTTACCCACCCAGGGAC
Organism: Peromyscus leucopus; assembly: GCF_004664715.2. Lineage (NCBI taxonomy): Eukaryota > Metazoa > Chordata > Mammalia > Rodentia > Cricetidae > Peromyscus > Peromyscus leucopus. The sequence continues at coordinate 127,800,436 of NC_051066.1, forward strand.
TGTCTGGCTTCCCCAGCTGGACTGGGAAGCCGAGGAGCAGGGTCAGCATGGCCGTAGCTCGCTGCTCCTCCCCTATGGGTATGGGGGGAAGCCCACCCTTATCAGAGCCTGAACTCCTTAGGAAGAGGCCTGGAGAAATGGGGGAGGCGGAGCCTGCTGAACCGCAGCGGGCAGGGGAGGGGCCATCAGAAGGTCCTATTTCGGGGCAGGTCCCCGGCCTCCTGAGCCTTCCACTCCTGTCCCAGGAAGCCCTTCTGGACCCTCCTCTTTTGTTTCTTATTTATTCCTCTTTCAGAGGGACCCCAGGTTCCAGGGACCGACTGAGCCCCGGACCCCGCTGGGGCCTCTGGCCTGCTTCCGGGAGGAGTGCTCTCTCCCGGCCGGCCACGACTATGCAACTCTCCCGGGCAGAAGGGCCGGGACTGCCAGCCAGGCGCCTATTGGCCACCACTACCTCCTCCACCGCGCTTTTGCATGCCCGGGCGAGGACCGAAGCACACACCTCCGCGCGCGCACCGGCCCGGCCCCCTCTGCTTTAAGCACACGCCTCTGCCCGCATCCTTCTGTGTCCCCTTTGTGGACGAGAGTCCTGGACACTCAGACCTCCTCCCCCTCCCCCTAGCCACAAAAGAGGGAGGAGACTGCAGACCCCTCCAGGCCCCTCTCCGGGGCTTGTGAGGAGCGGAGCTTCATTCTGCCCCAGGCTCCTGGGAGGGAAGGCTGCAGAGATGGTGGGAGAGAGAGGGGTCACCAGAAGCAATTATGGAGGGTGCTGACCCTGTAAATAGGAACTTCTGACAGCAATAATTTCCCGTGCATGCTAAGCCTTTGGACCCTCCCTTGCTGTACCCCCAACTCATCCCCCACCCCTATTCCTTCCCCATCTTCGGCAGTATTACTTGTAACGCAATTCAGGGATATTAAAGGGACTTTGGCCACTCACCAGTGCCTCCAGACCTTTGACGGGGACCCGTGTTTAGGACCTCCCCTCCCCCCAGTGCCCCTAGATACTCTATAGGAGCAGTTGAGAGTGGAACGGTGTGCTAATGCCCCAACTGTGACAGCAGTTACGGGACAACCTACCCCCCCACCACCACCACACAGTCTCCAGTGGGGTCTGAGGAGCGCGGGCAGCGGTAATATTCGTCATCGTCTCACCTGCAGCCTCTGTGACTACGCACTGTCCTGGTCTGCTGCGGTATCCAGTTTGGGAACAAGCTCCGTGCTAGACCAGGGGCTTATTATACTCTAGTTAAATCTTTATGAAGCAGAAAGGCAGTTAGTGCAAAGAACTGGCGGCTGAAAAGAGGCACAGGAAAAGATGGAGGGCGTCCTCGGCTGGCCCCCAGAACTCCATCCCAGAACCTTCACCAGGACAGCTACTTCTTCCACGGTTAGGCGGTGGTGGTTAAGAGCCCACACTGAGGCCAAAGGAGGGCAAATCTCTTGTGAGTTCAACCCAGTCTAACCTGGTCTACATAGTAAGTTCCAGGCCAGCTAAGGCTACACAGTGAGAACTTGTCAAAAACAAAACAAAAAGCACCGTGGACACTGTCCAGGGTCAGAAGGCCACTGCCGCTGCCTTGACTGATACCTGTGTCTCTGATATGCTGGTGGCCTGTTCTGTAATGCCACCTCAGAGCTCAGCTCCTCCAAGGCCATCTTGACAGCAACCAGAGCCAAGTAAGAAAGTGGTCCCTGCCCACTTCTACGATCCAGAACCCAGGCAAGTGCATTCCACTGGCAGAATTTAATTTATGGTCAACACTGAGAAGTGGTTTTAACTTCTCAGCCCCACACTAGAGCCAATGCTCTAGGGGAGGTGGGAATGGATATTGGTGCCCATCAGGCTTCTCCAGCCCCATCACAGTGGTCCAGCACCCACCTTGCCTTTTCCTCCTTAATTAGCAGCTTAAGGGATATCTGTAGCTGGCTTTCTTTTGGGCCACCAATCAGCTCCCAAATCATGACACAGAGACTTACTATTAGTTTTGAATGCTCAGCCTTAACTTAGCTCTTATTTTAATCTGTTTCTCTTTACCTTTTGCCTCAGGGCCTCTCTCTCTATCTCTTTCTCACTTACTTCCCTGCTGTCTCCATGTCTGGCTGGTGGCTGCCTGGCTTCTCTTCTGGCCCCAGGCATGCCCTCTCTTTCTCCCTCATTCTCTCCTCCTTCTCCTTTGGCTAGTTTTCTCCTACTTATTCTCTCTGCCCACCAGCCCCGCCTATCCCTTTCCTGCCTAGCTATTGGCCATTCAGCTTTTTAATTAGACCAATCAGGTACCTTAGGCAGTCAAGATGAAACAAATGCAACACATCTTTACATAATTAAACACACACCCTTACATCGTTAAACAAATGCAACATAAACAAATATAGCATACCTTTACACGGTTAAAGTAATATTCCACAGCACAAACAAATGCAATATATCTTTACATGGTTAAAGTAATTTCCACAACAGATATCTTCATTGAAAGTAGTAACATTACCCAGGAGGTTAAGAAAGTAATATACGAACCAGTTCTGGCCAGTGAGATTTAAGGGGAGGGCACTGGAAGCTTGCAGGATTCTTCACTACCTCCCCCATCTTAAAAGTTATAGGCAGTCTCTCTCCTCCTTACGTATGAGCAGAGGATCACGTATGGCTGTGAAGGGAACCAGCGCTGGCATGAAGCCATGCCACAGTGCAAAACAGGGACAGAAAAAGCCTCTGTCCGTGAGGACGCTGAAAATTGACAAAAAGGCCACTCTACAACTTCATGGTTGGTAGACTGTTTCAGTTGAATAAGGCTCTTTACCCACAGCTCACGGCCCCTGACTCCCTGACTGGCATATGCATATAGCCTGCTTGTCTTTGTCCCCCAGAGGCCTTCAAGACTGATGCCGCCGGTTCTCTATCGTCTGGCTGCCTACCCAGCAACTGTGCAGCCACACCTAACAGTCTAACAGAGGAGCCCAGGTCCTGTTCCTGTAGTCACTTACCCCTGAGTCTTAATTTCCACCCACATGCACGTGGCCCCAGCTTATTGTTTGAGTTCCCAGCTCCTCTCTGAACTGCAAGTCCACATCAGCCTGCAGGATTCCTCCGCTTGAGACCCAAAGCACCAGAGACCAGCCGGAGTCTGAAGCCAGAACTGCAGTCCCCCTCCATAGTTTCCCCGCCTCTACAAGTGGCTGCCCCGCCCATCTAGCTGCAGACACAAAGCCCAGAAGTTGCTTTACCCATTCGTCCCCTAACCTACTGTCCAGTCCACTACCGGCTCCTGAGCCTTTTTCCTCTCCATGTTCTCAGTCTCCACCTTAGTTGATAACCACCATCACCTCCTAACTGGATCACTGGACCAGCTTCTCACTGGTCTCCTGGGATCCACTGTGCCTCCTTAACCGCCCCTCCTCAACGCAACGGCCGTGGAAAGGTTTCCCAAAGTGCAGGTCTCCTATCTACCTGTCTTTGTTTGGGCAAATAAACTACGCAGCTGTTTATTTCCCTAGGTGGGCATGGTAGCTGATGCTGGTAATCCCAACACTCGGGAGGCTGAGGTAGGAGGACTGTCTGAAGTTCAAGGCCAGCCTACGCTATAGTGATTTCTAGGTCATCCCAAGCTATAGAATAAGGGCATGGCAGCATGTGCCTGTACCCCAGTGCTGGTGTGCATGGAGGAGGTAAGACAGAGGCTCACTGTTCAGCCACTCTACCCAAAACGGCTACAAGTTCAGTGACACAGTCTCAAAACAGTAAGATGAAGAAGAATAAAAGAAAAAACTTGAAGCTGGCCTCCAGCCTCCACTCATATACTCACAGGCGAGCCCAATGGCCCACGTACAGTTTTGGGGGTCTAGAAGTCCTAGAATGAAGTTCCAGAAAATTCTGTGTCTGGTGTGGTTCTGCTTCCTGCTGCACAGATGGCCATCCTCTGTCTCAGTCACATGGTGCAGGGATAGTGGAGCTTTCCAGGGACTTAGTGTGTGTGTGTGCACAAGCATACATGTATGTGTGAGAGCATTAGGGATGGAGCCCAGGGCCTCAAACATGCTTGCCTTACAGGCAATCTCTGCCCTCAGCTCCCAGCAGGCTCTTATAAGGGCACTGATCTCATCAGCGAGGGCTCTGTTGTCATGATCTATTCCTCTTCTAAAGTTATCACTTCCTAAAACCACGCATTTGCGATTAGGGTTCCGACATATGAAAATGGAGAGACAAAAAAATGATCCCTTTGGGGACAACATTCTGTCTCTGCCTCTCAATCCCTGTCTTCCTCACTATGTAGCGATTAGGTTGCTGCAGAACAGCTAGCCCACCGGCCTCAGCCTCCTCTGTGCTAAATTCATGGTCTGAGCCCTGAATAAGTGTCCTATCAGCATGAGCCGGGCCTGTGCCCTCAGTGTTGTCCCAAATAACTGCTCTCTACTTGCAGCTGGATAGGCTGGGTATTTTTCCATTTGATATTTTTGTTTCTTTTCTGTTTACTACATCTCATCTCTGCATCATTTCTTTTGGGGGGGAAGGGGTTGGGTTTTGGGATTTTCAAGACGGTTTTTCTGTGTAGCTAGCCCTGGCTGTCCTGGAACTTGCTCTGTAGACCAGACTGGCCTTGAACACAGAGATCTGCCTGCCTCTGCCTCCTGAGTGCTGAGATTAAAGGCCTGCGTCACAATTGCCCAGCAAAATGTGTAGCCCAGGCTGACCTCAAATTTGTGATCCTCCTGTCTCTGCCTCCTTCAGCAAATCTTACCAGTGTGTACCACCACAACTGGAGTCTGCATCATTTCTTGCTGCCAGAATTTTACTATGAAGCCCTTTGCTTAGAAAGAGCTTCACTAACTATAAGGTCCTTGCTCCCAACATCTACGGCCCACAGAACATCATTGAACCCATGCAGCCAAGTACCAAAGATGGCCTTTCAATGCTGTCTAAAAACATGCTCCTGTTTCTGAATGACACTTCATCAGTGTCTTATGAGGCTTGTGCTCCAACCAGCACGATGTCCAGGGCTCCCTAGGTATCCTCCTGGGGGCTCCTTACAGCCTCTTCGCTTTGAACCTTCATCAAAATCACCTGTGAAGGCATCGCCAAGTCCTTGCCTCTCCTGTTACTCGGTCCAAAGCCATTTCCATATTTTCAGATATTTTAGTATTGCCTCCCTTCTCCCAGTACCAATTTCTGACTACCACAGACTGCTTACAAATGGCTGAAAGTTGTTTTTGCTTTTTCTTTTCTTTCTTTCTTTCTTTCTTTCTTTCTTTCTTTCTTTCTTTCTTTCTTTCTTTCTTTCTTTCTTTCTTTCTTTCTTTCTTTCTTTCTTTTTTCCTCTAAGTTTCAGAGAATGGAAGGCCAGCACATTCTTGGTGAACAGCAAGGACCTACTTACTAGTTTATAGACAGCTGGGGGGGGGTTCGTTTTATCTTTTGTTTGCTTGTTTTTACTGTCTCCTCTCACGGTGGAAGGAGAGAACACCCCAAAGTCTCTCTTATGTTATGCTCATCCAACTTCTGACCCCTCTACCCTCAACAACCATTCACCCACTCACCTCCCAAGGGCTCCTAATACCATTATAATGAAGGACCAGACTTTGGAAGATTTTTTTTTTTTTTTGAAACAGGTTTTCATGTAGCCCAGGCTGGCCTCAACTCTATATACAGTCAAGGCTGGCCTTGAAATCCCAACCTTCCTGTCCGCTCATCAAATGCTAAGATTTCAGCACAGCCAGTGAAGGCAGGTGGAGCCCCCTGGAGGTGGGGTGATGCAAAGGTACCCTGTGCTTGGTCTCAGCCTCCAGGACAGTAATAAAATCCTGAGGTTTACAGCTGTGCCATGTATGGTGTGCTTGGATAGTTGCCAAGCGGATCGAGCGCTCTCAGGAGCCAAAGGTTGTGTTTCACCCACTGGCACCATTCTCCCCCCCCCAAAGGACCAAACCCAGGGCTTGGTGCTTGGTAGGCAAGCGCTCTACCACTGAGCTAAATCCCCAACCCCATTCAGCCCCATTCTTTCCCAAGAATTGATGGGCTACTCAGTCATGCCCTCTCTTCCCCTACTAGATCGGAAGCTCCATAAAATACACTGGCAGTGTCCTTTTGCACATCATTAAACCCTTTGGGTCTAGCACAATGCCTAGACAATAGCAACCAGTAGTTGTTCTTGGATGAACTCCACACATTTAAGTCATTCATGATTAATGACAATGGCTTCTGCTTTTAAGAGTTGCTGGTATTTTTTTTTTTCAGATGCAAGCATCTAAGTAGAACCTGCAAATGTCCCCTCTCTCCCTCTCTCTATACCGTGCAACTTAGAAGCTATGGCTTAGACTGCCGGCTACTGACTGACATCTCTTCACTCCTTGCTTAGTGAGAGAACTCCCACTGCAGCTGAGCAGACTGTCATTATGAATAAAGACTACAGATCCCAGCTGCCCTAGCAGTCAGGGTGACCAAGTTGTAGAGACCCAAGGGAAGGTATTACATGGAACTTTTGGAATAGCATCCAAGGAAGGGATGGCCATACCCTTTACTTTTCAAAATGTCCACCTCCTTCCAGGCTCAAATTCACATGAGGTGACTGGCACTTCAGCAGCAATATTAAACCAAGAGGTGATCTGGAGAATTTAAAACCTTTCTCTAAAACAATGAGGCAGAGCCAGGCACAGTGGCCCACACCTATAATCCCAGCAGGGACAAGAGAATCATACAAGTTCTAGGCCAGTCTGATTATGCCGCAAGTTCTAAGTTGGCAAGGGCCATATACTTAGACCTTGCTCCAAAAATAAACAATAAAACAAAATTGTAGAGCAGAAAGATAGGCCTGTGCCCACTTAGTAACCATAAGGCAGCCATCCCAGCCCTAGACTTCCAACTTCCAGATGATGACGACCCCTTTTCCTCCTCCTTCTCCTTCTATGAGAGAAGACACCAGCCTCTATGATTAGGTCTCTTTTATAAGATGCCATCACCATCACTGTTGGCAGCCATGTTCTGGCCAGAGAGTTAATCCCTCCACTGAGTGAGGAAGATCGATTCAGCCTCACCACAGTCAGGGAAGTGACCACACACCCCTAGGTTCATTATACTGATTCACACCAGCTTTCTGCCACACAAAGGAGAGTCCAGACTAAGCCTGGGCTGGCAGTGCACATCTGTAATCCCTGTACTCGGGAGGCTGAGGCAGGAGGTTCTCAATAGTGAGACCCTGTTTTGAAAACCAACTGGGGAGTCTGGCCTAAGACATGGCTACAAGGAGACCAGTACGGAAATGCAGAACTGGACAGACCTTCAAGACAAGTTACTAACCTAAAATGCAAACAGCCAATATTTACTGAGCCCTTACAAAGGTGCTGAACCATGTCTAGCAATATTACCTAACATATCTCTTTTTATCTCCCAGTAATCCCACAGGCTGGCACTATGTCCATTTTGCAGATTAAGAACTGAGGCACAAAGGTGACTGTCTCCAGACCACACATCTCATACTGTGTGATTTTAAGCCAGGTGGGGTATAAACTATAGGTCCTCTTAGCTGAAGTTCTGGTTCCCCACTAGCAAAGGTTGATTGAGGCTCCAGGCTCCCTTGCAAGCTTACGTGGGGGCCCCAGCGACAGAGTGAGCAGCAGGAAGCGTGAGTCTGGGCTATGCCTGCCCCTGCTACAGCAACAGTCCAGTTACCACTGATCTCTGAGAACAGTCCAGAAAGGCCAAATGATCAACATCGCCAACCCCTGCTGGTGGAAGATTGGCATGTTCTGTTCCCACGGTAAATATGATACCACCGGCATGTGCTATGTGTGGGCAGAGATCAACGTGGGAGCTCAGGGCACCTGGGTTAAGGGCTGGTGAGTCAGCTGCTGAACTTTCTGGCACAACTGCACAACATCATCAGGGGAGGGAGGGCTAAAGGGACAGAGCACTGATACCCAGGCATCCGCTGCATCTTTCTCTTGTCAACATCCATCTCTCACCCACTAGCCTCATATTTACCCAGCGTGGGCCCACATCCTTAACCCACATCCAGGTGACTCAGAGGAGGCTGTACCCCAGGTGGGTGGCTGATTGTCCCCTCTAAATTCATCACAGTCATCCCCTTTGGTGACAGACTCCACGGTTAAACAGCTCAGTACATGGCATCTCCCTGGAGGATGCCAGTCAGCCTGGGTGACTCAAGCTAGCCCAGTCAGACTGAGTAGAGAAAGCACTTCATGTCACCACTGCTGATGTAGTCTCTCCCCCTGTGAACAGAGGTGAGTCACACGTCACACTGGCAGCCATCTTGAGACTGTGAGGAGAAACAGACAGAGGCCAAAGCTGCCTCTGCACAGCCAAAGAAATGCTCAACAGACACCAAAGAATGAGGTACCCTTCTATGTGAAATAAAACAGGAACCAAGAGGCTGGTGGGACTGGGGGGGCAGGGTAAGCAACATGGAAAGCCAGCCCTGGCACCTAAGCGGCAGAAACAGCCAAGCAGGTTGGGCAAGGGCTTCAAACCGAAGGACCCCATAATCCTTTCACCTTCCAAACACGTGGGAAAAGTCATCTGCACCTCCAAATGTTTCACAGATGGGATTCTCTGTCTGCATCACCTCCAAGTTCATCAGCTGATGGGGAGCAGAAGGAATCAGGGAGCTAGAGCCTATGGCGACATAAAGAATACACAGCTCTCACTTCCAAGGGGATACGAGTTTATTCTGGAGCACTTAGGTCACCCCAAAGTCCATGTTCCAACATGATAACAGTTTTGGTGGGTTTTTGTTTTGCTTTGTTTTTTTTTTTTTTTTTTTTTTTTTTTTTTTTTTTGTTTTGTTTTGTTTTGTTTTTCAAGACCAGGCTGGCCTTGAACTCACAGATTCACCTCGATCGGCCTCCCGAGTACTGGGATTAAAGGCATGTGCCACTGCTGCCCAGCATGATAAATTTTATGAATTATTAGCACTAACAGAACAAAGAAAGCAGATAAATTAACACACTTAATACATTCGTGGAGGGGCTGGAGAGATGGCTCAGCAGTTAAAAGCACTGGCTGTCCTTCCAGAGAAACCAGGTTCAATTCCTGGCATCCACAAGAGGCTCACAATCTTCTGTAACTCTAGTTCCTAGTGATCTGATGCCCTCTTCTGGCCTCCACAGACACCCGGCATACATGTAGCATGCAGACACCAACATAAAATAAATAAACAAAGTTTTTAAGTTAGTCAATGGCTTAAAACATATACATCTGTGGAAGCGCCAGGTAAGGGAGTTACATCAGAGCCAGGTAAGTACCTCTGATGCTGTCTGTGACATCCTGAACTTGTGGGTTTGTGGAAGCTAGTTGTCTATCAGTATATCATAAACGGGTTCACACCATAGTCACAGGAAGTTAGGTCACACGGCAGATGGGCAGTAAACAGCTATGGAGGACGGTTAACGATAGTGTAGGATGTTTGGCTCTGGACCTGTAACATTCCAACCTCTCCACAATCACTAAATTTTGAACAGCCGAGAATGTTCAGTGTGGATGTTTTTTTGTTTTGTTTTGTTTTGTTTTTCTGGGAACTTGACTTCACACCTCTACTCCAGTCAGCCAGCTGGAGTGTAATTTATTGATGTCCTGCTTTGTGATCCCTTAATCACCTCTCAGGCCACCCTAGGCAGACAGCTGTATGCTTCTGGGTCCCTAAGACGCCCGCTCCATTCAAGAGCAGGGTAGCCAAGAAAGGCTAAGCTCAGCACCTACAGCCGCCCTTGCCCAGGGAAGAGCAGGGAGGGCAGGGTCTCCGTTCCCAGGGTGATTCAGGATGGCTATTCAGAGTCCTCAGCGGGAACACTGCCCTGTTACCCGAGTCTACCTTCTCACTGGTGACCCACGTCCGCAGCTCTATCTCCTAACAGAGGTTACCACACCAGGTTCTTTCAGAACCTTCCTGGCCCCTTCCTTCCCTTGGGCCTGGGAAGGCTTGTATCAGCTTCCGGAATAGAATGTTGCAGAGATGATCCTGTACCGCATCCAGGCTGACTTGGAATAGGCCCAGCCTCTCTAGGGACACTCATTGTTGGACACCAGGAGCCACGCTGGGAGGAAGTGCAAGCCACAAGAGAAGGAATGCGCAGCTGTTCGGGCTGACACCCCACCACAGCTCCTGCTGTGTAGTCGGGTGGCCTCACTTTCGTTTTTTTTTTTTTTCCTCGCTCCCCCCTCACCCCGCAGCGGACCTACTTAGGTGAGCTCCTTCAGTAACCAACCACACCTACTTCTACTTCCTGGATCTACTTTGTGGAACTTCATGGCAGAACCGAACAGAATCAGCGCGATCCAGAAGGCGCTGTGGCTAGTTCTTGTTCCTGAGCCCAGGGGAGCCCGCGGTGGAATCCAGAGCGATCCGTGGAGCAAAGCTGTCCGGATTTGGGCCTCAGCTCACCCACTCGTTAGCTCCAAACCTTATGTACGTGTAGGGGTGGGGGTGACATAACTTCTCTGTGCCTCAGTTTCCTCCTCTGTAAAATGGGATTGACATCGTTCCCAGCTAGCAGGGTGGCTCTGAAGTGTGTCATCACACTCCTGCTTTACCATGTGGGGGCCACTGTTCCCAGCTCCCACTCAGAGCCAACTCATCCTTGCTGGGCAGGTCCAACCGCCCGCGCGCGTCCTTGCCTCTCAGGGCCTGAGTCACCGCTCTGTGCGTCACTCGCGACTCTGCTCCGCGACTTGCAGACTCACCCTGAGTCAGCGGCCGGGCGCGTCCACTGCGTGCACCGCGAGGGGGTGGCGGGGCGCCGCAGCAGGAAGTCGGCAGCTGGGTCGACGTGGGACACCGGGCTCCGGTCGGGCGGCGTGGGAGGCGGGTACGGTCACCTTGCGGACCGAGCCACTTGGACCGGGAAAGCGCAGCTCCGTCGCCCCCCGCGGCCGCCGATGGTACAGCCCGGTCGGGTTAAGCAGGCGGGCAGAGCTAACCTCCAAGCAGACAGTATGGGGATGCGCGCGGGTGGAGCGCTCCGCAGGGTGGGCACCGGGTCAGGGGCGCCCGAGGGCCGGGACCCCGGCGGTGCTCAGGGAAGCAGCATCCACTCGGGCTGCATCGCCGCGGTGCACAACGTGCCAATCAGCGTGCTCATCCGGCCGCTCCCGTCCGTACTGGACCCGGCCAAGGTGCAGAGTCTCGTGGACACGATCCTGGTGAGCCCGCGGAGCCTGCTGGCCCGCGCGAGGAAGAGAGGGCGCGAGGGTCGGGGTCCAGGATCTGCGGGAGCTCAGCTTCGGCTGTGTGACCTTGACCGACTGGCTGAGCCTCCCTGGGCCTCAGGTTCCGCACTTGGACTTGGCCATGAAAGTAATGATCTGTGACGCACATACTCCAAAGTGCTGCAGTCGCCCCGGATCTGATTTCAGCTTCTCGGATCAGCTCTATGAAGTAGCTGCCGTTCCTCCTGTACGGAGGAGAAACTGAGGCACAGGAAACCTGGGTTGTCTTGTTTTGTTTTGTTTTTTAAGCAACTTTCCCTAGGTCAAGCGCTTTCAAGATAATACAATGAGACTTTATACCTAGACAACCTGGGTATCCTGATGTCTCTTCTGGCCAGGAGAGTCGTGGCAGTGACCTGGGTGTGTCATGTCTGTTGGGAGGATCTTGTTCAAATGGGAAGTGGGAGAGGATCAAGGTCAGTCTATCATGGAGGGAGAGTCCCGGTAGAACTAGGACATTTGTGTCAGGTTAGCCTTATGTGACTTACTATTTCTTCTTCCAGATTCTTGAGCAGTGGGCCCCAAGACTCGGGAGCATGTTTTAGTCCTAAAACTTGCACCCCTGTCTTCCTGTATGAATTTTACAAGAGCAGAGATTTTGCCACCTTGACGGTTGCCTTCAAGCTGACAGTTTGTGAGAAGGGGACTTAGCCCCGGGATGCTCTCTGAGTACCACTGGGCCTTTGCATAGACTTACCTCACCCCAGGGAGGGCTGCCATGCCCTCCTTTTTTGTCATTGTTAGAGTTTTTGTGTGCACATGTTGCTAAGAAATGCACTCAGGACCTTGGCACGTTCAGCAGGAACACCACTAGTGTGCTGCATCCCTAGTTTTTGTTTTGTTTTGTTTTGTTTTTTAATCTCTTTGTTGCTTCTCACTCCTTAGTCTCTCTGTGTCAGTGACTCCCCTGCCCACCCTATTGGGCTTGGCCATCTGTGACCTCACAGCCAGCCACCTGGGTGCCCCCTAGCCCAGCTGGGATCCTGATGGGTTTAAATGACCAGTTTAGACACCTCTGTCCCATGCCGGAGCCACAGGCTCTGTGGAGACAAGGACTTGTCTGCTTTGGCCACCTAACCATGTGGCCACAAACATGGTGGCTTAAAACAAGACAGGAGTCCAAAGCTGTGTTTTGTTGTTGCCGTTTTTTAAGACTGGGTGTATCCCTGTGTGGCCTGTGCTGGCCTAAAACTCGTCATCCTGTTTCAGTCTCCGGAGAGCTGGGGTCACGGGTGCCCTCCACCAGGCCCAGCTCAAAGTGTGGTCTATTGAGCTAAAATAAGGCGGTTTTCAGTCTTCGTGAGGCCCTGAGGGAAAATGCATTTCCTGAAGTCTTAGTTACTTTTCCCTTTGCTGTGACAAAACACCCTGACAAATGCAACTTCAGGGCGACAAGGTTTACATTGGCTCCCAGTTCTGAGATAGAGCCCATCATGTCAGGGAAGTCAGGATGGCAGGGGCTGGAGACATTGTATCTCCACATTGTGTCTCCACAGTGTATCTATGTAGCTCACTTTCTTCTCTTTATACAGTTCAGGATCGTAGCCTAGGGAATGATGCCGCTTAAAGTGAGTGCATCTTCCCATCTCAATTAACCTAACCAAAACAATCTCCTACAGGCATGCCCAGAGAGGCCCGCCTCCAAAATGATTCTGGATTTCATCTAGTTGACCATTGAACCTTTTAGCTGAGGGCTTCCTCTTCCTCATCTTCTAATCAGCAGCAGCTGGTGGTTCCTACCTCAGGTCACTGTGACCTCTTTTGCCACAGCCTTCTGCTTTCAAAGAACCTGGTGGTTACATTCAGCCTGCCTGGGCAACCCAGGACAATCTCTCAATTTCAGGAGCCCACTCCTATTAGCAAATTTCCACTATGTAAGGTGGGTTTCACAGGTCCTAAAGACTAGGAAATGAGCATCCAGAGGGACCACTCTTGAACCCACCCCTATCATACCTTCAACACAAGGCCTGCCATATGCAGCTGCCCAGGGCCGCCCCTCCAGGGAGTCCTCCCGTGTATCAGCTCCCGGACTTGGCCCACTGCCCTGCTCTGTTGAACATGGCAGGTAACCTACACAGCACAGGTCCCTAGCTGTTCTGCAGAGGAGCCGCACTTCGGCACTTGGGCTCTAAACTAATCTGTAGCTTCCCCAGTGGTTCTGTGCCTCTTGTCACTTCAGAGAGACCCGTGGCCTCCTTCCTGGCTTGTCGTCTGTGAGACTGTCTTCACAGTATATGTCACGCCATTATTTACTTCCTCCTTATTTACTTCCTCCTTCACTCTGTTCCTGGGACAGAAATCGTATCAGGGTGAGGCCGTCCTCACCTCCTGGCTTGTGCTGTGTCCCCCAAGTGTGGACAAGTGGGTACAGGGTAGATGGTTCACATGGATATAAATACTCCGCACCTAGTGTTTGGGGGAAGCCCCTCACTTACAGCATCTGCCATTGCTCTGCTGGAAATACTCTCGGGGCTGATTTTCAAGCTGCCAAGGCGCCACCCGACCAGCTTGCAGAGCCCCTAGGTGGCGGAGAGCCTGCTGCTCCCGCCAGCCTGAGCCCCTTACAAGAGCTCCGCTTGGCTCAGCAAACCATTTTGCGCGTTCTCCAGCACAGTGCCATGCTCACTCACCCTGTGACCTTTCTCTCTAGGAGGACCCTGACAGCGTGCCCCCCATCGATGTCCTCTGGATCAAAGGGGCCCAGGGTGGCAATTACTACTATTCCTTCGGGGGCTGCCACCGGTATGCGGCCTACCAGCAGCTACAGAGAGAGACCATTCCTGCCAAGCTCGTGCAGTCCACCCTTTCAGACCTGAGGGTGTACCTGGGGGCATCCACACCAGACTTGCAGTAGAAACCTCCTGCTCACCCCACCCCCTGCACAGCAGCACCACCTTCCGGAGCCCAGAAGACACACGTGGCCCCCAGCGGGGCGGAAGCTGTAGCAGGGATATGTTCTCTCTATTCCTAAGGAGGGCGGTCTGCCTCTTGGTGCCTCTGCACTAGTCCCCAGGCCCGAGAATAAGGGAGCCCAGCTCCCCTGGATGTGAAAAGATGTCATGACCTTGACCCTGAAGGAGTACCAAGAGGAGGAAGTGAGAAAGGAGATGGACATGGAGACATGGACTTGTTCCCTTCTTATCTTTATGATAGCCTATCACTTCATGAACTAGGAAGTAGAGGAAAACTTAGGTCACCCAGGCTTAAGTGAGAGAGGCTTGTTTTCCCCATAGCTTGAGTCCCGGAACAGATGACTCACACAGCATTGGGTCAACAGCTCGGTGAAGGTGGGGCCTCCTCTAGGTAATCCTTTGGCCTTGCCCTCATGGCCCCTTACTTCGTGGTCACAAGATGGCTACCGTATCTCTAGGAATGATGTCTGTGCTCAAGGAAGAAACCCACTAGGCCTACTTCTATCAGAAAGGAAAACCTTCAGAGTATCTGCACAGAATCCTTGGTCAGAGCTAGCCACCATTGGCACCCACAATTGCAAAGGGGACGCTGTCACAGCTGAGCATGACTGCCTTGTTCATCCCTTGGGACTGGCCCTGTGTCCCCTGCAACCAAATCGGGATCCCGTTAGCAGGAGAGAAGTATGTATCAGTTAGCCCTTGCTACATAACAAGCCGTTCCCAAACTTAACAGCTAAAAAAAAAAAGTATTCATTTACCCATGATTCTGTGGGTGAGCGCTTGGGGGCTAGGCTCCCTAGGGCAGCTCTGCTGGTATGGCCTGGTCCTGCTCATGAGCCCACCATCAGCTGTCACCTCAGCTGGCGCTGGCTGGGCTGGGATCACCTTATTCCTTCTGTGGCACGTGTTGACTGGATTGGTTTGGTCATCCTTGTTGCCTCTAGAGGGTCGGCTCAGGCTCACTCTCAAGATGGCCTCAGGGTTCCAGTGAGCATGACAGTGACGAGGCAGGTACTGGCTCACTGTTAAGAGCACCTACATGGTTCCTCATGACTGTAATCCCAGCTCCAGAGGACCTGACACCCTCTTCCAGCCAATGTGGGTACCAGACACATGGTCCACAGACATACATATGCAAGCAAAGCACCCACATACATAGTTTTTGTGGGTTTTGTTTGTTTGTTTTGTTTTGTTTTAAGGTGACAAGATATCATCAGCCCTTGTCCAGGACAATGTCACTGCTGCTGAGTTCATTCCTCAGATTCAAGGGGTGCAAATGGACCCCAGCTCTCAACAGGAGGAGCTGTAAAGAACACAGGGCTATTGTTCGTTCAGCACAGATGAATCTTGGTGGGCAAGTGACAGTATGTCTCGCTCCCACCCATAAGCAGTCTTAAGTTACTGTTCTTGGGACCTAGAAGAAGTCATAGCATGATGTCTCCAAGAGCGGGGTACCCCATCCTCAAGGGTGACTCACTAGCAGAAAGGGGTGGGCAATGGGACATTCCAGAGGGGCTTCTGCAATCCGAGAGTCCTGGAGGCTGAGGCAAGGCCGAGGAAGCAGCAGAGAGAGGTGGCACTTGCGTCTTCTCTCCCAGAGAGCTCAGTCACGTGTCACCTTCTGCTCTCCCAGCTCAAGTGAGGACAACCGCTTTCCCACCCACCGGGTGTCCCAGCAAATGAAACTGAAAGAGAAGAAATGCAACATGGTGCTTGGGTTGAATCTTAAGACCAAAAAGGGATGGGGGAGCATTAGCAGGTCAACCAGGAACTCATTCCGTCTAGATTTAGTTATCTTCCAGTTTGGGCAATCAAACTGCTGGGGTGGGCTGAGTGGAGAGTATATGGGAACTCTTTAGTCTGCAATTTTTCTGTAAATCTAAAGTCATTCCAAAATAAAAGTTTATTTAATTTAAGAAAACACGCACAACGATGTAATAGTTTTGCCCAGTATTTTTGGTTGTGTTTGACGGACCTTGCCCCTAAAGCTGAAGCCCTGGGTCTGGGGCCCAGAAACATGCATTTCTGGACCTCAGAAACAGCTGGGGGCCCAGGAACATGTATTTCTAGAAGGTTCTCAGGAGCAGCTGCTGATAAGGGTCACAGCCAGGACTCTGTAACCTGATGACGCAGCTTGCTTTTTGTGCTGGGCCCTTGGGCTGTGTTCAGGATGCTTGGGCTCTGGAGCAGCTTGAGTACTCCCCACCCCTGGCAGGAGGCTTCTCCAAGCGGCCAGAGAGGCTCTGCAGCCCCAACTTTGTGACCAGGGTCAGGCGAGCAGAGGGTGTTCTTGCAAAGTGCTGTCTTGAAGTACCACTGTCACCAGTGAAGGAACCTTCCGGCACCTGCTGGGTGGAGGTAACTGCATTGTAGCCAGTAACCCAGGTACAGACTCCATTCGGCCCCAGGAGGACGGGCTGGAGGCACAGGTCATTTAAGAAAGGCAGCTGGAAGCCAAGCATGGCCGCCTGTCTGTGCACTGGAGAGGCTGAGATCAGATGACAGGTTCAGGATCAAGACCCTCGCGGGCAGCACAGCGGATTCCAGGCCACCCTGAACAATTTAATGAAACCCTGACTCCACATAAAATTAGAAAGGGGTAGGGGATGTAGCTTGGCAATAGAGCATTTGGCTGACATACTGGTTCAATAAGAGAGAGGCAGGACAGGGAGAGGGGAGCCGTGTGGCTGTCAATTGGTACTGAACTGCATTTCTCTCTTGCGCCAGCAAGTGGCGCTGCTTTCCCGTCCCTAGAACAGAGCAGCGTTTTTGAGGAAGGCACTGTCAGAGGGCATGGTTGAGGGAGGGATTGTTGGTCGGGTCCTCAGCAGCTGCTCATCCTGCCTCCCCTATACTTGTACATACCTTGGGCATGCTGGGTTTCTCTACAGAGGGGGCACCTGCAAGAAGCTTTGGGCCCCTCCGAGCTGGGCCGTGAGCTTCTGGATTCTCATATCACGTGTTCCTTCCCCTGCACTCAGAAAGAGTAGTTTGTAGGGGTCTCGGGGCTCCTTAAGGCCCTGGAAGCAACCCTTCTTCGGCAGATTTAGATCTTAATTTCTCAGTTTTACCACGATTAGACATTAATGGGTGCATGCCTGTGATCCCAGCACCTCGGAGGGTGAGGCAGGAGTATTGCAAGTTTAGGGTAGGCCTGGGCTACATTATGAGACTGTCCCCAAAAAGCCCCAAAAGCTTAAATAACTAAATATTTTCAGTTAAAACACTAGGAGCAGGCTGAAGTCCATCATGGATCTTCGACCTGGCTGGCTTTGAATTTTAATGCAATGAGTTTTGGCCCTTCCAGAAGTCTGCCTACTGCAGAACACACATTTGTATTCATTCGTGCATGTCTAGAACATTTTTGCAAGGCGTGTGTGTGTGTGTGTGTGTGTGTGTGTGTGTGTGTGTGTGCATGTGTGTATCAAATGTGAGGTCAGGGGTCAATGTGAGGTATCTTCCTCAGTCACCCCTCTCCCCCTATTATTTAAAGGTTTTTCTTTTATTTTTTAAAATTATGTGTATCTGTGTGTGCATCTGAGTGCAGGTGTCTGCAGATCCCTCAGGAGCTAGCGTCATCAGTGATTGTAAGCCTCCTGATGTGGATAGGGAGGAGTGAACTCCCGTCCTTTGGAAGAGCAGTACATGTTCTTGAGGGCTGAGCCATCTCTCCAGTCCCCTCCACCTTATTTTTGAAACAGAGTCTCACCATGTAACTGTTCAAATGCTGCCCCAGTAGGGTCTCTCCCTGAACCTGGAGCTCACCCACTCTGCTAGGCCAGCTAGGCAGCAAGCTCCAGCCATCTGCCTCTGCCTCCCCAACCCGGGATTACAGGTGTACACAACCACACCCAGCTTTTCAGATGACTTCTTGGGGAGTCTAACTCAGGTCCTCACGCTTCCACAGCAAGCACTCTCCTGACTGACCCATCTCTCCAGCCCCACTCCTTCCCCCCCAAGATTAACTTTTATTATGTGTATAGGTGTTCTGCCTACGTGCATGTCTGTGCATCACACGCGTGCCTGGTGCTCACGGAGGCTAGAAGAAGTCATCGGTCCTCTGGAACTGGGCACAAACAGTTGTGAGCTGCTGTGAAGGTGCTGGGAATTGAACCCCGGTCCTCTTTAAGAGCAGCCAGGGCTCTTAACCACTGAGCCATCTCTCCAGCACCCACCCCTTTTCAAAACACTATTTTCAGATTGACGTCTCTTGGCCCTGGCCACTGCCTTCCCTGGCAGCTGAACTCCTCTCCAGAACTCAGGCTGGTGTCTGCTCCATGGCCTCTTTTTCTGAAGGCCTTCCCCCACATGTTCTTCTCTTTCCATTTGATTTTCTGCATTACTTTCCATGGTTCTCTTCGGTCTCCACTGATGTCTTCCCTTCCCACCAGAATGTAGATCCCGGCAGGTCTTCCCTGCTTACTACCCTGGGCCCAGCGCTGAGAACAGTGCCCAGCCCTCAGGTGTTCCTCAGACAGCTGTTGAGCAAGTACATCCCACAGGAGGGAGGCCGATCTTTTTTTATCGCTGCCTGGTGTTCCAGGGTATGGATGTAGGATGTATCAGCCATTCTCCTGGCAGTGGACACTTGGGAGTCCGCTGGCTGCTTGTGCAACGTGTAATTCCCACATGTCCTCTTGTGTTCTACCGGCTGGACACCTAGAAACATAAGAGCCTGGTGACACATAGCCTCCTACCTAGTTTCTCCTTATTGGTGACCTCACCGGAGGAGATGATCCAAATGCTACCCAGGCAGAGCTTGGAGACTATTCTTTCTAACTCCAGCCCTTTTTTTTTTGGACCATGATCATAGTTGAGAACAAAAGAAAGCTATGAGCCCTTTACCCTAGCCGGGCAGCTCACAACCACCTGTAATCCCAACTCCAGGGGATCTGATGTCCTCTTCTGGCCTCCAAGAGCACCTGTACTCAAGTGCACATACTCACATACAAATGTACATATAATTAAAAAGAAAATACAATATTTAAAAAAGAAAATACATACACTTTGGGCACTTTTTGGGCCTTCCTAAGCTTGACAGACAGCTTGCAGGGTCATTGTGCCCAGCACTAACAGCATGTCTCAGAGGGAGATACCAGTTCGTGCAGAGGTGGAGTGAGGGACTGAATGGACTCTGGTTGCCAACTGCTCGGTGAGGATTCTCAACCCCCATCAGCCTACAGTTAGAATAGCCTCCCTGGGTGGTCCCTGAATGACTACCCTGCTCCCCAGAGCACCAGGCTTCCACTGGATCCTAGTCTGGGTCAGAGGGGATCGTAGGACAGGCTATGACTGCCCTGGCCTCGAAGGGATCTGGAAGACCTCCAAGCTTCGTGGTTGGTATACCCACCACACCTGCTTCCAGATTCGCCCTTCCGTAGAATAAAGGATCCAGCCCCACAGCCAGCCCTAGAAGTGGGCAGGACAGACATGATTTTCCTTGTTGCTCAGATCGGAAACTGAGTCCCCAAACAAGCAGCCACCTGCCTGGGTGCTCCAGCCGGCTCCGCCCTGTAAGGCGGCCCATGGAGACTCTTGCCCTGGGGCCCCATCCTGAGCCTGACCCCCGGCTTTGCCTGGCAGATGACCTCAGCTGCCGCCAATCCATTGGTTCCAGCTCCGGGGGGAGGGTAGAACAAAGCACGCTTTGTGGCCGGCTGTCCCCTCCCCGGCGCGGCCGCCTCCGGGACCCCCTCCGGAACTCCCGGAGACGCCCCCCGGCCGACAGCCGTGTAATGTCTTCCAGGCGCGGACTCCGCACACAGCCGCGGGACCGCCTGCCGGCCGCCTCCCTGGCCCCTAGCCGACTGTCTCTGCTGTCTCTGCGCTGAAAGCTGGCCCTGGGTGCCAGGCAGGTGTAGCCACCTGACAACTCAATGCACCACCTTGGGGTTACCGGCTTTGGGGTGAGAAACACTGACGTTGTTCATGGTGTCGCTGTGGCCGCTGTTTTGTTTTGTGGCTAGTCACTTCAGATTGACAGCCCTGGGTTCCGATGTCCGTGCCACTGACTAGCTACCAGCTCTTGCGAGCGTCATCCGGTTCAGAACAGTAAGAACCACCGACTGGGGGCCTACTGTGTGTCAGTGGTAGTGTGGGGTTCTAAGGCTGTCTTCCGCCTTTGTCAGGATCACCTTGGCAGGGGTAATTTTATTCCTCATTTAACAGAGGAGAAAACCCAATTTCCAGCTGCCCTGGACATAGAAGAACCTCTCCAAGTCTCAGTTTCCTTGTCTATGCGGGAAGGCCGTGTATAAAACGTTCCCCTCTCCCCACAGGGTGCTCCTGCTTCTTCCCACTCAGCCTCCTTGGTGCTGGGATTACAGGCATGGACTACCATCCCCAGGCTCTCCTGGGTTTTTAGAACTGTATTTCTTCCCGTCTTATCCCTGCTCAGATGAGCACACAGCGGGAAGCACGGCCTGAATGGATCTATCCAGAAGCCCGACACTTTTAGAACTCTTAAGAGGGGGCTGCAGCAGCCCGCGGGCTTACAGAAAATTGAGAGGTTCTGCCCTGACCCGAAGATCTCTCCCCTAAGTAGCAAGTACACAGCCTTTCTGTGGCTCTAAGCTGTGGGAGGAGGTGGCCTGCCTAAGGCTACTGAGAGGAATTCAAAGAGAGGCCAAGGCTTAACCCTGAGGAAACACCATCATAACTGCCCAGGTGATACCCCGCCCTTTCTGCCCACAGGCAATGGAGTATGATCAGGATCTAGGTGTTTTTCAAGGTGGAGCCAGGGTCTTGCCCATGACTGGAACTAGATCAAAGGAATATCAAGGCATGAGCCTCACTCAGCAGCTAGTGCCCTAAGAGACTCAACCAAGCACAGGACATACAGTGGGGCCCAGTTCCCGGGAGTCCAAAGGGTAGGGAAGGAAAGAAATACAGTTCTAAAAACCTGAGAGAAACTGGGTATGGTAGGCCATGCCTGTAGTCCCAGCTGAGGAGGCCGAGACAGGAGGATCAAGAGGCCAGCATGGGCTACATGGAAACACCCCATCGAAAAATACCAACCAACCAACCAATCACACAAACAAATAAGAACATCAAGTGTCATCTTCAAGAGAAAGCCACAGGGACTTGGAGGGCTTGCTGGTGCCTTAGGGGATCACTGATCCTGAATTTCTGAATCTGTTTGCTGTTGTCTTAGATAAAAGGAAAGAGAACCGAGGAATGGCTGAGTGCTATCCTGGGGTGTGGGTGGGTATCCAGTGTCCCCTCCCTCCCTCCCTCCAGATCCAGCTGCGGCTGCCCTCCTTTTTTTGTTGTTTTGTTTTGTTTGTTTGATTTTGGTTTTTCAAGACAGAGTTTCTCTGTGTAGCTTTGGAGCCTGTCCTGGAACTCACTCTGTAGCCCAGGCTGGCCTCAAACTCACAGAGATCCGCCTGCCTCTGCCTCCTGAGTGCTGGGATTAAAGGTGTGTGTGCCGCCGCCGCCGCCGCCGCCGCCGCCACCACCACCACTGCCCTCCTTTTGTTAGCAAGTATCTCACTGGACCCCTGGCCTTTCCTGCAGGAATCTGCCTGGACAGCGGGGTTGCAGAGGGAGCCTCTGGCTCCTTGTCCTGTGCCCTCTCCTGTTTTTCTGTATGTAAACACACACAGTCTCCTGCATTTCTTCTCCAAATGCAATCTTTTGCTCCTCACAACAACACTGCGAGGCAGGTGCAATGGCCACCTCAACCTTGAAGATGAAAACCCAAGGCTCATATAGGTGAGGTCCAGGGGCCTGTCCTGGAAGACACCCCCGGAAGCTCATCTGATCCAACCACGGGCTGTGTCTCTTGAAGGCCTGTTGCTCTAGGAAATGCCCAACGATTAAAGTAGGGGCCTTCCACTTCATTCAGGACATATAGAGTACCTACTAAAATTTTAGTCATTTCATATGGCCCCTTGCCTGAAAGTGTGTGAAGATCACATTTAGAAACCGTTCCTGACTGAGCTGGAGAGATGACTCAAAGGTTAAGAGCATTGGCTGCTCTTACAGAGGTCCTGAGTTCAATTCCCGGCAACCACATGGTGACTCACAACCATCTATCATGAGATCTGGCGCCCTCTTCTGGCCTTCAGGTGTACACATAGGCAGAACACTGTATACATAATAAATAAATAAATAAATAAATAAATAAATAAATAAATAAATAAAAAGGGAGGGAGGGAGGAAAAAAGGAAGAAAAAAAGAGCCAAGTGTTGGTGGTGCATGCCTTTAATCCCAAAACTCGGGAGGCAGAGGCAGGAGGATCTGTGTGAGTTCGAGGCCAACCTGGTCTACAAAGCAAGTTCCAGGACAGGCTCCAAAGCTACACAGAGAAACCCTGTCTCAAAAAAATAAAAAAATCTTAAAAAAAGAAAGAACCCCCAGAATGCCCTTCCTTGGGGTAGCCCAGCTCATTGGCATCTTTCAGTTCTCAGTTCTCAGCTGAAATATCTCCTTCCTGAAGAGGTCTCCCTTGCCCACTCTCTCTCTCTCTCTACTACCCCAGCAGCCACCTCACCCCCCCCCATTTATTTTCCTTCCTATTTATAAGTAGCTAGTTTGTTCCTAAGCTTGTGTTCTTGTTTTCTTTCTTGCTGGCCCTCCAGGATACAAGTTCTGTGCAGTCAGAGCCTGGTGGGCAGAGTGGCCAAGCAGAAGCGGCTGGGGCAGAGCAGCCTAGGGAGAGCAGGTCAGAGTGGAACATCCAGGTGGAGGGCTGGAAAAGCTAATCGTGGTTGTCAACTTGACGCACCCACGAAGAGGGGAACTCAGGTGAGGCATTGCCTCCATGAGACTGGCCTGTGAGCACTCTGAGGGGCATTTTCTGATTGTTGGGTGATGTAGACTGGCCCTGCCCACTGTGGGTGGCACCATCCCTAGGCACGTGGGCTGCATAAGAAAGGTAGCTGAGTGTGAGCCGGAAGCAAGCCAGCGTGAAAGCCGTGTTTGTTCCTCTGGGGTTTCTGCTGCAAGCTCCTGCCTCAGTTTCCTTGGTGGGCTGTAACTTGTAAGATGAAATAAACTTTTTCCTCCCTAAGTTGCTTTTGGTTATGGTGCTTAACACAGAGACAGAAATCATACTAGGACTAGGGCAGGTAAAGGTGCTTGCCACCGAGCATGGGGGCTTATGTCAGATCCTGGGCAGCCACGTAATGGAAGGAGAGAACAGACTCCAACACATGTGTACCGAAGCACATCCGTGAGTGAGCTGTCATGTGCAGTCTCTCATGGTTATTATGCACACACGCATAGTAGAAAAACAATGTAAAAAAAAAACATTCTAAAACAGCCACACACGGCTTGCATGTAGCGTTCCTTCTCTATGTAGGCATGAGATAAATTTGGGCTTCTATTACTGGGTCCATCTAGAAGACACAGGCTTTGTGCATCTTAATTTTCTGTCTATCCATTTATTCATTAACTACAAATTTCACTGTATGGTAGACATTCTTTGGGACTTCGGCTACCTCCTCAGGACATCTGCACTGCCGCTTAACATTGAAATGGGAGTCTGACTTCTAAGTTTATTTTTTAAATTATCTTTTCGTGTGTGTGTGTGTGTGTGTGTGTGTGTGTGTGTGTGTGTAAGAGAGAGAGAGAGAGTGAGAGAGCGCTTATGTACCCCACATGCATGCAGAATCCTGAGGAGCAGAAGAGGGCATCAGATATCCTTGAACTGCAGTTACAGACAATGGTGAGCTGCCATGTGGGTGCTGGGAATTGAACCCGGTCCTCTGGAAGAGCAGCCAGTGTTCTTAACCCCTTAGCTGTCTCTCCAGCACCCTGACTTCTAAATTCAAATGCATATATTTTAAAGTCACTTTTGAGGTACAATTTACATGCAACAAAATGATCTCATTTTAAGTGTTAGAAAACTTGTTTTTTTGTTTTAATTTTGTTTACTTAGTTTATTAGTTTATGTATGTGGGTATTTTGCCTCCATGTATTTCTGTACACCATGTGCTTGCCTGCTGCCCATGGGAGGACAGAAGGTGACAGATCCCCTGGAACTGGAGGTACAGATGCTTGTGAGCTGCCATGTGGGTGCTGGGAATTGAACCCAGGCCCTCTGGAAAAGCAGCCAGTGCTCTTGACTGCTGAGCTGTCTGTCCAACTCCAAACATTTTGACAGACATACACAGTCATAGAACCACAGCAGCAGTCAAAGGCAGAGCATAGAGGTTGCCCCCTGAGTCTGTAGTGAAGCCCCCAAATCCCTTCGACATAATGTATGGAGGGATGCAGCTCAGTGGTAGAGCATTTGCCCAGCATGTGTGAGGTTCAGGGTTCAGTTCTCAGCACCACACAGAGCAAGAGGACAGCTGGAAAGCCAATAGAAGGGGGGTCAGAAGCCTCATCACATCCCACGGAAACTGAGCACAGGAATGACATGGAAACGAGATGCACACGCATCAGGGTCAGATCCTAACAAGACAATGTCTGCAGAAGCTGAGAGCCCGGATGAGGGAGCACAAAAGCTCGAGAGATGATGGCCCACCGGATAAAAACTGAGCAAGCCTGATGATCTGAGTGGCCTGGTGACGAGCACACAGCAGACCCCAACAATGATCCATTGACATTGAGTGGAGAGCTATAAATATGAAACAGAAGGCGGACTGGTAAAATACATGCCACACATGCATGAAGACCTGAGTTCGATCCCCTAGAACCCACTTTAAAAAGCTGGGTGGCTCACATTTGTAATCCCAGTGCTGGGGATGAAGGGACAAGCAGATTCCTGGGGCTTGCTGGCTAGCCAGCCTAGCCAAGTTGTCAACCCCAAGCCAGTGAGAAACTGTATCCAAAAAACAAGGTTAATGGTTCCTGAGGAATAACACTCCAGGTTTACCTCTGACCTCCACATGAAAATGCACACACACACACACACACACACACACACACACACACACACATGCACACAAAAGACTCAGACACCCATGTCCTTCTCTTGATACTGAACTGTTGCTCTAACAATCTGCCCGTGCTAATCAAGGAAGGCTTCCCAGAGAAGGCGGCCCGTGAACAGGAACTTGACAGAGTGCATTCTCCTACTTACCAGACAGATAGGGAAATAGAAGCACAGAGAAGTAATGAAACTTGTTCAAGGACACACAGGAGGAAGAGAGAAACAGGGGCTAGACAGAACCCAGCACTCGGGGTCCCAACCCATTCCTCCCAAGCGCCAGGTGGGTCCTAGAGCAGCAGCAAGAGGGGACCTGGGGAGAGACTCCCAGCCAGAGTCTGGAATCCATTTGCCAGGCCAGCAGTGTTTTCCCAGGGAGACGTGAGAGGCCCTGGCCCGCCCCCTCCCCAACACCATCTGTTGCCTGTTTATTTATTTATACTTAAGTCTCACCCTCCAGCCCTGCTGGGGGCACCAAACATACCAGCATCCCTGCAGAGATGGCTAAGGGGCCGGAGGGACTGCCAGACCCGCAGGATCATAGGATCGGGCCTAAAGGGCTCATGCCCCAGCATGGCTGCCCCTACCGTGACGCTGCCTTACCTTAGTTCATGCTAGAGGCCCCCGTGTGAGCTTGGAAGGGCAGAGCCAGCACAGCATGGTGGCCTGAGCCCAGCGTGGCCACCATCAGCCAAAGACTGCTGCCCAGTTCAGTGGCTCCGCTCCATTCCATCTCTGCAGGGTCAGCTCACACATCATTGAAGGCCCACCAAGACACAGCCCCTGTGCCCTCTCCAGGACCCTCCCCCCCAGGCCCTGGCCTTGTGGAGGTTAGGGATGCTGCTGCTCCTGGGGTCAAGATTGCTCGCTCATCTGCAGGGAAGGCACAGGGACATGAAGCAGTGATGTCACCTCTGTTCCCCGGAGGTCGCCCTGGTAACTGGCTGCCTGCCACAGTGGCACCAAATGCAAACTTCAGGAAGCTGGGTCCCACTGTTCACTAACCCCAGTGCACCGAAAGTCTAGCTGGGAAGAAAGCCCAGGCTGCCCCAGGGCTTCTGGGTAGTCACCCACTCCAGCCCTCTACATACGACCTTCCTCCTCTTGATCTATAAAGCCAGGGTACCTTCTGCCTTTCCCAGAGACCTTCCCGGGGTCCTTTCCTGGTTTGGGCCTTACTCTATTTTGAGTGCAGTCCTCTCTGTCCCCATTGTCCTCTTTGAGCTGTGGCCTGCTACACAGCCTCCCTTGGACCCCACAGGAGTCCCTGCTTATTTCCCCGAAGCCTGGGTTTCCTCTCTTGCTCACATCGCCTGCTTGAGACTTCCTCCCTCACTGAGGTCCTTATCTTCAGGCAACCCGTCTCAATGACCCCTCTGGGCTCAGGCCCCTTTGCGTGGCACACGGGGCTAGAATCCCATGGTACCCTCAAAAGGCTTCTTGGAGTGTCATGGGGCATCTGGGCAGACCCCTCATTCTGAGGTCCGTACTGCCCTTTTGAAGCTATGGGAGCAAATGCCTGCAAGGCGAGGGAGAACTGGATGGGTTCACTGCGTCTGGGGCCTTCCACAGCTGGACAGGAAACTGCAATAGGGAGTCCTAAGAAGCCAGCGAAGGGGGAGGGGACATTTGCTGGCCACGCCCCTCTGCCTGCCGGACCCTGTGGAGGCTATTTTCCTCCTCACTGCCCTGGGGAAACTGAGGCTTATGAAGAGCTTCCATCCACCAGTCTTGCAGAAAATCTGCACTGGTTTTGAACTCAGGTTTACCCCATATCCCAGCTGCTCTCAGCTACACACCCAGGTCTTCCAAAGCAATACTGGCTAAGTCCATTTGCTTCAGGTCCTGCATTGTCCAGGCCTGGTGAGAGGGGAACCGGGAATCTCAGGAAGGATGTGAATTGTGGGGGGAGCAGGCAGGTGTCCAGGGTGCTCTGTCTTACCCTCCTCGGTGCTCGATCTCCCACCACAGTGGGCCCCCGGCCCCCGCAGTGCCTCCTCATCTGGCTTCCATGTGCGCATGCTGCACCTGAGTACACAGGCTGGCCAATCTGTCTTGGACTGTCAGAGGATCAATGGGGCTCCCAAGACCCACACAGCAGGGCGCTGGAGGGGAGTCCCTAATGAAAGGCAAGAAGGGGACCTGGCAGGCATAGCCAGGCAGAAGAGAACAGCCAGACTAAGGGTGGGCTCCAAGGCGGAGCCGGTAGCAAGGGAGCCCCGGTCCCTGAAGGCCCAGATCTCAGTGCTGAGACCTGTGGGCTCCCTGTGTGAGGAGGTGGGAGGTGGGCAAGCAAGCTGGTTTCCAGGCTCACGTGGTCTCTGACCTTGAGGACCCGTCATTTACTCTCTCTGAACCTCAGGTTCTTTACTCTTGGAAGTGAAGGGCTGTACAGCTTAGTGGTCGAGTACTTGTCTGCATGTGTGAGGGCCTGGACTTCACGCCCAGTAAGGAGGGCCAGGGCAAAGTCTGCACTACCTGGTATGGTACCACAGGGGGTCCTGAAGGCCTGTGCCAAATAAGAGTTCTCTTTTTAGGTACAAAAAGGACTCCAAAATTTGAGCAAAATAAAGCAAGGTATAGGAAAATGCTGCATTCAGCTGAGTCTTACAAGCAGACCTATGGGTATTTTAGTTTGCCTGTGTATCTAGAGACGGGGTGGGAGGTGGGGGGTGGGGAGGGGTGTTGGAAGGGGCCTGGCTGGACATGGCAGGGAGGCTTGCCTGGCTGCACTCTGCTGAATTCTTGCTCCCTGCTGGCACTTTCTTTGCCCAGATCACAATGACATCTGATGTCATTGAGGCAGGAAGTATGAGAGCCGCCAGGCAGATGCTACCTTCATCGCTGACCAAACTGAATAGATGAGAAATGGGACGAAGCAGCACCATGTGCCCCTCCCCCCACAGGCTTCCTGCTCTGAACCTAATCATGAACAAATAACAGAAGAATCAACTGATTTGTAGTCTCCAAATATTGTCAAGCGGGGTGGGTCTGAAATCCCAGTCCTGGGGAGTCAGAGACTGGAGCTTCATACCAAGGTACTGCCTCAAAACCAAACAAAGGACTGAATCAAGGTTGTAAAAGTCAAAGAAAAGTTAAGAGACTGTTCCAGAGAAAGGAGACAAAAAAGATCTTAAAAACTAAATGAAAAAAAAAATTAAAATAGTCAGGCAGTGGTGTACACGCCTTTAATCCCAGCACTTGGGAGGCAGAGGTAGGCAGGTCTCTGTGAGTTCAAGGCCAGTCTGATCTACAGAGAGAGATCCAGGACAGCCAGGGCTACACAGAGAAACCTTGTCCCAAAAAACAGAATGACAACAAAAAAGAAAGAAGCCCTCTACCACTGGATCTGGGTCAGATGTGTCACTGGTTTGCTGGAGGACCTGGGCGGACAAACTGGTAAAGTGTCACATCCGTGTGTCAGTGCCCAGGCTTTGTGTCTGTGGTGTGATCTTGTAAGAGTACATTTTTGCTTTCTAGAAAAC
This sequence comes from Peromyscus leucopus, assembly GCF_004664715.2. Taxonomy (NCBI): domain Eukaryota; kingdom Metazoa; phylum Chordata; class Mammalia; order Rodentia; family Cricetidae; genus Peromyscus; species Peromyscus leucopus. The sequence continues at coordinate 127,828,927 of NC_051066.1, forward strand.
AAGATGCATGAGTTAACTTAGGGCTGGGAGGAACTATGCCGGCAACTGCTGGCCTCTCGGCAAAAACATGCACCGAGCAGAACAACATGGGCATTTAAGGAGTCCGAAGCCAGAGCACACAATGCTTTGGGCAGCCTTCTAGCCTCTCTGTATATCCGACATTGCCAGGCAAAAGCCAGTTGTGGGTATGTCCAATTGATGCAACGACAATTCAGTATGCCTGGGTGACATCCTGAGTTCTTGGCACATGTGACTGCATCCCATCCTGACAACCACCCCAGAAGGTGTGACTACCTCCCTCTTTGTGTGGATGACACCCAGAGGCTGGGTGTCTTGCCAAAAGTCACAGAGCTGGAAGAGGTAAATCTCACAGATAATGATGATGGTGGTGGTGGCTGGTGGTGGTGGTGGTGGTGGTGGTGGTGGTGATGGTGGTGGTGGTGGTGGGTGGTGTGTGGATGGTGGGTGGTGGTGTGATGGTGATGGTGGTGGTGGTGATGGTGGTGGTGGTGGTGGTGGTGGTGGTAGCAGTGGTTGATGGTGTTGCTGATGCTTGTTAGCAGCATGGTTCCTGGAATGAGACTCTCACAGATGGGCTTATTTATAATCCCTCATAAAAGTGCTGGGGAGTCATCAAAGCCTCACCTGACCACACTCCCTCGCGTCAGCCCAGACACACATGGCCTCAGTAGCAGCTGAAACAGAGGAAGAGGGGAAGGCTCACAGAAGAGAGGACTCCAACAAGGCAGCTTTTGGTGGTTATCACCCATGCCATTGTGGGTCTTTCTGTGATGCAGCTTCCAGAGTCACCTGTGGGGAAAGTAACCCTCCATGTGCCCCACCCGAACCCCAACTGGTTGGGTAAGCAGGACTGAATGGAATTGCTTCTCTGGTTTGTGGCTGCCTTCTCTTTTGTATGCTAATGAAAAGTTCAATTTCAAATGCTTCCTGCATAAAAAGGTGAGCAAAATGGGAGGAATCCTTGTCCTGTTGGACAGCCTACCATAGGTCAGGCTCTGCACTCACATGGGGACGAAAGAGATAAGGCAGAGCAGTGGTTCACCCTTCCGAAGGCAGAGACCTTTAATACACTTCCTCATGTTGTGTGACCCCAACCAGAAAACTGTTTCACTGCTACTTCATAACCGTAATTTTGCCACTGTTATGAATTGTAATGTAAATATCTGATATGCAGGACATTTAACGACAAAAGGTCGTTAAAACGCAAGGGGTCACAACCCATAGGTTGAGGACTCCTGAGCAAGACTCAATTTCTGCCTCCAGAACCAACCAGAAAGGAAGTCCAAAGCCATGGCTTCCTGGAAAAGGTTTCACTGAGGTTGGAGGCTCTAGGCTGTGTTTTGATGAATGTGTAGGAGCCCCTAAAATGATGAAAAGAAAAAAGACTCTCCCTGGGGAGAGCAAAGCCTCAAAGGTAGGACCAGTGGGTTTCTGGGGTAGCAGCAGCATTATTCAAGGGGTTAGGACAGGAGATGGCAAGGTATGATAACTCATGCCTGTAACCCCAGAACTCCAGAGACTGAGGTCCAAGGTTGGCCACAAGTTCAAGGCCAGACTGGGCTATGGAGTAAAACCCTATCTCATAAAGATGACGAGGAACTTGAGAAGCAGGCAAGAGCACAGGGGGAAAGGACCGAGACCCAGAGTTCACTGCACTGTTCCTAGAGAGCCCAGCTAAGGCCACTTCTCTCCAGTGTGGTCTCCCCTCCACTCGCTCTCTGCTTCTGAGTTCAGGTCCTTTCTCATCTTACCATACACCTGGTTTCATTGTCCTTTTCCATCAATGTCTACTCTCTTCCTATGCCCTAAGCATTGTGGGAAACCACCTGTGCACCACTGACACAGGGTAGGAATGGTGGCAGTGGCCGTGGCAGTGGTGGCAAAGCCTGAGATTTTGGAATGGGCCTGGCCCTTCCTCCCCTGATGGTCCTTGCCTTAGGGTTTCTATTGCCTCTGTTAGCACCTGCACTCACATACACAACACCCCCCTCCATATAGACATAATTAAAAGTAAAATTGTTGTAGAATACTATTTTAAGATGTGTTACATTCACTTTTGCTGTGGAATATTTGTTTAATGATGCAAAGATATGTTACATTCTTTTATGTTGCATTTGTTTAACTATGTGAAGCTGTGTTACTTTGCCTGTCTAAAACATCTGATTGGTCTAATAAAGAGCTGTACAGCCAATGGCGATGCAGGAGAAAGGATCAGTGGGGCTGGCAGGCAGAGAGAATAAATGGGAGGAGAAATCTGAGAGGATCTAGAAGCCAGCCACCCAGCTACACAACAAGCCACAGAATAAGAAGTAAAGAAAGGTATACAGGATAAAGACAAAAGCCCAGAGGCAAAAGGTAGACAGGATAATTTAAGTTAAGAAAAGCTGGCTAGAAATAAGCCAAGCTAAGGCCAGGCATTTATAAGTAAGAATAAGCCTCTGTGTATATTTATTTGGGAGCTGGGTGGCGGGTCCTCCAAAAGAACAAAGAGTGAAAAAACAAACAACTACATAAAATGATTTTTTTTTTTTATAGATAGGGTCTCACTATGTAGCTTTGGCTGTTCTGGAACTCACTATGTAGACCAAGTTGACATCAAACTCACAGAGATCCTCCTGCCTCTGCCTCCTAAGTACTGGGATTAATGGCATGAGCCACTACACCCTAAAATAAATCTTTAAAAGAAAGAGAAAAAAAATTAAATGTAGGCACTTGAGTTTTGTTTTTGTTTGTTTGTTTGTTTGTTTTTTAAGACAAGGTTTCTCTGTGTAGTTTTGGTGCCTTTCCTGGAACTCACTCTGTAGCCCATGCTGGCTTTGAACTCACAGAGATCTGCCTGGCTCTGCCTCTCAAGTGCTGGGATTAAAGGTGTGCACCACCACCACCCGGCTTGACACTTGAGTTTTAAAAGAAACTTAGTTCCTGACAGATAATCACTGTTGGATCCTGCATGTCCCTGCTGTGCTGTGTTTCTCTCTCTTTATCTTGACAGTTGCTCCTGGGTTTCTATAAGAGACAATTTCAGATCCCTTGGGGTGGCTTAGATGAGATGCCCCTCATGAATCGCATATATTTGAATACTGAGTTGTTAGTTGGTGGTTGTCTGGGAGGATTAAGAGGCCTTGCTGGAAGACGTGAGTCGCCGATGTAGCTCTCCAGTCCTACCACATTAGTTCCTGCCTGGCTCCCTTCCCACTTTCTGGGCCTCTGTGGACCCTACTCTGCAGGGCTCCTTAGGCATGTCTTGGTGGCACACAACATCCTACTGCGTGTACTGTTGCTTTCTACGCGTATAGTTTGTGTATATGCAGCCATAAGTTTTCCTGTGTCCCGCCTGGTCCCGCAGCCACTCAGACCCAAGTAAACACACAGAGGCTTATATTATTTATGAACTGGATGGCCTATGGCTCAAGCTTCTAGCTAACTAGATCTTTCTTCTTAAATTAACCCATTCCTATTAATCTATGTTTTGCCTCGTGTTCATGGCTTACCAGTCTGCTGGCAGCTGCTTCTCCTGGTGGCGGCTGGTGTCTCTCCTGCCCCTCTTTTGTCCTTTCACTATCTCTCTTGGATCTTCCTGCCTGGCTCCATCCTGCCCTGCCATAGACCAATAAAGCTTTATTTATCAACCAATCAGAGCCACACACATTCACAGCATACAGAAAGATATCCCACAGCATATATATGCTCATGTTCATGTTATCAATGAATGCATACGGTTGTTCCAACACTGCTGCACTCCACTCATGCCCCAGGTATGGGCTTGCTGGGGGCATGGAAGTAAGTTTCTATGGCTATACTGAAATACATACAAATGTCCTTGTTCCCTCAGGAGCATATAAACTGAGGTTTCCAGTCCCCCTCTCCCAGAGGTCTCTCATAAACATCTGATTCAACCCATCTCTGTGATGCTTACGGTTAATTAACTGGGACCCACTGTGTGCTCTCTGGGCACCAAGAATTTTGTGGTTCCTATCCCTCAACAGCACTCATTGTTGGTGGCCTGTGTAAGATCCCCAGCTGGACTTTGTCCCTTGTGCCTGTTCCCACTCACAGGTCCCCAGAGCCTTTCTGTTTACAAAGATTTTGGTGTTTCACACTCTGCAGCCTACCTTGCAGCCTACACTCCTGTCAGCCCCATTTCTCCGAGAAGCAACAGAGACGTGGCGCTCTGCTCCGGGCCAGGCACAGCTCTTCCCTACAGATCTGTCTGCCTCACTCCCTCGGTAACTCCAGGATGTTGCAGTTATAAGAAAACTAATTTACAACACAGGAAGGAGCCAGTCCAGGCCCTTGGAGCACTGGAAGGGCTCTCGGGCAGTTGCCTGGAGATCCTGTTTATGGGCAAGGCTGGAGACAGAGCAGGAAGGAGGGCAGCATAGGAGATGCCTGGGTGTACAGCTTCAAAGGCTTCCCGGCCTTTCCTGTCCTCAGGGCCCTCAATGCTGCCCCTTCCATGGAGTGTTCTTCAATCCTGGCAATATCAGGCAAGCCCAACCTCTCTACTGTACCCTTTTCAAAGCTCCATCCACCTCCCCAGACAGAGAGCAGAAAAGACACCAGCATCCCTCGGGTTCCCGCAGTTCATCTTTTACTCAGGGGAGGGTAAGACATGAATAGGTGAAGATTCCCACCATGTATGGCTGGCTTTCTGGGATGGAGAGGATGATGCAGAGCAGAGAGAAGGAATAATGGATGTGTAAATACAGCTTCATGTCTTAGGCAGTTAAGAGCCATGGGGTTAAATACAACAAAGAGAAGGCAACATAGATACTTGACAGATGAGGGACTGGGCCAGGAAGACTCTCCGTGCCATGGAGCACTGTCCAGCACAAGTGCACTGGCCTTTAGCAGAGCACATGGTGTTTGAGGAGCAGCAGAGACCAGTGTGGTTGGCGAACACTGGCAAACAGAGAGAGTGGGACCCAGGAGAGAGGTGCGGGACCCAGGAAAGGGGACCATTGCACAGGTCAGGAGCCCTGAGTGGTCATGATCTGGTTGTTGCTCCAGTGATCTGGGAACCAAAGGAGGGTTTTTTTGGGGGGGGGCATCCAGAGGATTTCTGTGGCCCCCAAGTCAGCAACACACTGCACAGTGAACAGAGTGCAATGGGGGACCATGGACCAACGGGGCTATAGGAATCCTCCCAGGAGAGGCAGGAGCAGGTCCCCATGGTAGCAGTGACTGCATGCATACAAAGCATCTCAACATGACACCAATTTCATCAGCTCGTGCGTTCAGGCTGGGCACAGCAGGGACGGAGCTGTCGTAACCTTAAGGGATCTTGAACCTCAAAGGCTGGATAAGAGTCTACAGGTGACAGTTAGAATTGTCAGGGGCCTCGGGACAGGACGATTTAGCGATCAAGACTAATGACAGGGATGCTTCCATGCAGCCAGTGGTCTGGGCACCCTCAGAGCACTTGGCCTTTCTATAGCTCTGTACTCTGAGAATTGGACAGCCAGGGAACCACCTCAAATGTCATCGAGTCACCTCTGGCCCTTTGCGTTGGTCAAAGGCAACAAAGCCCACCCAGACTTGAGTAGAGTGGACACAGACCCCCCCCCTCACTTCTCAAGGGGGACCACCTTCTAAAAGCATCACAAACACTTTGCATCTCTGGGACAGCTGAAGGCGGCTGTGTGGGATGGTGCTGGAGATACGGCATGGACTTAAAACCGTTTCTGCTCCCAGGGGCTCAGAGCCCAGTGGCCAAACATCTCAGGTGTGTAGGCAGCCCACCTGGTGAGCCAAGGCAGGCTTCTTGGAGGAGGCAAGCACAAGCAGCATCTTAAATGACAATGTCCTTGGGGACAGAGACTGGGGCTGCACATGTGCAGAAATGAGAGAGGGAAAGGTGGTGAGGTAGACCCTGGCACCTGCTGTCTAGGTTGGAACTCTGCATTGCTCTTTACAGTGGGTGACGTGGGGCAGACCACCCCATCCACGTGCCATAGGTTGACATTTGCCTTGTCTTTTCCAGGTGGGAAATGCCTGTGAGATACCTGCTAGACAGAAAGAATACTACCGTTGGCTCTGCACAGAAGAGGGCATGGGGCAGAGATGCTTGCGGTTTAGAAGAGGGACCTGAGGCACAGGCCAGTGGCTGGTAACAACTCCTTCCTGTCTCCGCTCACTTGAGAACAGGTAAGGAAGGGGTCACTTTTCCTTGTACCCTCTTGCTCTGTCTCCTCAGGAATCCCAGGTGGTCCGTGGAAGAGCTCACTGGCCGGGAATTGGGACCTCAAAGGTAGTCTGTTAGATCCCTGCTGGCTCTACCCCGCCCCCAGCCTGGACTCTCCACAGCCCCTTCAGCGGGAATTCCTCAGTCCAGCATGGAGTTCCGGTGGATTTTATGGGCCAGCCACAAGCAGACAAATGGAGAAGAAAAACATCCCCCTGGAGCCCACTCGCCTCTCAAACCTCACTTCCGCTCAGCCGGAAGGATGCTGAGCTGTTTTAACCCTGTGTGGGAGGTGACCTCGGAGATGGATTCAAGATCCTCCCTGCCCCCACCCTGAATTGACACTGGTCTTTCCCAAGGCTCTACTTTCCCCCAAGCGTTTGGCAAAGCTGTTTCAAAGGTTGGTGAGATGTCTCGGAGGATGAGGAAACCTGCCACCAAGCCTGACAACCTGAGTTTGATCCTTGGATCATATATGGTGAAGGAGAGAACTGACTCCTGAGTTGTCTTCCGACCTCCACACAGGCATGATGGCATGCATGTCCCAACCCCCCAGTAAATAAAAAAAACAAACAACCAAAAACATAAAGGCCCCTGATGCCTGTTTGTGATCACAGCAAATTGACTTATTGGGTAGTACAGTATGGCAGACTAGCAGCCAGTTGTCCTGTGAGACAAGATAGGAAATAGGAGAGGCACTAAGGTGGGTCAGCGTGGGATTGCGCTACATGGGAGCTGGAGACCCAGCTGGGCCTGTCTGGTTGGAAAGATCTTAATCCTGTCTGTGCAGATGGAGCTGTCTCTCTGAAACCGGCTTCGTGAGAGCGTGTGTGCCATTGGTGGAAGGGAGCAGGGAAGGATGCCAGGCAGACACACTGCTGGGACTTGACATGTCACAGCCACTGTTACTGTTGCTGTCCCTCTTGCGTCCTTCCTCAAACCTGGCAGGGAGACCCCAGCGCCCACATTTCGTGAGTGGCACAAGCTCCCTTACTTGCCCTCTGCCCCACTTCCCCACTTAGCAACCCATATTTTGAGGACTGAGCATATTAAACGCCAGTCAGTCCCTACAGGTTCTGTGCAAGTAAAATTTGTCTGAACTTCACATCGACACTAACGAGAGTGTGAATGGGGAGATTAGGCAAGGGGTGGTGATAGTGTGAGTCACCTGAGCACAAGTTCCCAGCTAAGGCCGGACAGATCGGCACCACCTCCGGCGCAGCTTTCAGCCTGTCACAGTGTCTATTTCAGACCACGTTTCCCAACCTGTTGAGCTTTTGGGGTGGTGACTTGACTGTTTCAAATGATCCTTTGTGTAGCATGGCATCCCATCTAATGTTCCTTACTACAGAAAGATATGTGTGTTTTGTAGAAGTGTGAGGCATGATGTCACAGTGACCTCAAAGTGAGTGACAAGGACTCACATTACAAAAAGTCAGCAGAGGCCCCCATCACCAAGGAATTGACTATTGATTAAAAAAAAAGTGACTAGCGGGTTCCTGGGAGCCAGTGCTGAACATCACTGCTTCAGGGGAGATGCATTTGAAGTGACCGAGCAGCCTAGAATCACAGAGTGTAGTGAACCCCACAGTGCTGACAGGCTTGGGGGATCTGCAGGCATGGCCGTGAGTCACAGCACAACCACTGTCACCAGCCGGTGTGTCCACCACAGCGAGGGCTGGTTCTGTGGTGTCTACAGTCTCACCTGGGAAGCTGTCATCTGTCAGGACTGGGCTACAGTTGATGGCTCTGGACTCGTGAGAATTCATTTACAGACCGGCTCCCTGGACCTGGCCAACAGAGAGAACAGACTAGTCAGTAGTACTTCATCCGGTCTCTACAGCCATAGTTTCCTCTTGGTGTGGTAGCCCCAGGACACCAAAATTCTTTCAGTTGCAACTCTGAGCCCCCAAAGTGAGAGGGACCCAGAGAGCAAACAGAAGCAGCTGCACCTGTGGCCCAGGGTCTAAGGTCACAGACGGTCAGCTCTACCACGTGACTGGAGCTGCTCCTTTGCCCGCCCAGACTCACTGAACAGGGACAGAGAGCTGGGATTTCATTTCATTTCCTCTCATGAGACAGGGTTGTTCTAGGTAGCCCAGAGAGCCTCAAACTTGTGGTCCCTCTGCCTCAGCCTCATGTGTGCTACAAGCCTCATTCCTGGCTCAGACCCTAGGTCTTTTTTTTTTTTTTAAATAATTTATTTTTATTTTATGTATATTGGTGTATTGCCTGCATATATGTCTGTGTGAGGGTGTCAGATCCCCTGGAATGAGTTGACAGACAGTTATGAGCTGCCATGTGGGTGCTGGGAATTGAATCTGGGTCATCTGGAAAAGTAGCTAGTGCTCTTAACCATTGAGCCATCTCTCCAGCCCCTCAGACCCTAGATCTTTTAAAAAAAAGTTATTAGTATATAGTAATTATACATAGTAGCAGTTTTTGTTATGACATTGTCACATATGTCTATAATATAATTTTGTTATAGTTACCCCTGTTCCCTTCTCTTGTCTCATCCCTACTGGTGCTCTTCCCCTTCCCAGTTAGTCCTTCTTCTGAACACAGGCTTCCTCCTGCAGGGAAGCTCCTTAAACAGGAAGGTAAACAACTCAAAACAGCTTCAGGAAGTCCCTGAAACTGACTGGATTCACTAGTCCCTTCCCTGCCAAGTAAGCAATGAAAGCTGAGAGTCCCTCAGTAGCTGAACTGAGCTGAGCTAAAAAGAAGACCCTCAGCCAAGCGAGGTAAAAGAAGCAGAAACCAGCTGAGCTGCCTGAAAGAGGTTTAGACCAACTGAACTACATGCAAGGACACTTTTCAACCCGTTGAGCTGCCTGCAGGCTGTGCAGTGTGCTCCAGGTTCCCAACTTTGTGAGCTGTCACCCATTCTGGGGTGGGCTTTGGTGATGCAGCTGTCTTTGAGACATTTTTTGCTCCTATAAGCAACCCCTCACCCATACTCCTGTAAGTAACCCCTTAAAACTCATTGGTTCACTAAGTTGGACCTTGATGACACCCATACTTTGGTTTGTCACAGCTCCCTATCCAGGTGAGTAGATGTGTGTTGCATCTCCTCAGGAAAAGTCTTGTCACAGAACTGTGTGTGTGTGCATGTGTGCTCTGGAATGTTGTTCTGTGTGCTGTGAATGTGTGTTACTCTGATTGGTTGATAAATAAAATGCTGATTGACCAGTAGCCAGGCAGGAAGTATAGGCGGGATAAGCAGACAATGAGAACTCTGGGAAGAGGAAGAGCTAAGTCAGGAGTCACCAGCCAGACACAGAGGAGACAAAATGACAAGGCAGAACTGAGAAAAGGTACCAAGCCATGTGGCTAAACATAAATAAGAATTATGGGTTAAATTAAGTGTAAGAGCTAAGAGCTAGTCAGTAATAAGCCTGAGCTAATGGCCAAGCAGTTATAATTAATATAAGCCTCTGTGTGCTTAGTTGGGGGACATGAGCGGGAGAGATTTGTCCTGACTGCCAGCCAGCTGGGACACAGGAAAACTTCCGACTACACGTGCGTGCATGTACATGCAGTGGTTTCATCAGGGTTGCCTGCAGAGCATATGTAAGAGGCTGTCTACCCAAGTACAGCAGCTTATGAATAGCTACACCATGGAGGAAAGCGTCCCTCCTTTCCCCAATGACCATTAGAGGTCAGGAGAGGCGGGGCTTCACATGATGGACTGTTGGTTGACCCAATCTTGTACTTGTGTGCAAGTGACCACAACTCCTGTGGATTCAAGAGTGTAACAGCCATGTCAGGCTTGGAAGACATTGTTCAACAACATTCCATGCCTTCCTCTGGCCCTTAGCATTCTTTCTGCCGCCCCTCTTCCATGATGTCCCTGGGCTTTAGAGGGCAGACCCCATATCTTGAAAGGCAGAGTTGGGGTGTCATGTTTTTAAGCTACTACACCTGTCAACAGACAAGAAAATGAGAGGTGTGGGCATCTGCCTGTACCTCTCCCTAGCTGGAATCCTGCATGAGCTCCCTAATACCTCCAAGACCAAATTCCTAATCTGGAGCATGATGGTGATAATTACCACACCCAGTTTCCAGGATGTTGGGGATGGAATAAGACAGAGTATTCAGCAGTTGGTTCAGTGCCTGGTGCACAGTGTGTTATGGGTGGTAACGGCATTGACATTCTTCATAATAACACCTGGGTATATCGGTAATGTCTTGCTTTTGGCTACATGTAACAGAAACCTCTATAACTGGTTCACCAAATAGGAACTTTGGATTTTTTTTTTGTGAAGCTGGAAACTACTATGACTGTTTAAAGAATCACCAAAGGCCCAACTACCCCATCCTTGGCATGGGACTTCTGTTTTTCCAGCCTTGAGCTGGCGGCTGTGGCCCCAGGAATTCATCTCTGTTCCAGGCAGGAAGACACGGAGGGTAAAAGCCAGAAGCCTTCTCAGGGGTCTCTATAATTTCATCTGGGGAAGTGGCCCTCCCTAGGAATCTCTATCCTCATCTCACTGGCCACCCTAGCCACACGGCCACCCCTAGCTGTGAGGTAGGCTGACAAGTATTTCCAGCTAGGCTGACCGTCACCCTAGACACACTGGGGTTCTGAAGAGGCGTGACTAAGGTGAGGCAGAGAGCAGCGTCTGACCACGCCCACAAACATACCTTTCACGCCAGGACTACCATGGACCACATGGGGTAGATTGAAGTGTTTCTGTATCATTAAGCACTCTCACTTAGTATAAACCCCTAAACTGCACTCAAACCGCTTTTCTCAGGAAGCTAAAATCTCACCCGTGTAAGCTTTCCTTTCTGTGACAAAAAGCCTGGAATCCACAACTGAGAAGGATGGAGGATTTATTTGGACTCTGAGGTTTTGTTTTGTTTTGTTTTTTGGTTTTTTGAGACAGGGTTTCCCTGTGTAGCTTTGTGCCTTTCCTGGATCTCGCTCTGTAGACCAGGCTGGCCTCGAACTCACAAAGATCCACCTGGCTCTGCCTCCTGAGTGCTGGGATTAAAGGCGTGTGCCACCACCGCCCAGCTTGGACTCTGAGTTTTGAAGGATTCTGTCTATGCCTACTGGGTCTATCTTTTTTTTTTTTTTTTTTTAACCTAGGTGGAGGGTGAAACATTGTGGCCAGTTAGAATCACTCATTTCATGGCAGCCAAGAAGCAGAGAAAGACCAGAAAAGGACAGGATCATGGATATCCTTTTAGGCATGCTTGAAGTCTTCCAACTTCCTCCAGTCTGGCCCCACCTGTTAGTTTCTGCATCCTCCCAACAATGCCATCAAGTTATAGATCTTTCAATGGTGTCAGAGTCCTCATGAGCCAAGCATCTCCCCAAAGGCCTGTAGCTGGCACCAAGGTCTTTATGTAGGAACCTTTAAGGACATTGAAACTGTAACCCTCTCTGAAATCCTCCTGCCCAAGCTGGACAAACTCTAGACCACTGCTCTATCACCAAGCCACACCCAGCCTTTACTGTCTCCTTGACCTCCCACATCATCTTGGTGTCTCCATCTCATTTGTAACAGTGTCAAAGCCAACTCCAGCCAGCTAGGCAACTAGGTGGGCTAAACCATTTGGTGGTGCTCGCTTCTCCTGGATGGCCTTTAGCAACAGCCTGGCATTTCTCATGGTGACATCAGCCTTCTCTCTATTCCTGTAAAGTTCTGTTCTGTTGCCAAAAGTGCATCCTCTGCAGGACAAAATCGAATCGTTACAGATGATGATCAGGCCCACTCTCCCTGGGCAGAGCTTTGTGAGCATCTGAGCTTGAATTTGCCTGTGCTCTCTGTGAGCAACATACTGATGGTAATGCTAGTCATTCTTAGATATACAGCCTTAGCAAGTTACACGGCCTCCTGGTTCTCTAGTCTACTCATTTGCAAGGTGGCATGCTAACATTCAGCTCACAAGGCCACTCTGAGGAATGAAGGAGGGAACACATCATTGCTTAGGAGAGTGCCTGGCATGCAGCAAGCTCTTCATAATATTAGTTAAGGGCTGAGGATATGGTTCAGTTGGTAGAATGCTTGCCTGAAATGCGCGATCCCCAGAACCATATGAAAGTGGATGCAGTGGTATACGTCTATAATCTTGTCTCTTGGATGATGGAAGCATGAGGATCAGAAGTTCAAGGTCACCTTGGCTACAAAGAAAGTTCGAGGCTATAATAAACTGTATGTATTAAACCAGCTATGGCTATATTAAACTGTATCAAATATATATATTTTTTTCCAATATACAAAGCAAGAGAATAAGATCCCGCTCTGTCTGGGTTCCTCATTTGTCCACTTTCTGGCTGTGCGACTTTAAAGAAACCCCTTGTAGGGACTAAATAATGCACAGGGAGTCACTGGATGCCTGGCCATTGCAAACATATTCCTAAACTCATATAGCCCTGAGGTGGCTTTACTGAGGTCCCCTATTCTACAGGTGGAAACACTGAGATGCGGACTTCTAAGCTCACCCAGTGGATATGCCAGTGACAACAGTGAACTTGACTGTGTGAAGCTATGCCATCTCAGGAGTGGGCATCTCTTCTGGCCGGCTGCATCCTTGTTTCCCACAAGTCAGTCTTACCTTTACTAATAGCAACCCAGTACTCGGTTGCATGTGTGGTCCCCAGCAATATGGACGATTTTCATCCAAGTTTAGTCAAACCACAAGATTAAGCTAGTGGGGTGTGAGCAGAAGTGAGGCCGTAACTCCCAGACAAGTATCCTCCAAGGGTTGGGGGGAGGTGTCCTCCACCTTCTGCGTTTTGCTACCCCTGCCCCTGCCTCCCCACACACCCTAGCTGGAAGGCAGACAGCATGGATTCAGCAGTCATTCTGGTCCGTGAAGCAACCTAGGGAGTGGAAGTCACATAAAATAGAGCAGAGAGGTGGCAACGTGCCCTGCTTTATTGATTGAGCACTACACAAGAACACACCTTAAACCCCCAGGCCTGTAGCACCAGTACTGCTTTTCATCTGTGCTCTGGGCCTGGGCGCGGCCAGGTTGTGTAGTTATACAAGTTCCAGGCTGCTCACATGGGCACCCTGCACCCCGATGCTGCTGTGTTCTGTGATAGCTATGACCTCCCAGTCACATACACCAGGAGGAAGGAATAAAATATGCAGCTAAAATGGTCGTTGTTATTAATTCTCTCTCCTTCTAGCCTTTGTTGATTATCTTCATTGTTTATTAGGATTTCTGCAGCTAAGGACTTCAGGATCCAGGCTCGGGAGATGGCTCAGTGGATAAGAAGCTCAATGTGATCCCCCAAGCCCACTTTGAAAGGCTAGATGTGGGTCTGGAAACTAGCTCCTTAGTTAAGAGCACCGGCTGTGGTGGCGCACGCCTTTAATCCCGGCACTCAGGAGGCTCTAGAGGCAGTTGGGTTTCTGTGAGTTCGAGGCCAGCATGGTCTACAGAATGAGTTCCAGGACAGTCAGAGGTGTTACACAGAGAAACCCTGTCTTGAAAAACAAAACAAAACACACACAAAAGGCTACTCTAGCAGAAGACCTGGGTTTTATTTCTAGCACCCACAACCACCTGTAACTCCACTCCCAGGGTATCCGATGCCCTCTTCTAGCCTCTGAGAGCACCAGGTATGTGCGTGGTACAGACATACATGCAGACAAACACCCATACATAAAAATTAAAATAAAAAAGCCGGGCAGTGGTGGCGCACGCCTTTAATCCCAGCACTCGGGAAGCAGAGCCAGGCGGATCTCTGTGAGTTCGAGGCCAGCCTGGGCTACCAAGTGAGCTCCAGGAAAGGCGCAAAGCTACACAGAGAAACCCTGTCTCGAAAAAAAAAAAATTAAAATAAAAAGTTGAGTGTGATGCCACACTTGAAATCCCAGTGTTGAGAACAAAGACAGGAAGATCCCAGTGGCAATCAAGCTGATGGTCAAGATTAACCACCACAGCAACCATGTGGGTTGGAATTTGTGGACTCTTCATTCATTAGTTCATTCATCAATACGCTCATTATTGCTCACAATGTGCCGGGCTCCAGCCTATCGTGCTGTGCTCTCATGCATTCCCTGCCTTGACAATGCACCCTCTGCTGAGGAAGAAAGCCAGAGATGGAGAACGAGAATGTCTGGCACGCATTTCTCTCTCATGAGGAAGTCGGCTAGTTCTAAGAGCCAGGGGTGAAGTGGATGCCACATTTTGCTGAGGGATGTGTGGATTGAGGCAGGCATCATATGATAGAGTGCATGGTCCTGAGGCTCAGTGTGTGGGCCTTTTGTGCCCCCAGCCATGCTGTCCTGGTGTGAACACCCCAGAATCACACACATGAACACAGTCATACATACACATGTACAAACATATGTGCATACACACATATATATGTGGTGGTATTGTGTTCCCCAAAATATTGTGCACTCTAATAAACTTTTCTGGGGTCAGAGAACAAGACAGCCACAATATTAAACATAGAGGATAGGCAGTGGTAGCACACGCCTTTAATTCTAGCATTCCAGAGGCAGAAATCCATCTGTTCAAGGATACAGACAAGGCATGGTGACTGATCATGCCTTTAATCCCAGAAAGCAAGCCTTTAATCCCAGGGAGTAATGGCAAAAACAGAAAGATATATAAGACGTTAAGACCAGAAACTAGAAGCATTTGGCTGGTTAAGCTTTCAGGCTTGCGAGCAGCACAGTTCAGCTGAGATCCATTTGGATGAGGACTCAGAAGCTTCCAGTCTGAGGAAACAGGACCAGCTGAGGAACTGGCAAGTGAGATAGCTGTGGCTTGTTCTGTCTCTCTGATCTTCCAGTGTTCACCCCAATACTTGGCCTCAGGTTTGATTTTATTAATAAGAACTTTTAAGATTCATGCTACATATATACACAAGCACATAAGTACACATACATGCACACACACCCTCACATACACACATACAGGAGTCGCTGAGTCATGTGCCAGAAATTCACTTCCCTTTGCTTCAGGAGAAGCCAGAGGAAGCCAGGATCTACCTCTAAGGATGGAGGCCTGGTGATGAATGCTCACCACACGTGCCTAGCAGCAATGGACATGTGTGAGACTCTACACACAGAACAGTGGCAAGGAAACAAAACCAAACAAAAGGAAATCCTCCAAGGAGCTGGTCTATGGAAAGTACCATCTGCAGTTTGACCTACTCACACGAATCAGCACGTCATAAGTGATTGATAAGGACACATATGTATCCAGAGTACACTTCAAAAATATCAGTGTGGGGCTCAGTGGGTTATACTAAGAGAGTGGGGGGGCAAAGTTTGGAGTGGGTGGGGGTGGATCTGGCAGGAATTGGGGGAAGGTGGAAAGTGTATAGGCTTGAAAAACATCGGCTGCATGTATGAAAGTCTAAAATAATATATATGTGGTTTGTTCTGGAACTTGCTCTGTAGACCAGACTGACCTGGAACTCAGAGATCTGCCTGCCTCTGCCTCCTGAATTCTGGGATTAAAGGTGTGCACCACCACCACCCAACAAAACATTATATTTAATAAAAATAATCAAATGGGCATCGAGGTGGGGATCAGGATGAAGAAAGAACTCACGAGGGACCAGAAGATGCTGCACCAGGATGGGGTTGGAGCCGCAAAACAGAATATAATGAGTCTACACTAAATCCAGGCACAGGCTTGTCTGGTCCCATCTAGAGAGACAGGCCCTCCAACCAAGAAGAATGGTGGGACAAAGACCCAGAGGTACATAGTTGGTGCCTCTGAACAAATGCAAGGGCTTCCATGGCTCAGAAAGCCAGGCTGTGCTCAGGCAGGGAGACAGGGGCCAGTTGCTGCTCCCCTGGCCTGGAACCTTCCTTCTCTTGCTGAGTGGTCTCCAGTCAGCCCTCACATCCACTGGACTGCCTCAGATGCCAGGAGATGTGAAAGGAGGGCTCTAGAGTCAGACCAACCTGAGCTCCTGCTCTGGGCGGCTGGTTGATTCCAGGCAAGTCACCTATTCTTCCTTGATGAACCTCAGTTTCTCTGTCTATACAATGGGAAGAGTGGTAATACTGTGGCAGCAATGGGCAAGAAGTATAATGAGCAAAATCTGCAAAGCCCCTCTCCTATGGAGGTTTTATTCCAGCGGAGACAGATGGTGTGGGGAGAGGGGGAGAGTGTGTTTACAGCTACATTCCCAGCTTCCAAAACCGCCAAACACATAGCAGGGCTGTTGTGGTGTCTTCTCATCGCTAGGATAAAAAAAAAATATCCTATGAAGGCAGCCTAGGGGGAAAGGGTTGATTTCGGCTTACAGTTCAAGGTAACTGGCTGTCATTGCAGGGAATAACAGCAACAGGAGCTTGAGCAGCCAGTCACATTGTATCCATAGTCAAGAAGAAGAGCGCAGAGGATGGACGCATGCTTGCTGGTGCTCAGCTCCCTCCTTTCCCTTGGTCCAGAGCCCAGCCCAGGAAATGGTGTCACTCACATTCTTCACACTTCAATACACCCAATTAAGAAAAAACGATCGGGCTGGGAGGATGGCTCAGTTAATAAAGTGCTTGCCGCCCAAGCACGAAGACCGGAGTTCGAGCCTCAAATCCATGTAATCCTAATGCTGAGGAGGCGGAGGAGGAGTCCCCGGGGCTCTCTGGCCAGCTGGTTTAGCCTAATCAGTGAGCTCCGGGCCGATGAGAGACTCTATCTCCAAAACCAGGGTGGGACAGGTGAGATGGCTTAGTGGATAAAGGTGCTTTCTACACACACCGAAATCAATCTAAAAAGCGATCACAGGCATCCTCAGAGGCCCATTTCCTAGTGATTCCAAACTTTGTCAAGTTGACAGTCAACACCAGCATCCATCACCCAGTTAATATCTGTAGACTGTGATTTCTAGCACCGGAAGATAAGGTAGACAGGGAGGGTTGGGGTACTGGCAGGTGAGAGGGACAGTTACTGCCCTGTCCCTGGCAGTCAGTGATGAGATTTGGAGGAAGTGAGGAGATCATTTGCAGGGATGTCTGGAGACAGTTGTGTTCCCAGGAGTGGGCTCCGGGAATAGATAGAGACGCCAGTGTGGCCGGAGCAGAGCGAGGGATGAGGACTGAAAGGAGATGAGGCTGTCACCTAGATGGCCAAGAATGCGGCAGAAGCTCTGGCCCACTCCTGGTGACAAGTTTTGGAAGAGCAGACACCACTTGGTCCTTCTAAGCCACGGGCAAAATAATACAAACTCACTTCTGGTATGTAACTCTTGCTGTGTGCCAGGCCCTGATTTCTTGGCATAAGATCTAGGGACTGTCCCTGGTCCTAAGAACGGGAGATATTCTCAACTCCATTTTCCAGAGCAGCAAAAATGAGACCCCAAGAAGCCACTGGCCTTGAACTGAAGCCAGATTTCTTTGATGCCAGACCCTGGCTGGCTCTGACCATATTGTCCTGAAATTCTTTGTTTACAGCTCTCTTTCCTCTGCTGCAGCCAGCCACTCGGTCTCATTCATGGTTTTATTTTACTTCCAAGGTCCCTTGTGTCCAAACCTGCCCAAAGAGCAACTGAATGAATGAGCCTTCGGGGGCGGGGCCCTCTGTCCGGCCTAGCAGGCATCCCCAGTTTGGATCTGGAATTGGGAGGGGGCTGGACAGGAATTCCAAGCCTCCAGAGGGTCAGGAGCAGAGGGGAGGGGGAAACCGGGAGAAAGCGAAAGTGAAGGGAGCAGGGAGCCCCTGTGAGGAGGCGCAGACAGGGAAGGAAATCTCCCGGTCAGTAATAATTCATGGTCTCAGGAAGCAGCCGCGGCTGGAGCTGCCTCTGCGGCTGGCCCTGTGGGGAGGGGCCCGAGGAGGCTCCTCACTAAAGCCCAGCCTGACTGGGTCACGGTCAAACGGTATGGGGGTGGGGGAACCAGGTGTAGGGACAGGCTATCCCTACAGACCTTGGGCTCTGAAGACTTTAGGGTTTCCTCTCCCAGCGGCTCAGTCCTGGGCCCCGCCTGGGCTAGATCAGGGGCTGGGGAAACACCGGCCTTGGAGCTGGAAGAGGGCTTTGGAAAACCAAGAAGCTCCTACAAGCCTTTCCATCCCTGCAGCTCTAGTCACCATTTGAGAGGACAAGAACAATATTTTCGAGGCCAAGTGGATGCTGATTTTACCTGGGATGGGATGGCACTGGGAAGTGGGTATGCGTGACATGAGGAGCCCAGTGGCCATCATCTGCCCAGTTACTCTTCCCAGGTCCTCGAAAGAAGGAAACACCCAGACTGCAGCCTGAAATTTCTGAAAGGGGGGTGGGCAGCGCTGACAGGACATGAAGGAAGCCTGTGGGGATTCGGAGAGTAGTGAAGCCAGATCTGCACCGTGGGCACTGTCCTACAACTTCAGCTGACACAGAACTGTCCCATTGTCCCCACTAGGCTCCAGGGTCTGAGAAGGCAAAGTTGATTTTGTTCTGATCTTTATCTTCCAACTAAAACCATGCCTGGCATATAGTAGAGCCCCGCCAAATAGTTAAGTAACTGAACGGGACTTGGGTGCTTGTTTTGCTGGGAAGGGGGCGTCTTAGTGAGGGTTTCTATTGCTGTGATGAAACACCATGACCATTTAGCAAGTTGGGGAGGAAAGGGTGTATTTGGCTTACACTTCAACATTGCTGTTCATCACTGAAGGAAGTCAGGACAAGAACTCTAACAGGGCAGGATCCCAGAGGCAGGAGCAAAGGCTATGGAGGGGAGCTGCTTACTGGCTTGCTTCCCCTGGCTTTCGAAGTCCGTTTTCTTATCGAACCCAGGACCATCTGCCCAGGGATGGCACCACACATCATGGGCTGCCCCCCACCACCACCACATTGATCACTAATTGAGAAAATGCCTTATAGCTGGATCTCATGGAGGCATTTCCTCAACTGGGGCTCTCTCCCCTCTCTGATGACTCTACTAGCTCGTGTCAAGTTGACACCCAAAACCAACCAGTACAGGGGGAGAGAAAAAAAAAGTTTGTCATCAAGAGAGGTGGCTTCGCTCCCCTCGGACAGCTCCAGCATCACAGTGCACACTGGTGAGCTCGTATCAAATGCAGTGTCCTAGGCCACACTTGGAGCTGCTGAATGGAACTTAGTCTGAAAGCTTAGTCCAAAGCCTCTGGCCGCGGTTCTGACCGTACACCGACGTTGCTAGGACACTGGACACGACTTTTAAGCGCGGGGATATTCTCACAATGGGAAAGAGGAAACAGGCCACGCGAACAGGGACCTGACAGCGGTCTCCCAGAAATCCGTATCTGAGCGCCTGACCCGCTCAAGCCCAGGGCCTTCGGGGAGGGCCAAGAGCTCGGGGGCTCCTCTCAATTTGGAGGTGGGGGGGACCCAGAAGCAGGCGCATCCTCATTGGCTGGGGCAGGACGGGGGGCGTCCCATTGGCCCCGCCGGGACCGCCTCGGGATTGGCTCCTCCCCCGGCTATAAGGCGGCGACCGGCCGTCCGTGGGAGCGCGCGGGAGCGCACTGCGGGGGCGGCGGCTCGGGGAACCAGGCGAGCGGAGGCCGGCGGCCGGGCGCCCCATGGCGTTCGCGCTGCTGCGCCCGGTCGGCGCGCACGTGCTGTACCCGGACGTGAGGCTGCTGAGCGAGGACGAGGAGAACCGCAGCGAGAGCGACGCGTCGGACCAGTCGTTCGGGTGCTGCGAAGGGCTGGAGGCGGCGCGGCGCGGCCCGGGTCCCGGGGGCGGGCGGCGGGCAAGCAGCGGCGCGGGCCCGGTGGTGGTGGTGCGGCAGCGACAAGCGGCCAACGCGCGCGAGCGGGACCGCACGCAGAGCGTGAACACGGCCTTCACCGCCCTGCGTACGCTCATTCCCACCGAGCCGGTGGACCGAAAGCTGTCCAAGATCGAGACGCTGCGTCTGGCGTCCAGCTACATCGCGCACCTGGCCAACGTGCTGCTGCTGGGCGACGCGGCCGACGACGGGCAGCCGTGTTTCCGCGCGGCGGGCGGTGGCAAGAGCGCGGTCCCCGCCGCCGACGGCCGTCAGCCGCGCTCCATCTGCACCTTCTGTCTCAGCAACCAGCGCAAAGGGGTGAGTGCACCGCACGCCTGCTGCAGCCCGGCCGTCAGGGTTGGGGGCGGGGGCCGACCTCCCGGGAGCCAGGGACCCCCTTTGGAAGCGACCTCGGAGCAACGGCGGGGGCCATGTCTCATGTCCTAGGATTAAAGTAAAGTAGAGCCTCTTGCTTAACCCTCAAACAGAAAGCGTAGAGGGGAGCCTGGTAAGCTCTGGTCTGACTTAATTGTACCTTGAGAGGTGCCCGCACGCTGGGACCTTCCTCTTTGCCTGATGCTCGCCCTCTGAGCAGGTAGCTGGTTGTCCGCTCAGTTATCCCTGAGGCGCTTCAGATAAAAGCACTGCACACATTTACAGGAAGTAGGCTCTGGGCTGACTAGGTGGTAGCAGGCATCACTCTGAGCTAACATCGTCCCTAAAAAATTGTTCCAGGTCCTAAGACCTGACCCAACAGCAGGAGACTGAGAAGAAAATGGGGACGTATACCTCCTCTACTCGAGAAAGCTGCAGGTCCTCAACACGGGTGCAGGAGGGGGTCCTTGAAGAGCCTCAGAAGGATGTAGGGTTAGGAGGGGTCACTGTCGTCAGCGTCCGTCTAAGTTAAGAGGCTGGCTGGGCACTGGGAGCAGTAGAAGTGTCTGGGGCCTCTGAGCTGAAGTTACCCAGGCCTGCTTGGCCCCCAGGCTCTCACCTTTTCCAGCTTGAGCTTGTCTTACAGCGAGGAAGCTTGCCTGTGTGACTTGAGCTAGGTCAGCAGTTACTGTTTACATATGGAGAAACTGAGGCTCAGAGAATCCTGCCTTGCTTTCCATGGCCAGTGAGAGAAAGATCATGGGATTATAGCCAGTCCCCTTCAACTCAGCACACTGGTTCTCACAGCTCTACCCTGGGAAGGCCTCAGCGGCCTAGCCTCAGACCAGCCCTCTGGCTCAAATTCCCACTGTCTTCCTAGCCCTCGGATGCCTCAGTTTCTCTGAATCTTCTTAACCTCTGACTGGTACCCGTTTGAGGGTCCCTGTCGGTGCCCCAGGCAGAAGAGAGAAGTCAGAGCTGGGCCTTGAGGTGTGCATCTGGGATGGAAAGGCAAGCTGGGTCCACCACAGAACTCCTTTACAGCCTGTCTGCCACACATTCATCCGGGTCAGCTCCCCTAAACCACCCAGCAGCTGGCTTTTGTTGGCTCTGAGAATAAGCAGATGTGGTGCCTTCCTTCCAGTCAGGTGCTCTCAGCAGAGTGTCAGGGGCAGGACAGGAGGGTGAAGACAAGGATGCTATGGGACTTTGAGAGCCCAGGAGAAGCCCAGCCCCAGAGTGAGACTGAAGAGCTGTGTTAAATCCCTGAAAGATGTGTGGAAACAGAGGGAGGCACACGGATAAAGGATGGGAAAAGGCATTTTAGAGCATGCATGGAGTTTGCAGTCAGGGTCTAGACAGTGGTTCTCAACCTTCCTAACATTGCGGTCCTTTAATACAGTTCCTCACGTTGTGGTGGCCCTCGACCATAAAATTATTTCATAACTGTAATTTTGCGACTGTTATGAATTGCAATGTAAATATCTGCTGTGCGGGATATCTGATATGCGACCCCCTGTGAAAGGGGCTACCACCGACGGGTAGAGAACCCCTGCTCTCGAGAAAGAAGTGGGGAGATGTTAAAGGCAGAGGTAGACCTAGACCACCACCGTGACAGGAGTCTCCAGGTACACGCCTGTGCTCAGCACTCTCCATCTAGGTCCCTTAGCGGGCAGAGAAGGAGTCTTGTGGTCACCCCCACCTGCTTGGACGAGGCCGCCCTTGCGCACAGTAGTGTTAGAGCAGGATTGGCACTCTGGTCTGGCTAACTGGGAAGGGTGACAGCAAGAAGGCCCCTGTGCCTGCAGGCTGCAGAGAAGGCACATCTGGGCCCCCCACCCCAGCAGTCAGAACGGGGGCTCCTTTGTAGCACGGAGGACTGTCCCGTGAGGTTCCCAGTGGCTGGCCTAAGCCTGACCGCTGCCTTGGGATCTGTCTGTGGGATCAAGAACCCAACCAAATTTGGTTGTAGAAGCCTTGCTCAGTCACACAGGCTCCTGTGGGAATAAGCCAGAGGGGTGATCCTCGCCAGCTCTAGCCCCTCTAGGACTTGTCTGGAAGACACTAGGTGTTTGGGGGAGCCCCTGCACACTTTGAGCTCGGAGGTCAAGAAGCTCCAAGGTTCCAGACCCGACTCCTTCCTCAGCCACTCCTTCCCCTCTGATCCTGGATGGTCGGGTTGGGGTCACCACGGACACAGTCCCCTACAGCTCCTTCCTGCTCGAGGAGGAGCTAAGGTTACCTCTGAGTACTGAGTGGAAAGCGGGTTCCTGTCTCTGCCTTGTTTTCTCTTCTGTCCCCCGGGATAGAGCTGGACAGGATCCTTTGTGAAGCTATTCCCTGTTGTTGGTGTGGCCCCGCTCAACAGAGAGGGTTGACAAGGGGCCAGGAGTTGCCATGGGAAGAGGCTGGTGATCATGTTCTGAATGTTTATTGACCACTTACTGTGTTCTTCAAGCTGTACCGAGCTCTTCCTGGTGAGTGTGGTGGCTCCACACTGTAACCCCAGCTACCCAGAAAGCTGAGGCAGAAGATCCCAGGTGTAAGACCTGCAGGGCAGCTTAGTGGGACCCTGTCTCGAAAAGTAAAAACAAGACTGGACCTAGAGCTCTGCAGCAGAACACTTGTCTGCCGCAAATGAGGCCTTGGGTTCCGTGCCCAGTACCACACGCCCCAAAAGAGCTTTACCTGTTAGTGTGCATCCCTGTGTTAGCTTGTTCACCCTGTAAAGCAATACCATGCCACAGGGGAGGAAACTGAGGCTCCATCCAGCAAGGAGTCCATGTTAGAACAGGACTGTTTCCCTCTGGACCTGATCAAACCTCTTCTTGGGGATCTTGGCAGTGGACACAGCTGTGTTCACATTCCACGGCACCTGGACGCTGTCCATTCCGCAGATGAAGAAACTGAGGTCCAGGGAGGTGAGCTGTCCCAGCATTCCCACGGAACCAAGTTCTCTGAATGACCTCCAGACTTAGGGTGGGAGGTGGCGTTCCTTGTCTCTGAGGACCTCAGAGTCGGGGGCGGGGTTCTTTCCCCAGCCTCCCTCTCCTTGCCCCGTCCACCCTTCTCAGCTTCTCCTGCCAGAGTCTGTCTGAGAAGCCCAAGCCCCAGGCTCTGCTGGGACCATGGCCTCAACCCTCAAAATAGCCCTGCCTGTGAATGAACATGCTGTCCCTGGGCCCAGAGAGCCTCCAGGGAGGCTGGGCTCACATCTGGATGGATCTGCCCCAACCTGGGCTGGGGCAGAGGCAGGAGGCAGCAGAGGCAGAGCCTCCAGATGGTCCACTGGGCCTCTAGATGAACTGAGGTCACCGCCGGCTCAGCCACTCCCAGCCGACTGAGCACTTACTGTGCTAGTCCGTTCTATGTGGGGCCTAGAATGGGGCAGCCTGGCAGGCAGTGGGCTTCTCCTGAACAGCTGGTGTCTCAGGGCCAGTTACTCAACACCGGAGTCCTCCTCAAAAGAGCGAGTGCTGGGCTGAGCGTGGTGGCACAGGCTTGTGACCCCCGCACTCAGACGGAGGCTGAAGGATACGGAGTTCAAGGTCAGCCTCGGCTACGCAACTGTCTACTGTCAGAAAACAAGAAGACAGGGCAGGGCTGTGAGCTCTCTTGCTCTCAGTGAGGGTCTAACCTACGCCCAGCCCGAGCGTATTGGTGAGAGGGGCAAGGCGAAGGACTGGTGACTTCGGGGACTGCCACCTTTAGCTTGAAGCAGCACTGGCTGGCACCTGCAGGGCTCCAGCCCCAGGCTGGAAGAATGCCTTTCCCTGCCGTGTCCTGGACTCCAGGCCTGACAGGGAAGCAAAGGTGAACCGTAGTTTACTCCAGGGGAATGTCCCAAATAACAAGTGGGAAGCAGTTTCATTCATAGAGAAACCTTCCTGGAAGCCCAGTGCCCTGGGTATGCTCCCTGCACAGGAGAGACCTGGGTGAAGGCAAGGAGGCCAGAAACGTGTCTTATTTTGAGGGTGATTTACACAGCAGGCGCGCGCGTACACACACACACCCACCACTGTTTTACAGCCAGGGGGCACCTGGAACTGCCAGGGGGCTTTCCTTGTCCCTTAATGTAAAATACGCTTTACAGTGTGTGAAAATTGTATGACCTTGGAGTGTAGCTCGGTGGTAGAGAACATACTTAACATGTGCAAGGGCCTGAGTTCAATGCCCAGCACCTCCTGCCCAAAACGTATAGGTGTGTGTATATGTATGTATATATATGTATGTGTGTGTATATATATATATTCAATCTGGGGGTTTTGGTTCTGTTTTTGTTTTTTGAAACAGGGTCCCCTTATATAGCTCTGTCTGGTTTGGAATTCACTATGTAGACCAGGCTGGCCTCAAACTGATGGGCAAGCCTCCATGGCTCTGGGATTCCAGGCATGGGCCGGCGCACCCAGCATGTATTAGATTTCTTAAGACAAAAGGTCTTCAGGAGCCGGGTGGTGGTGGCGCACGCCTTTAATCCCAGCACTCGGGAGGCAGAGGCAGGCGGATCTTTGTGAGTTCGAGGCCAGCCTGGGCTACCAAGTGAGTTCCAGGAAAGGTGCAAAGCTACACAGAGAAACCCTGTCTCGAAAAACCAAAAAAAAAAAAAAGAAAGGTCTTCAGGTGGGAAAGGAGTGGTAACGTAAACTGTTGTAAAGGAAGGTGCCCCTGACATCCCTCTGGGGACGGCACCCTCTAGCAATGGCTCACACACACGCTTCCCTTCGTGAGTGGCATTTGCTTCCCGCTGCCCCCACCGTTGCCCTAAACACGGTCACGCCATGATGCTCCCCGTCAGCCCAGAGTCTCCTCTGCAGAGAGACTTAATTTAGTGTGGCTGAACTTTACCAAACCTCTGTTGCTGGGCACGTAGTTAGTTCCCAACTCACCCCGACACCTCTTTCTCTCCTGCAGGGTGGCCGTCGTGACCTGGGGGGCAGCTGCTTGAAAGTGAGGGGTGTAGCCCCCCTCCGAGGGCCTCGGCGATGAGCCTGGGTGCCTGCAGTGTCTGCTTCAAGAAGGACTCCAGAGAAAGAGGCCAGGAGCCAGCCCCTCACTGGACAGGGGAGAAGATTCCAGAAGCTCAAACCACTCCTGCTTTGTGTAGGGACCATAGGACAATGGCCTGGACACAGGGCTCACCCTGGAGAGCCGTGAGGACCCATCTAGCCAGCCAGGCCTAGCTGGCCAGGGACAAGGCAGAAAGTTCGGAAAACCAAAGACTATTTTTGAAAGTGTGCGTGTGTCTGCGTGAATGTGATATGTGAGAGAATTGGTGGGTTAAAATAAAGGTATTTTTAAATAAAATGGTGTGTATCCTGGCTAAGTAAGGGGAGGGATGTGGGCAATGGGACGCGGAGACAGACCCCTCTCTAGGATTTAAGATCGTCACAGCTGTGGCAAAGGCTTCTTTCTTACCATGGATGGGAAGCTATAGGCGGGTTCTCCTCACGACCTTCCCTTGGTTCGGTGTTATAAACACCATTGGGTAGTGACCAAAGAAATCCGAATTAGATTTATTTTTGAGTAAGTATATTTATTTTTGGAACCATGGTTCAAATTCAAAAGCTTCTGGAGGGTGGGTGGTGAAGAGCCTGCCTCCACCGGTCCCTCCTCCGGGCTCCGGGCTCACTGTAGAGTCAGTTGGGAAATGGCCCCATTCTTCTGCTGGCTGCTTTTACTGCCTCTGTGAGTGTGACTTAGTGTGTGACCCACATCGCCACCCACCTGTATGGTCGGCCTCAGGTGCTGAAGGCAGAATCTTACCTGGCATTGGCTTAAGTTTTGGGAGACCAGTATGTGACAGGTGACACCCTGAGGTCTGTCTGCTTTTAAAACCCGAAGCAGGGGCCATTGAGATGGCCCACCCAGTAAAAGCACTTGCCACCAAGCTTGACAACCCTTGAGACCCACGAAGCGGAAGGAAAGAACAGACTCCCGCAGGTTGACCTCTGACCTCCACATGTGCCTCACACACACAAAAGAAAATGTAACAAAATAGAGGGAGCAGAGCAATCCTTCCCCTGTCGGGGTGGTGGGCCAGCAGCCCCCGGAGACAGTGCCCATGTTTCCGCGGTGTGGTGTAGATTCATCTGAGGATAGGGCACAGAAGTTCTGGATCAGAGGAAGGCTGGGAGAGGCAGGACCGGCATTGTGTTCTTACTTGTGAGTCCTTTCACTTGGTGTTGACTGACTGCGGGCTCCTGTGCCTGCCCGCATCTGACCCTCTGGCAGGGGCACCGTGAGGCGGCCTATTCTGCAGGTCAGTAGACAGTCTCCACAGGATCACGCCTAACCCGGCCAGCCCTCTCTACAGACAGAGCAGGGCCAGCAAGGGAGACCAGAACTGTCTACCCCTTGTCACACAGACTGGGACCTGAGGTGCGGGCCCCACACTTACCCTGTCAGCATGGGGGACGCGGAGGGGGTCCCCAGGGGCCATGCTGCCCAGGAGGCCTGCCCCACGCCCTCTCCCTCAGCTCCTGTGTCCAGGGACATTGGTCTTGCCTGTCCTATGTCCCAGAGCGCCCACACTTCCCCTCCGGGAGCTAATTAGGAAAGCACATTGCTCTCCCTGCGCCTACCCTCCTCCAGGTACCGTAGCCGCTGGCAAAGCCACAGGAAGAGGACTATGACCTTGTCAATGGCAGGAAACTTAGGAGGGGGGCAGAGCAGACACTTGGGTGCTCTGGGCTGGAAGCTCACTTCTGCCACCAGATTTGCTGGGTGACCCAGGAAATGTTGCTTGACCTGTTTGGGCCTTCCCAATATCTTAACAAGCCATAGCAGCAAGAAGAGAAAAAGGAGTGTTTTGTTTTGTGCAGTGGTTTTTAAAGAGCTCTGGGGCAGGGAGCAGTCAGCTCACATTGCATCAAATGGTAAGCAAGGAAAGGCACACACCTCCCTCATCCCCCACCCCCACATACACACACAAGGCAGCAGCTATGAGGAGTCTCCCCATGGGTTCTTCCTCAAAGGCCCTGTGCTGGTTTCTAGCTTTGCAGAAAACAGTAAGTATAGTTTTCTCTGCTCATGTCTTTATTGCAAGAGTTCAAGTCCTTCATGGCTCTAGAAACATCATCCATCCCCAAGACGATTACGGCATACCCCACAGTCCTGAAGAGTCTGACACACACACATGTACAGTTACCCACAGCCACCAAGTTCAATGTCTCAGCTCTTCATCCAAGCACGACATACTTTACAGGTCAATTCAGTAAATTCTCACCACTTGTACCTGTGTACCGGCAAGCATGGAGACAGAGATGTAAGCTCTAGAGCGCACAGGTAAAAAAACATGTCCCCAAATACTGACAGTCAGTGGCTTCCCTCCAAGACACCAGTTCCAAGGCAGTAACTGCTGAGCCCGGCCTTGATCAATGTGTACAGTAGGCAAGCTATGCATAAGTGTGTTGTGAGGCGGTATTGTTTGTGCGCATGCCTGTGACTTGTCTTACTTTACACAATAATTACACAGCATTTTGCACGCTCCAGATTTTTCTCCTCACAGTACAGGCTTTATGCTGTTGCACAAAACCCTTGGTGTTCCAGGAGCTGGCACACTTTTCATAGGTGCAAACTGTTCTGCCATTTGTGGTTGTTGATTTTCTCGACAATGGACAGTTAATGTCTACCAGCCTTTGTGAGCTGCAAGGCTAGCCCAACACATGTCTCAGGAGAAGCACAGCAGTGGACCAAGACCTCTGAGGGTCATTTTCTTAATGGGGCTGACTCTTCCCCAAAAACTTGTCTTGACAGCTAACTCCAGCCAGGTCACCTTGAGCCTGATGATGGCAGCACCCCACTCCACCCCATCCCCAGGCACATCGCCATGAGAATGCTCTCAGTATTCACTTCACAGTGAGGAAAGAGACAGCAACCAGCCAGAGGCTCCAAGAGACATGACCCCAGTAATCCAGGACTCCCTCCCTGCCGTACAGCAGGTTGCAACTAGAAAGCCCTGAAAAAAAATCACACACAGCCATAGGAAACTGAAGCCTACATGGAAACAGTGATGGGCCAGGATCTGAGACTGAACGAGGCTTAGAACAACAGATTCTTACCCATATATGGTTTCTTGATTGTATCCTATTAGGTTAAATTAAAATAGATCTGAAATTATAGTTCAGCGATAGAGCACATACTTCCCATGCATGAGGCCCTGGGTTTAATCTCCAGCACCCCAAAATTAAAAAATAAATAAACCAGGCAAAGGAGTTCCCAACAGCGGTGAGGAGGAAGATCACAAATCAAGACCAGCTGAGACAGATAGAGCATGTGTCAAATTTTTTTTAGAGATTTATTTATTTATTATGTATACAGAAGAGGGTGCCAGATCTCATTACAGATGGTTGTGAGCCACCATGTGGGTGCTGGGAATTGAACTCAGGACCTCAGGAAGAGCAGTCGGTGCTCTTAACCTCTGAGCCATCTCTCTAGCTGCATGTGTCAAATTAAAAAAAAAAAGAAAAAGAAAAAGAAATCCAGAGGTAATTTGAGTTTGCTACAGTTAAGTAAAAGGACATCCTTCTGATTAAGCATTAAGTCTTCTGGGGGCTGGAGAGATAATTCAGTGGTTGGAGCACTGGCTGCTCTTCCAGAGGACCAGGATTCAATTCCTAGCACCTACATGGCTGCTTACCACCTTCTGAAACTCCAGTCCCAGGAAATCCAATGCCCTCTCCTGGCCTTTCTGGCCATCAGGACACACATGATGCATAGACACAAATACAGACAAAACACCCATACAACATAAAATAAATATATCTAAAAATAAAAAACCAAGAACTAAAAAAAAAAAAAGCAACCAAAGCTCATAAGCATGTAGCCAACTAAGATACAAATCATCTAGTTAAAAAAATAAATAAACAAGCGTCTCTCTGGGGTGGAGGAGCAGGGTACAGCAACACTGTATCCTCAAAGGCATCCAAAAAGAAAGATGCTGGGGAGAGAGCGGTATGAAGCAAGGAGAAGTCAGTAAATCAAGGGGCAGAAAAGACCCGGGGTAAAAGCAAGGGTTGCTAATGCCTGGGTGGTAAAAACATGGGGTCTTGAGATGAAGCATGAGGTCTTGGAAGCACAGAGTGGATAAAGGCATGGGGTTCTCTGCATCCCTTGTCCCATTTGTATGTGCATGATGATTGCAAAACTGAAGGACTGAAGCCAGGCTCTTGGCCCATGCTAACACAAGGGTTGCCAAGCCGTTTCTTGGCCCCTCTAACTCACCATTTTCCAGCTAGTCCAAGAGAGGACAGTAACCCCCAGTGGACCCAGGTGTCCCTGCCCAGGACTCTCAGGCCCCCATGCCCTCAGGGGGCTGAGATGGTCCTGGCCCTTGGGGCCTACTGCCACTGTGATTTATGTCCCTGTGAGCCTCAGCAGCTGTGAGCTCGGGTCCCACCGGGCAGCCGGCTTG
Source organism: Peromyscus leucopus (assembly GCF_004664715.2). NCBI lineage: Eukaryota > Metazoa > Chordata > Mammalia > Rodentia > Cricetidae > Peromyscus > Peromyscus leucopus. The sequence goes on from NC_051066.1 coordinate 127,858,593, forward strand.
GGGGAGCAGTCTTTGCTTCTCAGCGTGTCTAATCCAGACCAGACTTACAGACCCCATGGGTCTGGGGTCAGGCTCCCAGGGGGCCAGGGTCAGAGGACAGGCCAGCAGGGCCTGGAAACTAGGAGTCACAGGCTGGAAGCAAGATCCCCAGTCGGAATGGCTGAGGGGTAGGTTGGCTACCACGTCTGTGTGATCCCGGGTGGGTGTGTCTGCTGTCTCTGAGCTTTGCTGTCCCTAACACAGCCTGCACACAGTGAACTTCTTAGAAGGGCTTGGTCAGCTGGGGTAGATCTACCTTGAAGTGGCAAAACATAGGCAGAATTTTCCTTTTTATCTCAAGGTTCGCCTCTCATAGAGCCCAGGCTGGCTCAGAACTCACTCTGCATCCGAGTTTGAACTCCTGGCAGTCTTTAGCTCCCAATCCCTCTTCTACTTCTCAAGCGCTGGTGCAGGCTTATGACACCATGCTCAACTTCTGTGGCGCTGGGAATTGAACTCAGGGCCTCACACATGCAGACAGGCCCTCTGCCAACTGAGCCACATCCCCCGAGAGTTGGTAGCTTTTGTTTTTGTTTCTAACAATCACATCACCTATTCTTGTTTGTTTTATGTTTTGTTTTGTCTAGACCAAGGCCCTGAGAGTTTCGCTTGACCTTGAAACATACACAGGTAGCTATTGTTGCCAGCCATGTCCAGGATCACTGAGCTAGACAACGGTAAAACCAACAATCAAATCCAAAGGGTCACTGTAGGAAGTAAAACCCAGAAGGCATAGGATAAGATTTTAGCATCTTAGACCAACTTCCCTTGGGCTCAGCATGTCAGTCAGTCAGTCAGTCAACAAATGCCTTGAAACTTCTCTGTGACCCACATAAGACTCTAGGATGATAAGACTACCTGACCTTGTGGTGGTTGTCATAGATATGGAAAAAGTGGACACTGAGCAAAAAATAAAAATGTGGGGCTGAGAGTATAATCAGTGGTAGAGTGCTTGTCTGGCATGCACAAGACCCTAGATCAATTCCCAGCATCCCTGCCACACACACAAAGTGAGGTGTGTGGGAACTTGTGCCTGGGAGACCAGAGCCACCACCTAGCATGGTACCACCAAAGCAAGAGAATGCTTTGCCAGGCCAGTGTGCACCTGAGGGCTCCTGGTATCCCTAAACAGAGCCTGGTGATTTGGGATTTGTATCTTTTCACACACACTCACACACCCACTTTTCACTGTGGGGTCATGCAAGCCAGGCACCCCACTAGCCAGGAGGTGACAAGTGCCTGCCTGACTCTAGATGTCACGTCAGACCTAACAACTCACCTGCCCTCTCCTGGGCACCGTCATGGGTCTCCAAGGCCAAGCCACCAAATAACAGAAACAGACTATGGACTCGGCCCTCTGAATCCAGGACCCAGGCTTTTCACCTCCTGGCTCTGCCGTCTCCATGCTGAGTGCAGAGGCCATACCTGACAGCCACCACTACCGAGGACCCCAGAGCTTTCCTCCCCTCTGGCTTAGCAGACACCTCTGGAGGGACTGGACACCCAGTCACCCCACTCTACCTGTACAGCCTTGTGGCCAGATGGACTTAACCCATGCCATAGAGGTACCCAAAGGGCTTAGGGACAATCCTGAGGTCCTATGGCCAGGAGTGCCCAGTAAGACCCTCAAAGGGAGCTCTTTGCTTCATCCCTGCTCAGAAACCAAGAGTGCAAGAGGTTGGTGGCCGGCTTACAGCCAACAGCAGTGGCCCAGGTTTTGGCGAAGGGTAGAAGGCTGAGGAGACCTCTTAGCTCCCAAGCCCAGAGTCCTAGGGCCTCCCTAGCCCAACCCAGAAGAGAAAGGGTGTGGGTAGGAGGCAAGATTCAGGCCAGGATCATCCTCAGGCCCCTGCCTGCCCCTCACCCCCACTTGAGGAGTCCCCTCCCTTCGCTTTCCGTCTCCCCTCCCCCTTTCTCCTTCCCAGCCCCCTCTTCCCTCCTCCCTTCCCTGGCCCCTCCCCCTCCCCCACCCCTCTCCAGTTCCCTCTCCTCTTCTCATCCTCCCTCCTTCCTCCCTTCCCTTCTCCCTCTCTCTACTCTCCCTCCCTGCCCAGGCCCGCAGCCTCCCCTAGCCCCGGCTCTCAGAAAGCCCTGGAAAGGCAGCTTTCTTTGAGACAGGAAGGTGTCCTCAAGTCTCAGGAAGGAAAAACAGTCAAGCTGAACCCAAGACTGTCTCCAAGGGGCTGGGGCTGGCTCCCAGCCAGGGCTGACATCACCTGGGAACCGCTGGAGCCGCAGCTGCAGCCCGCCTCCTGGGGGGATGCTTCGGCTATTTAAAAAATAATAATAATACTAAAAAAACTTTTCCAGTCTGGTGTTTTTAAATGTGCTTTATATAGTAGGCCCTGGGGTGTGGGCGATCCCCTTCCCCTCCCTTTGTCTCACAGTCCTGATTTCTCACACCACACCGGGCAGCTAGCTCTGTCTTCCGAAAAGACAGCTATTTCCCGGGAATCCGGAGGGATCGCCCTCCAAGCCCTATCTGTCCCGGGTTAGCTTTTCTCTATCTAGATTCACTTGATAGCAACCTCAAAACCCATTACCAATGTCCACCCATGGTACAAATTCAAAATTGCCTCATGGAATAGGGTAAAAGTTAGTGCCCCTGCTCCCCACTCACCCATCCCCGTCCCCTGGTGGTCCCCATTCCTTTTCATCAGTAAATCTTTTGTAGTGCTTCCTGTGTGCCTGCCCTCTGCCCAGATGTATGGTAAAACTTTTTGAGCGAGGGTTTCCAGTGGCCATGACCTGTCAGCATTGCCGAAGACACAGCTGCACCCACAGTCCTCGCTTCCTTTTGTGAAGGAGTTGATATGTGGTCTTACTCTGTAGCTCATGGCAATCCTCCTGCCTCAGCCTCCTGAGGATAGTATTAATAGGTTTGAGCCATCACACCTGGCTTCCGGTCCTTTTATTAAAAAGGCCATGGATAGAGTGCTGTGACTCACTTTGCTCTGTTCTTTGCTATATTTACTTAGAAAATATCTTAGAGCCCGGCGGTGGTGGTGCACGCCTTTAATCTCATCACTCAGGAGGCAGAGGCAGGAGAATCTCTGAGTTTGAAGCCAGCCTGGTCTACAGAGTGAGTTCCAAGAGGGCCAGGGCTACACAGAGAAACCCTGTCTTGGATATAATATATATCTTGGGGAATGATGGCATATTGATGCATGCAGAGACTCCTTAGTCAACTTTACACCCACTATGGTGTCTACTGCTAAGGAAGGTATCCACAGCTAATGTGTGCTTGCTGAGTGATATGAAGAGTATGAGAGGATAATGAGGGAGGGATGTGATCAAAGTAGATGTGTGTGTGTGTGTGAAATTGTGAAAGAATAAATAAACTTCTTTTAAAAAGAGAACCTTGCTAGGCTCTTATAAAAGTAACAGACTGCCGGGCAGTGGCGCATGCCTTTAATCCCAGCACTTGGGAGGCAGAGCCAGGAGGATCTCTTTGAGTTTGAGGCCAGCCTGGGCTACAGAGTGAGTTCCAGGAAAGAAGCAAAGCTACAGAGAAACCCTGTCTCAAAAAAAAAAAAAAAAAAAAAAAAAAAAAAAAGTAACAGACTTTGTAGGGGCACAATGACACACCTCTTATCCCAGATATTATGACTGAAATACAAGAAAGATCTCTTGAGCCCAGAGTTCAGGGACAGTCTGGGTAACACAGTAAGAACTCGTCTTTTATTTTAGTTTTAAAAAGTACTTGTTTTGATAATGAGTATTCAGAGACACGTAATGCCTGGGGGGCACTCACCAACCTAAGACAGAGCACCTGTGTGGCCTGGGCAGCCTTCTCCTTGACGGGTAAAATGACCTGCTGACATCCCACGCAAACCAAGTCAGAAGCTCATTTTTTAATAAAAGGGGGACCTGAAGGGCCCTGGCCCCCGTTTTGGGTAACTGTTGCCTTGCTTGCAGACCTTGACCTTGATATCCTCCCAATGCTAATCCCCTGCCAGGTTTCATCCTCCTGAATGCTTAAGGGAAGTTCCTTGTCTGTGTATCCTGAATAATGGGCATTAACAGCTAAGATGCAAGATTGTAAGACATCAGTAGCGAACTTCTGCCCTCTGGGGTCCTCCCATTGTGCTGTAAGCCTGTAATTAAGACCTCTTAATACCCCCTTCAAGAAATGACATTCAACATTTAAAATTAAATAAATATATATATATATAATTGAATGAATACTGCGAATGTAATCTGTGAATACTGCAAATGTGATTAATATCATGAGTGTAATTTAAAAAATAAATAAATAAATAATAAAATAAAATACATATTTCTTTAAAAAGTACTTGTTTTATTTTATGTGCATGAGTGTTTTGCCTGCATGTATATATGTGGGCCACATATCTGCCTGGTGCCCACAGAGGTCAGAAGAATGCACTGAATACCCTGGAAGTGGAGTTGTGGGTGGTGTGAACCACCATGTGGATGCAGGGACCTGAACCCCAGTCCTCTTCGAGAGCAGCAAGAACTCTGAACTGCTCTGAACTGAATCTCCAGCCCACTGTCTCCTGTTTTAAAAGAAAGAGTGTGAGAGAGAATGAAAGAACAAAAGAAAAGGAAGGAAGGAGAGAGAAAATTTCAAGTTTTTGGAGCTTGGGGTAGAGTGGCTTAGTGTGTATGAAGCCCTCTTTCCAGTCCCCAGGAGGCACACAAACAAACACACAGGAGAACTTGCTCCTCCCACAAAGCTCCTGGGACTCAGAGATCTGGGGAGCCCCACCCAGAGTCTGGAAGCCAGAGGGTCATCCTAGGGTGTCATTCCTAGGTGTTATTCACCTTATTTTTTGAGGCAGGATCTCTCTCTCTGGAACGACCATAAATGAGCTTCCCCCCCCTCAGTCTTAGTTTTTTTTTTTTTTTTTTTGAGCTAGTAACTCTCTCTCTGGCCTGGAACTGACCAATTAAATGAGGCTGTCCGGCCACCACACCTCAGGAATCCTCTAGTTTCTGACTCTCTAGCTTTGGAATGATAAGCGTGTGCCACCACACCATGCTTTGTGTGGGAGCTAGGGTTCGAACTCAGGTCCTCATGCTTGTACAGACCAGGTTATCTCCCCAGCTCCAAACTGACCCGTTTCTTTGATGGACTCAGTGAAAATATCACTTGCAGAGAAGCAGGGGATCGAAGAGTCTGAGAGAGGGAGATGCTTGTGAAGGAGCAAACCACACAGGCAGCTGGTGTGGTCCATGCCCTACCTCTGCAGCAGGACATAGAGGCTGAGGACAGAGAAGGCAGCTTGACATGAGCATGGCCAGGGAAGGCTTTCCATGGGGTTGACGCTGGGGGACTCCAGGAGGGTGGGGAGGGGAAACAGAACCAGCCATGAAGAGAAAGATGACTGAAGAGAACAGGAGAGCTGAGGGCTGCTGTGAAGGATGGGGTCTCGAGGGGAGAGAAGGGGCTGGAGAGCTGGACAGGGCTGGGCAGCGATGGAGGGCACCCCGGGCTCACCACAGCAACAGCTGGTTAGACTGGCAGAGGGGAAACAAAACAAAACAAAAAACCCCAGTGACTTAGGTGAGGCGGCTTCAGCAGGAAGCAGGGAGGCCAACCGGAGGCCGTTTGTATCAACCCTGCAAAAACTGGTGCCCTGGGCCTGCTGTGGTAGCTTCGTCAGGAACATGATTGTCTTGTATGCATGAGAACCTGAGTGTGATTCCTCAGAAGCCATGTTTAAAAAAAAAAAAAAAAAAAAAAAAAAAAAAAAAAAGCTGGGCGTGGTGGCACTTACAATCTCAGCTTGGGAAAGCAGAGACCTGCGGATCCTGAAGGCTCCCAGGCCAGCTAGGTGAATCCCAGACCAATGAGACACTTGTTCTCCATGCTCACTGCCTGTAGCCTCCCATCAAAGACCTTTACAAAACATTTTTTAAAACTAAAATATAAGTCCCACCCCCCCCCCCGCCCCCCTTTCCCTTTACATCCTGATCCACAGGCAGCAGGCAGAGAGAGACTGGAAGAGCAGTGGGCTCTGGAAACCTCAAAACCCACTTCCAGTGACACATTTCCTCCAGCAAGGCCACACCTCCTAATTCTCTCCAAACGGCCCCACTCCCTGGCGACTAAGATTCACATTTATGAGCCTGTGGGGGCCATTCTCACCTAATCTGCCCTGTTATGTGAAGGTGTAAGGAGAGAGCCGCCTCCCCTTTTCTCCCCCCAGACCTTCCCATGCACCCCCACCTTGCTCTCTCTCAAATTCATGGCCTCTAGTTCTTTAATTGTGGTGGTATACATACATTTATATTTTTTCTAAATATATACATACAACCTGCTCAGTCATATAATGTTACTTATATGATTTCATGGGCTGACCACTTGATACTGGAGAGCCAATCTGGGGGCTCTTCCCTGTGGAAGATTCTTTCTCTTGCTCTCAGCATTTGTGTTTAGTTGTGTTTAGTTCTTTGTGGTTGAGGCCTCAGGAGGCGAGGACTTAAGAAGCCCATGTTGTCCTTGAACTCACTAAATATCTAAAATGACCTTGAACTAATCTTGTACTATCAGGCCTGGTTTACACAGTGTGGTGGATTGAACTCAGGCCATAGTGCGTGATGGGCAAGGGCTTGGCCCAAACTGACTTACAGCCTCAGGCCCACAAACCTCTTCAACATTTCATCCACATCTGGGTACTTTTCTTTCTCTTTCTCTCCTTTTTTTCTGGGCGGGTGGGGAGTGGAGGCGGAGGGGGGTCAAGACAGGCTGGCCTAGAACTCAGAGGTCTGCTCTGCTTCTCATGCACCACCACGCCCAGCTTGCACTTTTGTTTAGAGACTCTCTAATTAAAATATAAATTTATGGGCTGGGCAGTGGTAGCGCACACCTTTAATCCCAGCACTCAGGAGGCAGAGGCAGGCGGATCTCTGAGTTCTCCACCAACCTGGTCTATAGAGCAAGTTTCAGGACAGCCAGGGCTACACAGAGAAACCCTGCCCTGAAAAACCCAAAACCCAAACAAACAAACAAACAACAAAGAACCCACACATTTATGTATCCTGACCAGGGGACAAGGTAGCCTAACTGCAGTTCTTCACCCACCCCCCTCCTCCAAATCCAATCCCCCAGTTTGACCCCCAGCCCTGCAGCAGACCACCTGCGCGCGCCATGGTCCCCATGTCCAGGAGACCAACTCCAGCAGACACTCCCTGGGAACCCGCAGGCCACTCCTGCCAGGGAAGCAGGTAGGTTAACTGCAGATCTTCACCTCTCCCTCTGCTCCACCAAATCCAATCCCCCAGTCTCATCCCCACTTGTGTAGCAGACTTTCTGCTGTGGCCTCTCCAAATTCTCTGTCCCCATTCCCAGGGGACTAAGTAGATCCTGTTGGAATATCCTGCTTTCCTCCCTCCTGTGAACCCTCTCAGCCCTCTCTAGTCCATCCCCATTCCTAAGTGTCAGTTCCTAATACCCAGACACACATTTTACCTGGAACTCCCAGTGGCCACACTTATTAGGACCCCAGAAGAATTTCCTACCAGACAGCACACAGCCACCCCACTCTTCCTAAGAACAAGAGAGGAAACATAAACCAAGGAACAAAATGCCTACCCAACAAAGAAAGGCCATGTATCAGCACCTAGATTTACAATCTTCCCAATACCAGATGCCTAAATACCAGTGTAAAAACAAACAGTAACAGCCAAGGCAATGTGTCTCCACTAGAGCCCAGCAACCCCACAAGAGGCCCTGAGTGTTGCAACAGAGCTGAAGCACAAGAAAAAAGACCTTCAAACAGCCTTTATGAATATGATAGAGGTCCTTAAGAGGAAATGAAAAAAAAAAAAACCTTAAAGAAATATATGAGCTGGGCGGTGGTGGCGCACGCCTTTAATCCCAGCACTTGGGAGGCAGAGGCAGGCGGATCTTTGTGAGTTCGAGGCCAGCCTGCGCTACCAAGTGAGCTCCAGGAAAGGCGCAAAGCTACACAGAGAAACCCTGTCTCGAAAAAAACCAAAAAAAAGAAAAAAAAAGAAAGAAATATATGAAAGCACAAACAGTGGAAGGAAATTAATAAAACTGTTCAAGACCTGACAGTGGAAGTAGAATCAATACAGAAAACCCAAACCGAGGGAAATCTGAAAATGAAAGATTTAGGAACTTGAACAAGAACCACAGAGGCAAGCCTCACCAACATAATACAAAAGATGGAAGAGAGACCCTCGAGCATTGAAAACATCATAGAAGAAATAGATGTATCAGTCAAAGAAAATGTTAAATCTAAAAAATCCCTGGCACAAACCATCCAGGAAATCTGGGACACTATGAAAAGACCAAATCGAAGAATAATAGGAATAGGGAAGGAGAAGAAACCCAGGTCAAAGGCTCAGAAAATATTTTCAACAACATCATAGAAGAAAATTTTCCTAACCTAAAAAAGGAAATGCCTATCAAAGTACAAGAAGCATCTAGAACACAAAATAGACTGGACCAGAAAAGAAAGTAACCTCAGTACATAATAATCAAAACACCAAATGCACAGAACAAATAAAGAATATTAAAACCTGTAAAAGAAAAAGAACAAGCAGCATATAAAGGCAGACCTATAGAATAACACCTGACTTCTAAACTGAAACTCTAAAAGCCAGAAGGGTCTGAACAGATGTGGTGCAGACTCTAAGAGAACACATATGCCAGCCCAGACTACTATACTCAGCAAAACTTTCTATCACAATAGATGGAGAAAATAAGATATTCCATAATGAAACCAAATTCATCTATCTACAAATCCAGCCCTACGGAAAAAGCTAAAAGGAAAATTCCAACCTAAACGGGTTAACTATACCCAAGAAAACACAGGACATAAATAGCCCCAGGCAAGCAAATCAAAAGAGGGGAAGCTGCTGTGGAACAATCCTGGTACACTGTAAATATGTATCACTCTCATTGTTAATAAAAAGCTGACTGGCTGATGGCTAGGCAGGACTTTGGGGGCAGAAAGAATGCTGGGAAGAAGAGAGCAGAGTCAGAGGAGTCACCAACAAGACACAGAGAGGACACAGGAGATGCAAGATGAAAGAGAGGTAATGCCATGTGGCAAAATGTAGATTAACATAAGTGAGTTCATTTAAGTTGTAAGGGCTAGTTAGTAACACGCCTGAGCTATCAGCTGAGCATTTATAATTAATAATAAATCTCTGAGTGATTATTTGGGAAATGGCTGGCAGAACACAGCTGATCCAAGTCCCGACAAAAAAAACTCCACCTACAGGAAGTGTGTGTGCCCACGCGTGTGTGCACACACATACACACACACACACACCACCACCACCAACAACAACAACAACAAAATTACAGGAATCAACAAACAGCTCAACAAAAATCTCTCAACATCAATGGTCTCAATTCCCCAATAAAAAGACACAGACTAACAGAATGGATGCAAAAACAGAATCCATTCTGCTACATCCAAGAAACAACAAGAAAAAAAGATTCCTAATGACTTCTGCTATACTCATAGGTCAATGCCTTGCTCAGCCATCATTGGTGAAGCTTCCTCCCGCAGCAGATGGGAACAAATACAGAAACCCACATCCATGCATGCAGAGAATGAGAGACCTTGGAACACTCATCCCTAAATGGGAGATCTCTATCAAACTGTCCCCATTAGGCCTCAGGGAACCCTGCGGAAGAGGATTCAAATAGAGTGTAAGAGCCAGAGAAGATGGAGGACACCAAGAAAACAAGACCCTCTAAACCAATAGGATCAAAGTACAAGTGGACTCACAGAGACTAAGGCAGCATGCACAGGGCCTGCACGGGTCTGCACCAGGTTTTCTGCATTTATATTATGGCTTCCAGTTTAGTGTTTTCATGGGATTTCTGAATGTGCAAATGAGTGGGTCTCTGATTCTTGTGCCTTCTCTTAGAATCTTTTCCTTCTGTTTATCTTGTCCAACTCCAAAGTAATAAATTCTGTTTTATCCTATTATATTTTATTTTGATATTTTTTTTTATTATCCCTTAGAAGCCTGCTTGTTTTCTAATAAGAGACAGAAAGAGAATGGATCTGGATGGGAGGGGAAACCATAATTATGATATATGTGAAAAAAACCTATTTTCAATAAAAGGAAAAAAAACCCATAAGTTTAATATTTCAAAAGGACACTCTAGCTAGATCCCTCCATAAATGGAAAGCCGGTATCTTGTGCCATAAGTAGAAAGTAACCTTAGAAATCAGCACAGTGAAAACAAAACAATGTCATTAAACTCCAGCCGGCTCTGGTGGCCTGACAAGGCTCTGGAGGCCTTTTCTCTGTTGAACAAGGAAGTGTTCACAGAGCGTGGAAAGCACGCCAGCGGTCAGGGAGACTGTCTGCCTAGTAACAGACTGAATGGAGCTGCCGAGGGAGGAAGGCTGCACTCTGGGTCCGCTGCTCTTTGATGACTGTGGCTCCCAGCAGCAGCCCAGGTGTGTCCTGCTATGCCCCGCCCGCCTCGGGAGCCTGTGGTTCCGTTCTCCCTTCCTGTGGAAAGCCCAGGTCAGCTCAGGCTGAGCTGATGGCTCTAGCCAATCAGGTGTGCAACTGTGCCCTGTCAGGAGACTGGTGACTGTGGTTGGGATGTCCAGTGTCCCTGACGGGCCCACGTGTTGATGGATTGGTCCACAGTATGGGGCTGTCTGATGGCAAGGAGGTTAGACCGTTTGGGGATAGTAGGACTCTGGTCCCTTTTCTCTCCTGACTCCCTGGACACTATACAGTGAGCATCTTTGTTCCACTGTGCATCCGAAACTCGATGTTCTGCCTCTCCTCAGACCCAAAAAGGCAATGGGGCAAGTGATGTGTGAAAGTCTCAGTGGAAAGAAGCCTCCTCATTCTAAGTCTATCCAGGCATTTTTACAGTACCGGGAAGCTGATGATCACATTAAAACCAGCAGCTGTTTTTATTTATTATTTACTTACTTACTTACTTACTTACTTACTGACTTACTTTTGAGACAAGACCCTCACTATGTAACCTTGTGTTTCTTTTGGCTCAGCTTCCTGAATTCTAGGATTACAGGTGTGTGCCACCACACTCAGCTTGCATATCTGTACATTAACTAAAGCAATTTTTAAAAAGGGAAGTTAATTCCATCTGCAAAGGTATTAAATAGGACAAAATATTTAGAAATGAACTTTACCTTGGAGGTGAAAGATATATGTATGCTGAAAATAACAGAAAGAAATTCAGGGGCTCTGTGAGAGAGAGCTTGTCTCACACGTGCAGTCTTGGTTTCAATTCCCCAGCACTGAAAATTAACAGAGAGAGAGAGAGAGAGAGAGAGAGAGAGAGAGAGAGAGAGAGAGAGAGAGAGAGAGAAGCAATGACCGTAGCAATGAAGAAAGACACACGTAAACGGAAGAGCATCCACTTTTCCAGTGTCTGGTGGCTAGGTACAGTGGCAAACCTGCAGTCCCATCTTTTGAGGAGCTGAGACAGAAAGATTGCTAGCTTGAGGCCAGGTTCTGCTGCGTTTGAGGACAGCCTTGGCTACATGAGACCCTGTCATAAAAGCAAGCAAGGCGGCAAGCAAGCAGGCAAGAGTGGGTCACTGTTATCAAGGAATTGTTGCTACTGAAAGCCTTCGGCGGCAGGGAGAAGCTCTGTTGGAACCCTGCGTACCTAGCACGTGTAAACTTGTAGGTTCCATCCCTAGATCCGCATAAACAGGACGTAGTAGAATCCTAGAATCCGAACACTTGCAGGATAGAGGCAGGACAGGCGAAGTGCAAGGTCATCCTGTACCATAGCGTGCACTTCAGGCCAGCCTGAGCTATATGAGATCTTGTGTCAAGGAAAAAAAAAAGATGAAGCAGAGAGATGGCTCAGTGTTTAGGAGCACTGGTTGCCCTTGCAGAGGGCCAGGGTTCAGTTCCCATCTCCCACATAGTGGCTCACAGCCATCTCCAACTCATTTCAGGGGATCGGACACCCTCTTCTGACCTCTGTGACACCAGGCACTCACATGGTGCACACACATACATGCAGGCAAAACATTCACACACATAAAACAAAAAAATAAGTGAATCATTCAAAATTCTGCAAACGAAATTTTAAAGGAAAGAAAGAAGGAAAGAAATCGCCAAACAATGACTAAAAGAAGCAAGAACATCCTGTTAGGGAGCGCGTGAGTGCAGAAAGTGTTAGGCTTCTTTGCTGGAGCGGGGTCAGAACTACACAAGACGGCCTTGCTTTTCCCTCACGGTATAAAGTACTTTCATAGTCTGTATGCTAAAAGTAACAAAGGGCTTAGTTAATAATAAGAGATTTACAAAAAAAAAAAAAAAAAAAAAAAAAAAAAAAAAAAAAAAAAAAAAAAAAAAAAAAAAAAAAAAAACAAGGGCTTAGTTTGGTTTACCAAAATTGCCTGTTCTTGGCTCTCCACCCACTATTAGGACTAAGTGAACATCGCACCCTCCTCTGGAGGAGAAACGGCAGCTGTCTTAGTCAGGGTTTCTATTGCTGCAGAGACACCGTGACCACAGCCACTCTTACAAAGGGAAACATTTAACCGAGGTGGCAGCTTACAGTTTCAGAGGTTAGTCCATTATCATCATGGTGGGACATGGTGGCTGGGAGTACGGTGGCGTGCAGGCAGATGTGGTGCTGGAGAATTCTACATCTTGATCCAAGGAGGTGAACTGAGACACCGGCTGTGGCTTTAGCATAGATGAGACCTCAGAGCCCACCTCCACAGTGACGCTTCCTCAACAAGACCACACCCACTCCAACAAAGCCACACCTCCTAATGGCGCCACACCCTTTTGGGGCCATTTTCTTTCTCCATGATCAGCACTTAGTATAGAGGTCTGACTCATCTCAGAAAAAAACTGCAGAAGACTAAGAAAGTGAGCAGGAGAGGGGGAATGGGAAAGGGACACCTCTACAAAGGTGTGCTGGACATCCTGGATGCTAGGATATCCTGAGGAATGGCACGCGGTGTCCCCCATCATGACACATCGAACAGTGGTTGATGCCTTTTGCCCTGTGAGATGCTGTGCACTTATGCAAATGCAATAAGACTAATATTAAGGGGGTGCTGAGGAAGGACTGGAGCGATGGTTCGGTCCTTGGGAGCACTCTGCGCTTACTGAAGACCCAAGTCTGTTTCCTAGCATCCGTGGCAAAGAGCTCACAACTTCATCTAACTCCAGCTCCAGGGGGTCAGACATCCTCTTCTGGTCTCTGAGGGCATTGGCACACATGTGACATAGACACACAGCGACACATGAATAAGAATAAATCCTGGCAGTGGTGGCACACGCCTTTGATCCCAGCATGGGCAGCAGAAGTAAGCGGATCTCTGAGTTTGAGGCCAGCCTGGTCTACAAAGTGAGTTCCAGGACAGCCTGGGCTAAGTGTGTGTGCCTAGCATTCCTGAAGCCCTGGATTCAATCCCCAGCATTGCATAAACCAGGTAACTGTGTGTGGTGCTCCACACTTGGGAAGTAGAGGCTGCCCCTCATCTCTCCCCTGCCCAGCAGCTGTGGTATAGATATGGTAGAGAGGAAAAAGTGGGGACTAAAACAAGACGGAAGCAGCCTGTAACTCCAACACCTGCAAGTCAGCCCTGGGTTCTTTGCATCCAGACTGTGGGCATCCCGGAAGGAGTCAGACAGGGAAGCAAACTGAAGAGATGAGGACGAAAACCTGGTGCCAACTGACTTAGTCATTCTGGGTCAGACTCAGGGAGTCTGCTGCCAGGCGGTTCACTGTCAGCAGATTTCAAACACAGGACAATCTGGGGAAAGGTTTCCAGGCAACAATCAGTCCAATTCCAGCTGCACAATAAAACTTACGGTGTGACGACATAGAAACTCCTTTACAAAGTACATGTGACCGTGAAGGTGGGGTCTATAGCTAAAAGGCTTAGCATCCAGTGTGGTCTCTGACCCATAGCATAGAGGTCAGCAGGCTCTAATGTATGTGTGACATCTCCCCTAAGGATGGGTGAGGATCTAGGGAGGGAAGAGTCTGGGATAATCATTTTGGGGAATTTGGGTGAGGTCTACCTCTACAGATAGCAAAAAGGTCACCAGGTCATTAACAAAATCCACTCCCAGCCTGCTGGGCAGGAGAGCAGGTATTATATCTCCTCTGTGAGAAGAGACCCCTGTGTGTTTAACATTCCTGGTTCTCTTAGTGCTTTTCTGTGAGTACAAGGACCTCTGTGCCCTCAGCACAGAGCAGGAAAAGAGATGAAATTCTATCTTCTTTACACTAGCACCTTGTAGTGGTGTCTGAACACAACCGTGCACCCCTGTGCTCTAGACGGCCATTTTCTTTGCAATAGGATTCTGCAAAAAGCAATATATTACTTGCTGTGTACCAGGAGCTGTTTGAGTCTAGGGAGATGGAGATGTCTCTAATATGCAACTCGAATTTAGTAAGTGCACAGTTGTGACTCAGTCACATAAGTCTCCTCTTCCCACTCCCCTTCTGTGTCCCCACATGTCCCCACAATCAGGACCCTTATGTCCTATCCAAACACCCTGAGAGGAGTGAAGGAGAATGAGGAGAAGCTGCCGTGGATAGTCACGTGATCTACATTTGAACACCAGCTTAACCTCTCAGGGACAGTTTCCTCAGGCATAGCGCGGAGGATAAGAGCCATCACTATTTCTTACCATTTCTGAGGGTGGAGCATGAAACGGGGCAACGCTCAAAAAAAACGTGTACCTGTGCTCAACACACTCTGTGCTCAGTCACGTCGCTGTCACCATAACAGCAGCATGCCTGTAAATACCCGAGAGATGGTAGCGAGGAAGTTCTTCAATGTCTGCTTTCCGGGCTGGTGAGACGGCTTAGTGGATGAAGGTGTCAGCTGCCAAGGCGGACGGCCCGAGTTCGATTCCTAGATCGCACATAGTGGAAGGTGAGAACCGATTCCTATAACTTGTCCTCTGAGTTCCACACATGCTGGGTGGTACACACATGCCCACACACATATAAAACACATAATTAAATGCTTTTTAAAGAAGCTCTGGTTTCATCCCGTGGATATGTGAGTATGCAGGTGTATGTATGCGCCTTCACGTGTGGATCAGATGATAACCTTGGGCATTGTTTCAAGTGCTGTCCCCTTATTATTTAAGACAAAGTTTCTCACTGGCCTGAGATTTCTGCAAAGGCCTGTACTTACAGAGCTGTCACCCAGCCCCTAATGTCTTTCCTGGTCCATTTTTACCTAAAATATGCTTTATTGTTGCTGCCCGACAAAATCATCTAAAAGAAGAATAGGTTTGTTTTGGCCATCGGTTTGAGGTCTAGTCCGTCATAGTAAAGAAGGCATGGGGGACTGGGGGACGGGAGACGGGGTTGGGGTGAGGTGAGGTGGGGGGTAGGGTGGAGGGGGAGACACTCAGTCACACAGCAGAGAAGAATGAATACTGCTTTCCAACTTGCTTTCTCCTTTTCAGTCAGGTCCTCAGCCCACAGGATGGTGTCACCACATTCAGGGTGGGTCATCGCTCTGTAGCTGAATCTTCCTGGAAATACCTTCACAGACAAACCCAGAGGTGCGCCTCCTAGGAGATTCTAATTTTTTAATTGCATTTTTATTTATTTTGTGTGTACATGTAGGCACAGGCATGTCACAGTGTAGAAGTGGAGGTGAGAGGCAACTTGAGTGAGTTGGTTCTCTCCTGTCACCCACGTGAGTCCTGGGATTGAATTCTGATCCTCAGGCTTGGTGGCGTGTGCCCTTAGACACTGGACCCTCACACACAGCCCTCCCAGGGGATTCTCAATCTAGTCAAGCTGACAACGAGGATAAACCATTGCAGTTAAAGAGGTAACACCTAAGTGTTCTTCACCTTTCCCTGTCTCCTCCCATCCCAAAATCATCCTTTCTTGTTGTTGATAACTTTAGTCTTGTTTTTTATGAAAGGTGTCACATAATCCAGGTTGGTTCCCAACCCACATGTAACTTAGATTGACTGTGAACACCTGATCCTCCTGTTTCCATCTGGGATTAGAAGCACGTGCCTCCATACCTGACTTGCCCTTTGCCAGGACTCTGCCTATTCTTAGAACTTTTGTTCCCCCTTGAAGGAGGTTTGCTTTGATTACTTCCCTCCTCTAAGTACTTACTGTTTTCCACAAGGCATTGGAAACGGGTTATTCTAGGAGGCTGGAGTCCTGCTTCCAAGTCTCTGTTCTAGTAATAACGCTCGGCACGATGGTGCGTACTTACACCCCCACTCTAAACCCCCCCCCCCCCCCCCCCGCCACAGAAACACCAGAGGAACTTTTACTCACCATCAGGACTCAATTCAGGTCCAGGACTGTAGCGGGGACCTGACTCCCTCAAGGTCCTGGGTTCCAGTCCCCAAACTGAAAAAAATCAAAGTTTCATGGCCACCCCACTTGTGAACTCTTTGCTCCCTTAGCTGGAATTCATGGCTGGTCCTCTTCGGCTGGATGGCAAAGTCATGACTGGTGTGGGAGCCACCGTGTTAGTCTAATTCTTTCCCGGTTTGTGGTGCTTTCTCTACAAGACTCTGAATCACTGGGGGACAGATTGTAGCTTATTTAGTCTGCCTTCTTAGTATATATTCCCTGACAGGTGATGTGGAAAATGAATTGTAAATGAATGGCTGACTGGGCAAATGCACGATAGAATGATTAGCTGAATGATAGGTAACTGTGTAGATGGAAGATGCATAGATGATGGCAGACATAGCTAACAGAGGACAGATATTTAAGAAATAGTGAATGAAGACTGAATTGTAGATGGAGAAGAAATAATAAAGAATAAAGTGGTAAGTTGGTGATTTCTTGTGGATGATAGAAATGAAGCATAAATTTGGTAGGGTGTGATGGCACATACCCCTAATCTCAGCATTCACGAGACTGAGGCAGTAGGGTTACCATGAGCTTGAAGTCAATGAGTGCCAAGACAGCCAGGGCTACACAGCAAGACCCTATCTCAAAAAGCAAAGGAAATGTGTCTGGGAGATGGCTCAGCTGGCAATGGCCCTTGCCTCCTCCTGGTGACCTGGAGCCCTGAGACTCCATATGAAAAGAGAGAACTGACCCCTTCCAAGTGTCCTCTGACAGCCACATGGGTACCATGTTAGGCATTTGCCATACACACAAATAAATAAATAAAAGCAATTTAAAGTTTTTGTCTTAAAAGAAAAAAATTAAAAAACCAGATTCTTTAAATATCAATACATGTGAAAGAATGAATGGACAAATGAATGAATAATGGGTGAATAGATGGTTGGGAGATAGATGGATAGTACATGAAGAATAGACGGATAAGGAACAAATTATTTGCATGAGAGATGCAAATTAGAGGTTAGTGAATGGTGGCTAGATGGATGATGAGTGGAGGACAATGGGTAGACAGATGGAGACTGATAGCTGATTAGGTATCTGTCTGACTGGGTATATGGATGAGAAACAGATGGATGAGGTTGGCAGGGAGACAGATGGTGGGTTGGTGCTGTGTGAATGATGATGGATAAGGGTAGGTGGTACATGAAGGATGAATGGGCTTTGGACTGGATTAGTGATGAATGAATGACTGGCACTTGTCAAAGTATGAAAAAAATGGATAAGTGTCATCTATAGATTGATGAATGACATCTGATCAGCACACGGATAGATGTGTCATCAACAGTCTTTGAGGGTCCTTCCAGCTCTGGTGTCTTGTGAGTGCTCTCTTCTGGGGTGGGGGGAAATGAAGCCTTCCCTTCACTAGAGGCTTGACTAACACCACAGCAATGGACGGCTCAGCAGTTAAAGGAACCGGGTGCCAAGCAAGGCAGGGACTCTTCTGCCCATTTCACAAACAGTGAAAACACAGCTCATGCAGAAGTGGTCTCCCCAAGCTTGTCTCCGCTTGTCCAGGTGTCTGTTTTCTCCTCTTGAGGGGTGGTCCCTCATCCCTAGGCTAGCCTTGCACATCCCTGTACTGTTCAAAGCCATTCTCCTCCAAGAACCTCCCATACGCCCTGGCCTTCAAGAAC
This sequence comes from Peromyscus leucopus, assembly GCF_004664715.2. Taxonomy (NCBI): domain Eukaryota; kingdom Metazoa; phylum Chordata; class Mammalia; order Rodentia; family Cricetidae; genus Peromyscus; species Peromyscus leucopus. The sequence goes on from NC_051066.1 coordinate 127,876,602, forward strand.
CTTTTTCTCCCCTTCTAGAGACCTCCTAGCTTCCTTCCCTGCCTTGGCCCACACTGAACATCTGACACCTACTGAGACCGGCCAGACAATGGGCTTGCGACTTGTGACTTGGTTTCCATTTCCTTGAGACAGTTTGGTCTTCTTACACAGTCCCAAGCAACTTGTCTTTTGTTTTGGTTTTGGTTTTTCAAGACAGGATTTCTCTGTGTAACAGCCCTGGCTGCCTGGCTGTCCTAGAATTAGCTCTGTAGACCAGGCTGGCCTCAAACTCACAGAAATCTGCCGGCCTCTGCCTCCCCAGTGCTTAGATTAGGGCCATTGTACCACCACTGCCTGGTTTGTTTTTTGTTTTGTTTTTTTTTTTGTTTGTTTGTTTTGTTTTGTTTTTTTAGAAATATGAATGTTTTGTCTGCATGTATATTATATATCTATGTGCCCGAGGAAGCCAAACGATGGTGTTAGGTCTCCCAGGACTGGAGTTACAGATGGTTGTGAGCCACCATGTGGGTACTAGGAATCAAACTTGGGTCCTCTGGAAGAGCAGCTAATGCTCTTAACCTCTGAGCTATCTCTCTACACACACACCTTTTTGTTGTTGTTTTGTTTTGTTTTTGAGGCTAACCCATGTTGATCTCAAACTCTCTATATAACTAAGACTGACTTTTTTTTGGGGGCGGGGGAGGTTGGTGATACTAGGGATTGAACCTTGGGCTTTGCACATCCAGGATCACTACCCCTGAGCTATATTACCTCAAGACTAGCCTTAAATTGATCATCTTGCCTCCATCCTCTAAACACTAGTATACAGGCACATCTAGTTATTTACAGTCATTTTTTAGCATAAAGTGCATATCTTTAAATTACTAAGAGCTTTGATGAAACTTCCATAGATCTTGAAAAACTAAAAGACTGGCATTTGAAGCCAGATATAGTGGCATAAGCTTGAAATCCCAACATCTGGGAGGCAATAAGGAGGGCAGCCATGAATTGGAATCAGCCAGGGCTACATCACAAGACCCTATCTCCAAACAAATAAAAAGAAGCCAGACCAACAGGAGAAAAGGGAAAGGCAATTGTAGTGGGAATTCGTTCCACCAATTAGCTTTGAGGTGTAAGCCTTAGGGTGTGGCTTCTGATCTGCATAAGTGATCACTTAAAAGGAGAGAGTGGGGGGGTCACAACCCTTCTTCTTGGGGTGGATTCAGACGGCTGGGTCCATTCACTCCCGGGCAGAACACTTTTGTATTCATGAGTGTATCTTACCCTTTATTACCTTAATAAATCCTTGTTACCCCTTAATCATATTCATATGGATTTCTCATAGTAAGTGGCACCCAACGAGGAGGAGAAATCTCGGAGGAGAGAAGTAGCTAGAGAAGGAAAAGGACATCAGAGGCCAGCACCAGCTACACAGCTAGACCCGGAGTAAGAAAGGTACACAGAAATAAGAAAAAGTAAAAGCCCGGAGGCAAAAGATAGACTGGATAATTTAAAGTTAAGAAAAGCTGGCTAGGCCGGGCAGTGGTGGCGCATGCCTTTAATCCCAGCACTCAGGAGGCAGAGGCAGGTGGATCTCTGTGAGTTTGAGGCCAGCCTGGTCTACAGAGCAAGATCCAGGAAAGGCACCAAAGCTACACAGAGAAAACCTGTCTCAAAAAAAAAAAAAAAAAAAAAGCTGGCTATAAATAAGCCAAACTAAGGCTGGGCATTCATAACTACGAATAAGCCTCCATAGCCGGGTGGTGATGGTGCATGCCTTTAATCCCAGCACTCGGGAGGCAGAGGCAGATGGATCTCTGTGAGTTCGAGGCCAGCCTGGGCTACCAAGTGAGTTCCAGGAAAGGTGCAAAGCTACACAGAGAAAGCCTGTCTCAAAAAATTAAAAAAAAATAAATAAATAAAAGAATAAGCCTCCATATGTGATTTGTTCGGGAGCTGGGTGATGGGCCCCCCAAAAGAGCAAAAACAAACAGCAACAGGGGACACAACAGGCAGTAGGTGTCTTCAGTGCTACAAACTGTTCTGCAACTATGGACTCAACCTGCTAAGACTTCGGGTACCATCTCCTGACCCTCACCTTGACTCAAATGATAACTCTTATTTTGTCTGCCCGTAAGAGACACCACAAGCTGGGTGGTGGCGGCGCACGCCTTTAATCCCAGCACTTGGAAGGCAGAGGCAGGCTGATCTCTGTGAGTTCGAGGCCAGCCTGGTCTACCAAGTGAGTTCCAGAAAAGGCGCAAAGCTACACAGAGAAACCCTGTCTCGAAAAAAAAAAAAAAAAAAAAAAAAAAGAGAAACACCACAACATATAAGTCATGAATCTGTACACATCTTATGACTTATAAACAACGGGAGGACAAAGTCCACATTGATCCTTCTTCTGTACCCTTGGTGCATGGCACAATGCAGGCACACAGCAGGTATTCAGAAAAAAATTTTAATTGAATGATGAATTCATATAAGAGTCCCACAACTTGAACTAAAACAAGAGTTAAACTCTTTTTTCCCAGGAGACTGAAAAATGGACTGGGTCTGATTCTTACTACAGAGGAGCAAGGTCAAAGTAACAACATGAAGGGGCTGGAGAGATGGCTCAGCTGTTAAGAGTGTTGGTTGCTCTTCCAGACTACCGGAGTTCAATTCCCCCAGCATCCACACAGTGGGTCACAACCATCTATAACTCTAGTCCCAAGAAATCTGATGCCCAAGCTGGCTTGTGAAGGCACTGCACACATGTGGTACGCAAACACACATGCGGGAAAAACACCCAGAAAAACACCAGGAAAAACAAAATAAAAATAAAGGGAAAAAATTTAAGTACCAGCATGAAGGCTAGGGGTGAGCACTAGTTTAACATGCTCAAAGCTCAATTCCAGAACCACAGGCAAAAGCGGGGGAGGGCGGTGCCGGGGCTCAGCAGGTAAAGGAGTTCCACCAAGCCTGGTGACCTGAGCCCCATCTCTGGGACACACACGATAGAAGGAAAAAATTGACTCTCTGGCATTGTCCTCTGACTTCCACATTCACACCGAGGCCCAGGCACAAACCCCACCCCTACATGCACATTAAATAAATAAAATATAACTTAAAATGTATAAACATGAGCGTGGCTTTTCCCAGTGGATGCCAAGCGGTCAAGGGCATGCAGAAAGCCAGATGTGTTGGTGGTGTATCTTGAGAAATAGCAAAGAGAGGGCAGTGGTGCCTGCCTGTGATCGCAGCAGTTTGGGAGGTTGAAACAGGAGGAGGCTTTCAAAGCCAGCCTGGGCTCTACAGTGAGCCTGTATCTAGAAAAGGAGTTCACGGGCTTCAGATTTCTGTCACCTGCCTGGCTCCTGAGACTTGACTCTGAGCCTCCTGCCCAGGGTCCCTAAGGTCAAGGTCCTTGCCCTGCATCTAACTCTCTAGTTCCCCGACACGCAGCTTGGCTCCGGACAGGTTCAGCTTGGCCCCCGCTTTGCACACTTGCTTGCCTATGGTCTCCTCCGGTTGTATTGTCTGCTGCGTACCCCTGCCTGCCCCGCCCCAGGCATTCCCTGTGGGGATTGGTACAGAAACTCCCAGCTCCGGGTGAGCGGCAGGTTAATTTCCTCCAGGAGCTTCCCTCGGCAAACAATGAGACAATGGCGGACCGGAGGTAGCCTGCGTAAGACCGCGAAGAAGGGGAAGTTGTAATCTGTGTGCGAAGCCAGCAGGCGGGCAAAGGGGCAATAGGAGCCAGCGGGCCAGCCCAGGCCCTCCACCCAGCCAGCCCCTGGGACCCGTTAGGCCCCAACCTGAAGGTCACCTGAGTCGCTCTTGGTGAAAACAGCCACAAACTGCTGTCTTGGAGAAAACAGGGATGGGTGGGGCCCGGCCCCCACACTCCCGTCTTTGTCCATATGGTCCTATCGCCTCCCTGGATAACTCCAGCTGCCCACTTCTGGGCCCCGGTCTGCAAGGAGATTTCCCCAAAGATCATCTGATTCTGGCTGTGTTTTGCTATGTGGCGGGCTACCCAACCTCTCTGTACATTCAGTTCCTACTCTGTGTGGTGGTTTGTGCCTCGGTCCCAGCACCTAGGAGGGGAAGGCGAAAGGATCTTGAAGTTGAAGGGGCTACCGCGTGCCACCTCTTGTTGGGTGCCAAGAAGATTCGCCCTCCCTTCATCCAACAGGCTTGTATTAAGCTTCTGTTATGGACAGGCACTGTGCTAGACCCTGGGGGATGCTCCCAACCTCATGGGACACCCAGCCCTGAGGCAGAGTGAATCAGCAACCTGCAGTGGTCACTTCAGGAAACTTTGCTAAAGAACTTCAGTACTGCCAGGCGGGCGATGGTGGCGCACACCTTTAATCCCAGCACTCGGGAGGCAGAGGCAGGTGATCAGTTTGAGGCCAGCCTGGTCTACAAATCGAGTTCCGGGACAACAGGAGCTGTTACACAGAGAAACCTTGTCTTGAAAAAGCAAACAACAATAACAACCAAAGAACTACGATAGCAGATCTTACCAGGAGAGTCAGCGCCATGAGAGACAGGGCCAGTGTGCAGGTGGGGAGAGAATTTCCTAGGCCAAGGGGAAGGGTCACAATACAAAAAGGCTGGGAGGCCACGGCCAAGTCCGTGTCAGCTAGTGAGGAAGACACAGGTGGTCTGGAAGTTGTAAAGGTTGAGACTCCCTCCCTTACCCTCCACCCTCCAGGGCTCCCTTCCCTTTATCTGAGAACCAAGGAAACCACCAGAAGTTCCAGTGGAGTGTTATGACCACACTGGCCTTCAGCTGATGTCTGGGAGAAGGGTCCTCCTCCTTGGACACGTCATACATGACATACCTTGCCATCGCTGGCGGGATCGGAACTTGCTGTCCCTTCCCACAGGTAGGCCCTCGGAGTTCTTTGGGCAAGGCCTTCCCCATTTCCCTGCTCCCGGGCCTTCTTTCCTTCACCCCACAAAACCCCTCTAAATCTAGCCATGTGCTCATACGCAGAAAAGGACAGGGAAACCCAAGGATGTCCCCAACTCAGGTCATGACCTCACATGTCCCCCAAATCTAAGCAGCCACTGTCCTAACCTGGATTCACGTCTAGGTTTGGCTCTCCCCAATTGTGTGGCTCCACCAGTTCAAAGCTCTTAAGGAGCAGCTCCCGAACTGGGGATTTAGCTCAGTTGGTAAAGCATTGGCCTAGCATGCAAGAAGCCCTGGTTCAGTCCCTAGCACCACATAAACTAAATGTGGTGTAATATCAGGACTTGGGAGATAGAGGCAGAAGGCTCAACAGTTCAAGGTCATCCTTTACTATGTACTGAGTTCAAGGCCAGCCTGGGCTAAATGAGACACTATCTTAAAAAAAAAAAAAAGCAGTTTCCGTACAGTGTCCTGGCTCCCCGTCAATCCTCAGCCGCATTCCTGACCAGGTGGCGCTGCATCTGTGTCCCCTGCTGACTGTTCCCAAAGACCCTGCTCCACCTGGTTCCTGCCTCTTACAGAACAAACACCCTTTGCCCACCACCCCCACCACAGGACCGGTCATTTTAGACTTAATCACTTCCAGCTCAGGTCCCTTTCTATGGTGGGGTCCCATGAAAGGAACCAGAGTCTTTCTCTGACCCACCTACCTCCACCACTACCCCCCCCCAAAAAACCCCAGACTTCTTTCTGCTGCACCTAGCCGTCTATGTCAGCGGTTCTCAACCTGTGGGTCGAGACCCCATTGGGGTCAAACAACCCTTGTACAGGGGTCATCTAAGATCATCGGAAAACAGATACTTACATTATGATTCGCAACAGTAGCAAAATTACAGTTATGAAGTAGCGACAAAAAATTTTTTATGGTTGGGGGGGTCACCACAGCATGAGGAACAGTATGAAAGGGTCACAGCATTAGGAAGGTTGAGAGCCACTGTTCTGCATGGACCTGTCCTTCCTACATGACCCCCTCTCTGTCAGGGCCTGGGGACTGCAGCCCCCTCAGAAGCTCCGACTCCACAGCTGCTTTGTCTTTCCCATAGTGTCCTCTTTGCCTGGCCATACAGGGGGCCAGCACTTGCCTACTGTCTAGGAGGCCCAGAGGTACAATGGGGGTTTCTTTCTCAACAAATTTGTGACATGAAAAGGAACCCACCCATTGATGGGTAGAGTGGTGTACACTCTCACTTGCAGATGATAATCACATATATATACATACACACATATACACATATACATAACATATAATTTAACTTTTATGTGCATCGGTGTGAAGGTATCAGATCCTCTGGAACTGGAGTTACAGACAGTTGTGAGCTGCCATGTGGGTGCTGGGAATTGAACCTGGGCCCTCTGGAAGAACAGCCAGTGCTCTTAACGGCTGAGCCATCTCTCCCCGATAATCACATTTCTGAACTCTCACCTAAGCTCAGACAAGGGTGGCCAGGCTCTGATTTCATGGAGCTGTCTCCCTAAGACTAAGGGCACCTGTATTCCATCGGCTCCCAGAGCCCCAGGAGCCCCAGGGCTCTCCCTGTCCCTCTTTCTGCAAGGAGACTCAGTCATGCTCGGGCGGGGTTGGCCCGCTGTCAGAAGCAACCCTCCTCTCATAAGCTCCCCTTGTTCCAGGAAATCCAGACCGAGTTTCCCTCCTGGAGGCGCCGCCCAGAGGAGCCCTCTAGGGAAAGACACAGCATTTTTGAGGAAAGGGGTGGGAGGGGTGTGGGAGAAAAAGTCACACACATACAAAAAAAAAAAAAAAAAAAAAAAAAAACCAAAACAGTAGCTGAGCCAGGAATGTGCCTGGGTGAATCAGAGCCAAGGCTCCTGTCACATCCACAGCTGTGCTGGCCAGGGCCTGCGGGGGCGCAGGCAGGGCGGGTCATGACAGGGGCAGGCAGGACACCAGCTGCCAGCCTGCTCCTGGCTGGCAGGGCTCCTTGCCACCATCCTGTGAGGAGAAGCTTCGGAAGGACCTGACCACAGGTCAGAGCACAGGACTCTGACACTCCCTGGGCAGAAGGACCCCAGACCCTTCTCCGGCCTGTTCTCAATTTCATGACCAGACTTGGAGAAGGGTTGGAGCAAGATCATTTTTCTTTTCTTTTAAATTAGTATATTTTTATGAGTATATTTTATACTTTCCTCATTACTGTAACAAAATACCATAGAAAAGCTACTCACAGAAGGAGGAAGGATTCGTTTTGCCTCATTGTTCTCTTGGCAGTCAGGAGTTCGAGGTAGCTGGTCATTTTGTATCTCCAGACACAAAGTAGAGAGAGTGAATGCTGGGAGAGAATAGCAGTTGGGGTTTGAGCGAGTTTGAGGTCATATTGTATCATATTGTATCTCTTGGTCCAATCAAGCTGGCGGATTCTGTATCTCAGGACGCTGCTCAGGTCACAGAAGGATGGGTGGGTTTGGGGTAGGGAGGAGGTCTTGTAGATTGCAGGGGCCTACAGAGTGTGTTGGTGGGGAAGCCTGCCCGCAGGAGTCTTCCCTGCTGGCGGGCAACTCACAGGATCATTTTTCAACAAGGAGTGACTGGTTGGATGAAGAACAGCCTCATTTCTCAGCAGGAATCCTGACCCCAAATTCCAAATTCAGGAACTCCATGAACTTGGAGGCAACTTTGAAGCCATGAACTTGAAACAGCTTCATGCTTACAAATGTCTAAGTGAGATGCAACAACTTCTTGAGGAGTGCAAACCTGAGCTGCACTAAGGTGACTGGAACTTTGTCAGGCAGAAGTGAAGCGCTTTGGGTTGGTTGCATCACACAGGTGGCTGATGGTGTGTACTGAGACCCAACTCCAATTTTTTGTTACTGTTATTTGTTTGTTTTGTTTTGAGACAGCTTTCTCTTCTAACAGCTCTGACTATTCTGGAACTCCCTTTATAGACCAGGCTGGCCTTGAACTCACTCCTGAGAGTGCTGGGATTAAAGGCGTGCGACACCACCGCCCAGCTTCCCAGCTCCTATCTTAATAGTTTTTAAAAAATATTTTATGAATATATATGCATGTGCACTGCGTGCATTCAGGAGCCTTGGAGGTCAGAAAGGTGTCAGGTCCCCTGAACTGGAGTTACAGGTAGTTATGAGCCGCCACATGGGTGCTGAGAACTAACCCCGCGTCCTCTCTCCAGCTGTAATTAGTTTTGGGACAGAGTCTCATGTAGCCCTAGCAGGCCCTGAACACTCACTATGTAGCTGAGGGTGAGCTTGAACTTCTGATCCCTCTGCTTCCATCTCCCGAGTGCTGGGATTACAAGCCCGCGCTACTACAGTCCACTCTATGCAGTGATGAAGATCAAATCCAAAGCCTCACCCATCCTAAGTGGGCATTACTAACTGAGTTGATGGTCAGCCCTGGTCCCCATCTTAATAGCTAATGTGCTAAGAAAGAAGCAAGCCTGAAAGGCACCTGCACCTGAGTTCAACCCCCAAGACTCATATGGCAGAAGGAAATGCTTATCCTGAAATTCGCCAGAGAAAAACTAGTTCTACCATTTTGGCTGAATTTAAGCAAACTTTTGTTGATGTTGTTTCTCTGCATATCCTGGAACTCGCTCTGTAGACCAGGCTGGCTTCAAACTCACAGAGATCCTCCTGCCTCTGCCTCCCAAGTGCTGGGACTAAAGGCATGTACCACTACTTCCCAGCTTTAAGCAAGCTTTTATTAAAATTTTGAATACTGATCAAGATGGAATTTGACCACCACTTGGAAACTTTCCAGCTGTGGGGCCTCGAGGCACCTGTTGTTGGGGCTTATATGGACAAAACTCATAGGCCATCATACTTTCCCACGAGGCTTTGTTTTCCAAGAACTACAACTCCCAGAATCCCAGGAATTATCTGGTCCCTGGACAGGTGAAGCCTACAGGTTAATTTAGGGTCTGACAGAGAGAACCTACCCCACAAGGTATTCTCTGATTTTCACATGTGTACACCCACACATAAACAGATACATACACACGATAAATAATGTTTTTTTTTTTTTGAGTTATTCATTTTTATTTTATGTGTATGAGTATTTTGCCTGAATGTATGTCCGTGCACATGCCTGGTGCCCATGGAGTCCAAAAGAGGGTGTCAGATGTGCAGGAACTGGGGTTACAGACAATTATGAGCTGCCTTGTGGGTGCTGGAAATTGAACCCAGGTCCTCTGTAATAGCAGCCAGTACTCTTAACCACTAAACCATCTCTCCAGCCTCATAAATAAATGTTTGAAGATGTTTACCTATCACTGAACCACTCATCTTCTTTAATATCATGGTAATAAGGGCTGGGGGAGGTCATAGCCCTTCAACAGAGAACAAGGTCCTCAGTCCTTACCCAGCACCAAAATGCCAACAAATAAACTAATCAAGCTCGTTTTCCTTCCTGTAAACGGACTCAGGACTTACAGAATGCCACGAGATCCCAACCATTAGAGTGGCATCATTCCTTCCCTGTCCTGTGCAGTCCTGCCTCGTGGCACATCCCCAGGGGTCACTCTCTTCCCTCAAGTCTTTGCCTACATGTCACCTTCTCAGAGACACCTGCCCAGGCCATCCTCTGAAAAGAGTAAATTGCCACAGGCCTTTAATTCCAGTACCCAGGAGGCAGAGGCAGGTGGATCTCTGAGATCGAGGCCAGTCTGGTCTACAGAGTGAGTTCTAGGACAGCCAGGGCTACACAGAGAAACCTTGTCTTGAAAAACCAAATAAACAATAAAATAAATAAATAAAAGTAAGTTAATAAACTAAACTAAAATAATATTGCCAGATGTTATGGTGGCTCGGCCTGCTTTCTCTACACACACAGGAGACTAAATCAGGAGGGTCATGAGTTCAAGGCTAGCCTGAGGAGGGGGAGAGCTGGAGAGCTGGGTTTAGTAGTTAGGGGCACTTGGTCTTGTGAGGACCCCAGTTTGGTTTCTAGCACCTACATGGCGGCTCACAGCCATCTGTAATTCCGGTTCCAGGGGATCCAACTCCCTCTTCTGGCCTTCATGGCCACCAGGAACACACATGACTCAGGCGAAACACCCATACACATAAAAATAATAATAAAGTAATAAAATATTGTGGTTACATTATTTTTAAAATATTTGTTGTTGTTTTTTAAAACAGAGTGTCTCTGCATAGCCCTGGCCTTCCTGGAATTTGCTCTGTAGACAAGGCTTGTTAGAATTCCTAGCCACTCCCCCAGCTACATGGCCGTGTGTGCACTGTCCAGTAGCCAGACAAGATGCTGTTTAGTCATCAAAGGGCCTTATGTCCTATGTAATCCATGTGCTGCATGATCACGTAATTTGCATGCAGTGTGATCCCGTAATCTATGCGCATGCGTGGTGTAGCTACATAAGCCAATAAAAGCATGTGTGGGGGAACCTATAAAAGTGAGTCCACCTATTCCTCCCCTCTCTTCCTGCACAGTCATTCCATAGGCCTATGTACACCCTTTCTGTTCCCCTGCCTTAATAAACTCTTATAGTAGGTTTTGTTGTGCCTCGTGGCTTCTCTCGCACGGTAAACAGCGCTGCTTAATAAATAACACTGCTCCACTTAATAAATAACAATGGTGCTGAGGCGAAGCAGACCCTCCCGGTGCTCTGCACCCAGGACCCTGTACCGAGGCTTACTCTAACTACGACTGCCCACTTTTCCATTTGCCCGGTCGCTGGACCACTCTGCACAACATCGGCTGCTTCCCTTGGTGAGTTTTCCCTTTCCAGCCGTGTAAACAGTCCCCTGGATCCATGGGAATGACCGTAGATTGTCCGGCATCCTTCTGGTGTCCCCAGGATTGGGGGAACCCCCGTCTGTGGCCTTTATTGGCTACGATTGGCCCCCATTACAGACTTCAATTTCTAGCCGTTTCCCATGACTTTAGTATGAGATATTGTTCTCACTGTCGGCCCCCGTCCTCAGACTGCGTCCTCAGGCTGCGTGTGCCCCACCCTCATTCTCTCGCTTGATGAAGCATTAAATGACTTGTGCCAATCACCAATCCTCACTTGATCTCAGGGACACCTGAGATTGTAGTCCTGGGTCACGTTTATTTTTTTATTTTTTATTTTTCTCTCTGCCGCGGTCATGGGAATAAAGCTTCCTCCTCTTAGTCCCACTCCTCCTCTGAGAAGAGGCCCAAATATCCCTTAGATAACAATAAAAATGGCTACCTAATGGCTCCTTGGATCCCAACATTTTACAAGAATTATCTAACTTCTGCCAGCAAATGGGCAAATGGAAAGAGTTGCCTTATACCCAAGCTTTTTTTTTTTTTAACCTCAGCTCCAAACCCTTCTTGATTCCTTCTTTCCTGCCCACATGCTCCAATACTTTCTAATAACCTACTTCCTGAGGAGTACGGACAAGTTTAGGAGCAGGTTAGGATACACACAGACGAGGTTCATCAAACTTATTCTGCCCATCCACCTGGGGCCAAGGTGGTTCCTGATCAGGACCCACACTGGGACCATAAAACCCTGGGTGGCTCTCTAACGAGGGATTGCTTTATAACCTGCCTCCTGGCAGGTCATTGAAAGGCTGACCTCAAGCCAGTAAACTATGAAAATCTAAAAAAACATAAAGCAAGATAAGGAAGAAAATCTCTTTTTTTAGAACAGTTTACAAAAGGCTCTCTTACAATATACTAGCCTACATCCTGAAAGCCCAGAGGGCAGACAGTTCCTTATGACCCACTTTGTCTCCCAGAACTTCCCTGACATCAGGACTAAAGTTAAGCATCTGGAGAGAGGGCTCCTGACCCCACAGGCAGAAGTCTTAGCAGTGGCATTTAAGGTATACCATGGGAGAGATGAGAAAGCCTGTAAACAGAACTGCCAAATGCTGGCACACACTATCCAACTGGCCACCCAAAGGCCTCCAGGTCCCTGGGTTTTTTTTTTTTTTTTTTTTTTTTTGTTTGTTTGTTTGTTTTGTTTTGTTTTGTTTTTTCCCGAGACAGGGTTTCTCTGTGTAGCTTTGCGCCTTTTCCTGGAACTCACTTGGTAGTCCAGGCTGGCCTCGAACTTACAGAGATCGGCCTGCCTCTGCCTCCCGAGTGCTGGGACTAAAGGCGTGCGCCACCACTGCCCGGCTTCCAGGTCCCTGTTTTAAGTGTGGAAGAGAAGGCCACTGGGCTTGTGCCTGCCCTGCCCCATGCAGGCCATCATCTGGGACTTGTCCAAAGTGCCACCAAGAGGGACGCTGGTCAGCTGACTGCCCTCATGCACCTCGTGGCATGGGGACATCAACGAAGACCACCCTCCAGGTGATCTCCTAGGCTTGGCCATGGGTGAGGATTGAAGACGCCATCTCTCACAGGGAACCCAGGGTAGCCATTAGAGTAGAGCCATCTCCTTCCTTTTGGACACTGGAGCCTCTTACTCAGTCCTGAGGGAGTTTCGGGGTCCCACCTCTCTGTCTCATCTCCCTGTTGTCAGGGTAGGAGGACAGCCTTACCTACCTCACAAGACCCCACTACTTAACTGTATTTTCAGGGGTACTCCTCTCACCCACACATTTTTAGTTGTGCCAACCTGCCCTGTGCCCCTAATGGGAAGAGATTTTCTAGCTAAGGTAGGAGCTTTTATTTCATTTGCTCCCCACATTTGCCTCACTCCAGACTCGTCAGCCGCTCCTCTCCTCCTCCTAGCCACCCAGCCTACTAGCTCTAACATTTCTTTCCCTTGCCAGCCTCTCAGGTGGACCCCAAAGTCTGGGACACCCAGAACCCTTTTATTGCTAGGCACTATCCCCCCCTTATTATCCAGCTACAGGACCCTACCAGGTACATTACCCAGGTTCAGTACCCTCTCTCACTCCAGAGACTTAGAGGACTTAAGCCTATCATTTCTGACCTTCTCAGAAAAAAGCATGCTCCAGATTTCTCTCTCTCTTGCTTACATTAACCAATAAAATTCTGATAGTGGAGTAATAAACATTATAATATCATGGCTACCAGCTCAACATTTTAAATTCCCTGTGGCTGCTTCTTAATATGTTTAAAAATTCTTCTGAGCTCCAAAGCTAGCTTGAATCCACCTGGACAGGTCAGATCCACTTCAGGTAAGTATAATTCAAACTTTCCTGGTCCTGGGACCTCCTCCCTTACCCTGGGACCCATTGAGGACCCCCACAAGGTAAAATTTTTTCTAAACTTTCTCTTCTGCCTCACCAGCACCTTTTCAGACCCAAACATTTACAGAGCCTGAAGCAGCGGAAGGTGATGGATGATTCCCAAAGCAGCAGAGGACAATCCACTACCTCACGACGTCCAACTCCCCTAAAAGTTCCCTTCCCTACCCCCAAAAGTTAACTGACACCCACCAAGTCAGCTGGAAGCAGTTTTGGGAGACGCAGCGCCTCCATTCCCATTCACCTGCCATTTTTATGAAAAACAAAGGTTTGGAATGTTAGAATTCCTAGCCACTCCCCCAGCTACATGACCGTGTGTGCGCTGTCCAGTAGCCAGGCAAAATGCTTAGTTATCCCAGGGCCTTGCATCCTATGTAACCCATGCATTGCATGACCATATAATCTATGTGCATGCGTGGCATAGCTATGTAAGCCCATGTGTGAATGTGCAGGGGGGAACCTATAAAAGAGACTTCCACCTATTCCTCCCCTCTCTTCCTGCAAGATCATTCCATAGGCCTATGCACACCCCTTCTGTTCTCTTCCCTTAATAAACTCTTATAGTGGGTTTTGTTGTACTTCGTGGCTTTTCTCACATGGTAAACAGCGCCGCTTAATGAAAAACATTGAGCCGCTTAATAAATAACAAGGCTGGCCTCGAAATCAGAGATTCATCTGCCTCTGCCTCCTGAGTGCTAGGATTAAAGACGTGCATCACCACTGCCTAATTTTATTTTTTAAATCTTTAAAAATATATTAAAAATAGCCAGGCATGGTGGTGCATGCCTCTAATCCCAGAACTCAGGAGGCAGAAGCAGGCCGATCTCTGTGAGTTCGATGCCAGCCTGGTCTACAAAGTGACAGCCAGGGCTGTTAGAGAAACCCTGTCTCAAAAAACCAATGTATGTATTAAAAACAATAATGAGGGCTGAATAGATGGCACATGGGTTAAGAGCACCTACTGTTCTTCCAGAGGACCCATGTTCTGTTGCCCAAACCCACATCAGGAAGCTCAAAACCAACTGCAACTCCAGATTCAAGGACCTAATGCCTCTGTGGGCACCAGTACTCACGTGTATACACACACACACACACACACAATTTTTAAAAAAATGCTTTTACTGTATTTTGGTATCATTGGTTTCCTTTGTAACCTTATGCGCCTTATTACATTTAAAAACCATCGTCCGGGTACACCATGTAGCATGGGTCCATTGATGAAAGAAGGTACTCCAAGACAAAATTGTAAGGCCTATGTGGCAGCAGGAAGATCCAGCCTCTTCTAATGAACTGAACCTCAACCAGCCATACAAAGGCATGCTTATTGAGTTACACAAAGTATATTCTCATACCAAGGTCCATAATCTAATTTACCTGTCTTACTAAAGGAGAGCATCACACACTCTCATGACCATAGTCCTTTATTTTGTATCGAATTTAATATACAATAATACAAGAGCCTCAGGTGTGTCTGATGTGTCTTGCGGTCAAAGTCATGGGATGGCTGAAATGTCCCTTCAGCAAAACAATTCTATAGCTCTTGGGAAACAATCACTGTTTTCCACAAGGATTCTTCAAGGTCAAAGTACTTCTTAAAAGACGGTTGTTCATTCTAATATCTACCCCGAATACAGTGACTCTGCTAAATTCCTACAACAAACCATGCTTATGGGCTGGAGAGATGGCTCAGCTATTAGGAGCACTGACTGTTCTTCCTAAGGACTTGGGTTCAATTCCCAGCACCCACATGGCAGCTCACAACTGTCTGTAACTTCAGTTCTAGAAGATCCGACACCCTCACACAGACGTATATGCATGGAAAACACCAATGCATGTGAAATAAAAATAAATAAATTAAAACATTAAAAAGGCGTGATTATGACCCCTTCACTAGATACGGAAGAGGCCCCAAAAGGCCCATTGCTTTCTCCGTTCCTTCTTTTCCCCTTTTGTTTGGTTGGTTTTGTTTTTTTTTTTTTGTTTGTTTGTTTGTTTTTTGTTTTGCTTTGTTTTGTTTTGTTTTGTTTTACATAGAGTCTCATGTAACTAGGCTAGCCTTGAACTTACTACCTACTTTGAATTCATTCTCCTGCCTCTGTAGCCATCATGGTAAAAATGAAGGTACTCTAAAGAGAGACACTTGCAGCCTTTCTTTGGCTATAAAACTATTGAAACAATAGTCTCCAAGAAACTGGAATTTTCCCAGGATTTTCATGCTGGCAGAAAGAAAAGGATGAGGTCTGGTGCCCGTCCCAGAAGGAACTGCCTCCTAGGAAGAGATTTCACAAAGTTCTGATGCGTTGTCTGGTCACCTTATTAGACAGACTGGAACTGAGACAATGATGGGCCAGTGATGGGTGGGACTACACCTTGACCAGAACTACTTAGTGGCGCATACCTCTGCCCTCTAAACCTAAACCTGGCATGAGCCAGAACTAAAAGATTGACCTGGGAAGGAGAAGGGTCACCCTTTAATTGTTCCTCTTTAAAATATTTCCATTTTGAATACATCTTTCTCCAATTTCCATTATGACTTCATGTCTTTGGCTGGCTCAAGCTCTGACCCTAACAGCTCTAGCATTATTGCTCATGTCCCAAGGGCTGGGCTTGCAGATGGGTTTACCACCAGTGCGCTCACAGAGCTCAAAGCACGTGTGCTTGTTTGTTTTAGTGAGTGGCATAAGCATCAGCCTTGGCTCTGGGCTTCAGCCTGTGTGTTTTGTTGTTGTTGTTGCTGCTGCTGCTGTTTTAAGGTACCAGGGATTGACCCAAGGCCTCATGCTCGTTAAGCAACCAGGCAAGCTCAATATACCATTGAGCTATATTCCCTGTTTTTTTCTCTTGTGTTTTTTTTCTCTTCATTTCTTATTACTGTGTGTATAGTGGTTGCATGTGGCAGTCAGAAGACAATTTTCAAGAACAGGTTCTTGTTCCGGGTATGGTGGCACACACCTTTAATCTTAGTGCTCAGAAGCAGAGGCAGGAGAGCTCTGAGTTCAATGCCAACCTGGTCTACAAAAGTGAGCTCCAGGGGTTGGGGATTTAGCTCAGTGGTAGAGCGCTTGCCTAGCAAACACAAGGCCCTGAGTTCGGTACTCAGCTCTGAAGAAAAAAAAAAGAGAGAGAGAGAGAGAGCTCCCGGACAGCCAGAGCCACATAGATAGACCGTGTCTTTAAAAAAAAAATGATGAAAACAGGAGAAGGGGAGGAGTCTCCCTCCGATCTTTCCTTCCACTGCAGCATCTGGGGACTGAACTCGGATTGTCAACTCGTGCTGCAGATGCTTTGGTGCTCTGTCCTGTTGACCCATCTTGCCCCTCTTTTTGAGCACCTTCTCTGTATAACCCTGTCTGGAATGACCTCATGATCCTCTTCCTTTAAACTCCCAGGTGTGGGGCTCAGTGCATGACTAAAACAGCTGTTTAAAGGTTTATTTATTTTTCATTTGTGTGCATGTATGTCCATGAGAGTGTATGTTAGGGGAGTGCAGATGCCTTGGGTCTCCTGGAGCTGGAGTGACAGGCAGTAGTGAGCCACTTGGGTGCTGGGAGCTGAACTTGGGTCCTCCGGAAGAGCAGTAAGCGCTCTTAAGGCTGGGCCATCACTCCAGTCACACAGAGATCGCTTTAAATGGAGCCATTTCTGTTTTCACTGGGGGAATTGCTGTGCACACTGATTTGGAAAAAAGTCAAGAGCATCACCAAACACAGTACAAAAAGTTGGGTGCAGAACAGCATGTATAACATGCAGCCTTTGTATGAGAACCGGACTGTTTGACGTACATATAATACAATCAAGCAACACAAAGCTGGTAGCAAGGATCACCTCCAGGCTCTGTGAGAGACCCATCACTGGACACATGGGAGACCATTTTTTCTCTCCTTGTGTATTCAAAAGGAGTCAAGATGCCTGGAACATGACTTTTGCATCTTTTCAAATTTCCACATAAAAACAGCCAAAGTGAGGCTGAGGATGTAGCTCAGTGGTAGAGCACTTACCCAGCACTCTCAACCCACTCCCCCGTGTCTGGGAGGAAGGGCCCAGCTCTCAGATTGTTTAGAGCCCAGCCTGGGGAGGGGGGAAACCTGTCTGAAATCCCAGTCTCTAGAAAATGAGGCAGGTGCCCAGCTGTGGTGGTGCACGCCTTTAATCCCAGCACTCGGGAGGCAGAGGCAGGAGGATCTCTGTGAGTTCAAGGACAGCCTGGTCTACAGAGCAAGATCCAGGACACCCAGGACTGTTACTCAGAGAAACCCTGTCTTGAAAAAAAAAAAAAAAAAAAAAAAAAAAAACTAGAAAGGAAAGGAAGGGAAGGGAAGGGAAAGGAAGGGAAGGGAAGGGAAGGAGAAGGGAAAGGAAAAAGGAAAGGAAAGGAAAGGAAAGGAAAGGAAAGGAAAGGAAAGGAAAGGGAAGGAAAGGAAAGGGAAGGGAAATAATAAAAGGGCTGTGCAAGCGGCTTGGGGAGTGAAAGCGCTCACTGGGCAAAGCCTGGGATGGGAATTTGATTTCTGGAACCCACAGTGAAAAGAGAGAATCGACTCCTGAAAGTAACCGTCTGTCTTCCACACTCATGCTGTGGCTCCTACTCTCTCTCTCTCCCTTCTCCCCTCTCTCTCCCTTCTCTCTCTCTCTCTCTCTCTCTCTCTCTCTCCTCTCCTCCCTCCCTCCCTCCCTCTCTCTCTCTCTCTCTCTCTCTCTCTCACACACACACACACACACATCATTAAGAACTAATACATTTTTTAAGAAAGGAAATCAAACTGAAAAAAAAAAATGAAAAGAATCAACGAGGTGACAAGGTGTCCCCTACAAACCCCCAAAATACAAGCACTGCAGACAAACCTGATTGTCCTGGGGTTCGTGAAGGATGCTGTGGGGAACAATACTAATGTCTGTTGGTATTTGTTTCGGGGGACACTTAATTACTGATAAAAATCCCAATTCCTTCTCTGGAACCCACAGTTAAAGCGATAGACAGAGATACACACAAACACTTGTAAAGTTTTCACCTTGAGCAGAGTAGGTCTACAAGTTGGCGGTTCGGATATGAAAGAAGCCATGCTGCACCAGGCGTGTGTCAGGTCTCAAACCTGGGACAAGCAGTTGAGGTGCCTTTAACATGTCAAAGTGGAGGCTGGCTGCCAGGCGCTCCCAGCATCTCGGGTACCTGTTACAGAGTCACCCTGCTGTAAACTCCAGCTCAGGGACTGGGCTGGGCATTCCCTCCCCTCAACTCTTCTGATTCCTGTGTAACCTAGCCATTTCAGTCTCTGCCTCTTGCCCCAAGCTCTTGGTTCCTGGCTTTCTCCTGTCCCCTCCCCCTCTCCTCATAAGGCCTGGTCCAGTCTGCCTGCCCATCATGTCCGTTCTGGGCTCTCTCAGATGCCTGTTTCCGCCTGTGTTCTCCCTCCTCTCTGTGATAAAAACCTCAACCCTTAGGAGCTGTCATCTTCTCCCTTTATTTCTTCTTTCCCCTTCCTTGTACTGGCTCACCCCTGTAACCTGAGCACCTTGGAGGCTGAGGTCACAAATTTGGGCCACCCCAGAAACAAAGTGACATTCTTAGCCAGCTTGAGCTACATTTATTTCTTACTCAAAAAAAAAAAAAAAAAAATCATATAAATAGTAGGTACAGGTGGTGCAGGCCTGTAATCCTTAGAGATGGAAGCAGGAGGATCAAGAGTTCAAAGCCAGACTCAGCTGCACAGCAAATTTGAGGCCAACCTGGGCCATTTGAAATCCTGTCTTAAAAAACAAACAAACAAACAAACAAAACACCCAAACACATCAATAAAAACCTGAGCCAGGTGGTGGTTCACTCAGGAGTCTAAGGCAAGGGGACTAATTACTGCAAGTATGAAGTTAGTCTGGTCTATATGCTGAGACTCCCCCCCCCCAATAAATAAATATTATATATATATACATATACTTGTTTGCGTGCTGCTCTATTGAGAAGCTTGCACTCATGCCTTCAGTGGACATCGCCCTTTAATGCCCATATGTGAATCTGGATTGAAAGTCTTAATAAACTCCAACTTTGCTCTAAAAAAAAAAATCCATTTTGCCAGCAAGATGACTCAGCAGTCCAAAGTGCTTGCCGTCAAACGTGATAACTTGAGTTAGAATCCCAGAATCCCCGAGCTAGAAGGAGAGAACTGACTCTTGCAATTGTCTTCTGACCTCCACCCTTGAACCAAGGCACACATAAATAAATCGGCACACACGAACACTCACAATCAATACAAAAATCCGTGTCTGTGAGTTTTCATAGTTGAAAAGCAAAAGGACAAAGAAGAGAAGAAGACAGAAGGACATCGCCGCTACCATGCACAGGACCAAGGCAGCAGCCATGCTGCCTCCCGAGGACCGCTGCACAGAGGCAAACACTCGAGGACAGCCACCCCGCCCCCAGCCCAGACCTTAACCGAACACCTCTTCCTTCGGGTGAATCATGTGTTTGTGGACTGAAGCAGGGTTATCCCAGCCAGGAAGTCCTCAGTGTCACCAGACGGACGAGGCAGATCCTTAAAGCGGAAAAAACATTCCTCAGAGGCTGGTTCGAGTCCCTGCCAGGCTGCATGGTCTCATAGGAACTGACCAATGTCAGGGGCCAGAGAGCCAAGAGCTGCCAAGGCTTTCCAGGGGCTTAGAAGTCCTTAACAGCCACCGAGGCTATGCGGGGGCTCGCGTGGATGGATGGCATGGGATGGGATACACCTGCAGACCCTTCTTCCTCAGGCTCTTCAGGACACAGGCACCAACCCGTGGACAGGACAAGCACAGGGACCTACCTCCTGACCCAGCTGCCCTGGCTTGACCCAGCTAGCCTTGATAGCCCCCAGGTAGATATCTTTGTCCTTATTTACAGAGGAGGACACGAGGCTCAGAGAGAGGGAAACGGTGTCCTAAACTTACATAGTCATTACTTGTTTTGACCCTGGTCACTCGGAAGGCCACTTCAGTCCCCAGGGCACTTCTGCCCCTGGCAACCTCAGCCTCAGCAGAAGCTCAAGGGTGGGGCCTGCTCCTTATGCAGGTCTATTTTTAGAGCGTGCAGCAGGGCTAGGGGAGAAGCCAGGAATGACAATGGGGGGAAGGGGGTGGGGTTGTTGGCGGCCGCCCCCGCACCACCAGCCGCCCCATTTCCTCGAGGAACCAGGCCGTGCACACAATACAAGGAAAGCCGAATGGGGAGTGACAAGGGGCACCTTCGGGAGGGGGGTGACCTGGCCCATCAGGGCAGCTGGGGGCCCAGAGGAGGTCTCGGATCAGGGGAAATGGACCATTAGTCCAGCTGCCTGGCCCAGGGCAATCACTCATGTTCCACAGGCACGCACACGTTTGGCCTCACACATCTCTCCGTCTGTCTCTAACTGTCTCCGGGGGCCCAGTGACAGTCGGCCAAGGGGTTGGTCCTCTGGGGAGGGGTGCTTGCAAGGTCAAGCTGCCAGAAGAAGGTCTTCTGGAACCCAGGTCAGAAGGTGGCTCTTGTGGCCTTCTCTGCCCATCTTCCAATGGGGGTCTAAATGTGGCCAGGCAGGGCCCAGCAGAGCAGCTGATGCGTGAGGTTTCTGTGTGTTCTCCCACAGCCAAGAGGTGGAAGACCTCTTCAAGGCCGCCTGCTCCTGCCCTGCCAGCCACACAGACACAACCCTCCAGTTCTTCTCCCTGTCTGACCTCCGTCCTGCCCTGGGCAGCAACTCCTGCATGGGTGTCCTCTGCTGCTCCATTCTCCCACTTCCGAAACACAGAAACAAGCCAAGTGACATGCTGGTCTGCTCTCACACCCCTGCCCCCAAACTGTGTGCTTAGTACATGAAGTTAGTGAGGGAGACACCCCCCACCCCTCCACCCCTGTCCAGGGAAAAGGGATTCCTCTGAACTTGCTTGACTGCAGAGAGCTTCATTCATCTCCCGTTTAGGGAGGAGAGAACAGATTCAGAGCCTGGGATGTGGCTCGTGGAAGATTGGAGGCAGGCTAGGCAAATTCCACCCGGACCTGGGGCTCCTGGCTGTGTCACATAAGCCCGTGCTAGTCTTGACTTTCGTGTCTGAAACATTCTGTGCCAGAGACAGATCGGTTCCCCGCCACAGAGACCTAGCCAGAAGATGAAGGGAACGGTAGGGCCGGGAGTATGGAATGGGAATTCAGGTAGAGGGGGCCACACAGGACCAGCTGGGGGACGAAGCAGGAGCTCCAGATGCAGAGCCTGAGCAGCTGTGTGAAGGGTTATATCCCTCTCTGAGCCCCACACAGCTGCCAAAGGAGCAGGTTGGGTTCATCAGCCAGCAGCTGGGCACCATGTCCAGAGTTCAGTGGAAAAGCCTACAATACATTTTAAACCTACATCTAAGAGGCCTCTGGGGCCAGGTGTGGTCGCTCAGATAAGTGATCCCCACACTTCGAAGGCTGAGGCAGGAGGATTAAGAGTTTTAAGCAAGCTGAGCTAAGCAGTGAGACCCTGTCTCAAGGACACCAAAGGCATGGGGGTGAAGGGTGGGGTGGGGGTGCTCAGAAACTGTACAAAAACTGCTCGCTGCATAAGCATGGCATGCAAAGTTACAGCCCCAGAATGCACATTAAAAAAAAGTGTAAAAGCCAGATGTGGTAGCACGTGTCTGTGACCCCAATGCTCCTTTAGTGAGGCGGGATGCAGAGACAGGAGAATCATCTAGAAGCTCGTCGGCCAGCTAGCAAGGGGTATACAGCACAGCAGCAGAAACAAGAGAGACTCTGCCTTGGTGATGTGAAAGTCCCCTGACCTCTGCACACACATGCCGTGCTACACACACACACACACACACACACACACACACACACACACACACACACTTCAAAAAGTAAAAGGGAAGGGCCTGGAGAGACAGCTCAGTAGTTAAGAATGCTTGATTCTCTTGCAGAGGAGTGGAGTTTGGTTTCCAGCACCCATACCAGGCATCTCACAGCTTCCTGTAACTCCAGTTCCAAAAGATTTGCTTCCTTCTTCCAGCCTCCATGGGTACACACACACACACACACACACACACACAAACACACACACATATAAATAAATGAATGAATGAATGAATAATAAATGAACAAATAATTAAATAAAATAATTTTTTAAAGTCAAAAGGGAGTCAGAGAGATGGCTTGGTGGATAAGCGTACTTGGCAGGTTCAGTTCCTAGCTCGCACACGGTGGTTCACCACCATCTGTAACTCCAGTTCCAGGGAATCTGATGCCGTTGCCTGACCTCCCTGAGCACTGCACAAACATGGTGCACAGACATAGATGCAGGAAAAATCTCACACACGTAAAATAAATAAATCTAAAAAACAATTTTAAAAAGAGGGGCCAGTGATATGGTTTAGCAGGTAAAGGTGCTTGCTGTGAAGCCTGAAGATCTGAGTTCCATCCCCAGGATCCAGGTTGTGGAAGGAGAGAACTGACTCCTGCAAGCTGTCCTGGGGCCGCCACCTGAGCACTGTGGCATGTATCTGTACATGTACAAAATCAAATACACTACAATTGTAAAACGAATAAACAAGGGCAGAAAAATTGAGAAAGGGTCTTGCTTGCCCAAGGTTGCACAGCCATCGGGCAGAGGAGGGTGGCGCCAGAGCGCGTTCTCGGGCTGTGTCGGCCTAGCAGGGGAGCAGAGTCTCAGCTCAGCCAGCTGACTCTTTTTTCTGCCTTTGTCTTGCGTTGTTCACGGCAGCTAACACCACCATACTGAACCGCATCCCCGACCTGTTCTCCCTTCCTCCCTCAAGTGTTCCTCAGATGGTCCCTTCCCAGAAGCACCTTGGACCCGCCATCTCAGAGTACTTGGGAGAGTTCAAGGCTGACCTAGGCAAGTCACCCTTCGACTGCAGTCAGCCCTGTGACCAGCTTGCTCCAGCTCCTGGCCCAACACCAGGGGGCTCTTCACTACTTGTCGGTGCCTCTGTTTATTTCTCTGCGAAATGAAGATTAAAACGTTATCTACCTAACACGCACGGTGCTTTCTCCAGGGGTGAGAACAGCGTCTCAGAACTAAACAGAGATGTGGTTACCCAGCCTTAAGAGATGGCTACACAACATTGGTTTGTATATTTGGTGGATTTATAGTATATGAATTTCACCTCACTTAAAAAAAAACTCAAAACAGTGGAGGGAGACAGAGAGGTGACTGTGGGGGTCAATGGCCCCAGAGCAGCACTTGATACCAAGTCTGACAACCTGAGTTCAGTTCCCAGAACCCATGTAGTGGAAGGATAGAACCAACTCTGCAGATTGTCCTCTCCCCTCATGAACAAATTTAAATACATCAGTAAAAAATAAATTTTAGCCAGGCAGTGGTGGCACATGCCTTTAATCCCAGCACTCTGTGAGTTTGAGGCCAGCATGGTCTACAAAGTGAGTTCCAGGACAGCCAGAGCTACACAGAGAAACCTTGTCTCAAAAAAAAAAAAACAAAAAAAAAAAAAAAAAAAAAAACAAAACAAAAAAAAAAAAAACCAAAAAACCTAAGTCAGTCCATGTATACCTCACTGTTCAAACCCTTCCCATCTCATGACTAAGCCTTGATGGTCTATATGATCAAAAGTTCAGGTCCAGCCTGGACTAAAGTGAGTTCAAGGCAACTTAGTGAGATACTGTTTCAAAAAAACATTTTTTAATTAATTAATTTTATTTTATGTGTATGGTGTGTTACCTGCACGTGTGTCTGTGCGGCATGTGCATGCAGTGCCTGCAGAATCCAGAAGAGGACATCAGATCTCCTGGAACTATAGTCACACAGTTGTGAGCAGCCTCGTGGGTTCTGGGAATTGAACCAAGTTTCTCTGAAATAACAACCAGTGCTGCTCATCTCTCCAGCCCCCAAACATTTTTTTAAATAGACGAATAGGGGGCCCAGCAAGGTGACTTCTTGGCTAAGGGTAATTGTCACCAACCCTGACAAGAATTTAATCCCTAGGAGCCATATGGTGGAAGTCGAGAATCAACTGACTCCCTGCCGAAATTTGTCTTCTGATCCTACACATGTGCTATGTATACATTCCCTGCCACACAAATAATGATGGGCAAGTAACTAACATCCCTACAGCAGCCTTTTTTGGTTTTTTGTTGTTGTTGTTGTTTGTTTTTGTTTTTTTGTTTTTTAATATCATTTTTTGAGACAGGTTTCACTAAGTACCTCTGGCTGGCCTGGAACTCACTCTGTAGACCAGGCTGGCCTTGAACTCACAAAGCCCCACATGCCTCTGCCTCCCAAGTGCTGGGATCAAAGGCGTGAGTGTTAGCATGGCCAGTCTCCTACAGTGGCTTTTAAGGCCCTGCAGGACCCACTGTAGGCAGGCTTTTCTGTCCTATCAGCCCACTCCCCATAACACGAATTCTAAATGGTCTTACAATAAAAACCTGGAGCCAGATATTGGGGTAAATGCTGGAAGATCAGAGAGACAAAGGAACAAGCCACAGCCAGTTCTCACCTCGCCAACTCCTCAGATCCTCTGACTGAACGCCTCTGAGTCCTCAGTCGAAAGGCTCTCTAGTTCCTGTTTCCTCACACCTTATCTGCCTTTCTCGGCCCATCTATTTCACTTTCTATCTCAACCTTCCTAGTGCTGGGATTAATGGCGTGTGTGCTTCCCAAATACTGGGGTTAAAAGTGTGTGCCACCACCGCCTGGCTCTATTTCTCTTCTAGACTGTTTCAATCTCATGTAGCCCAAAGTGGCCTTGAATTCACAGAGATCCAGAGGGATCTCTGCCTCCCGAGTGCTAGGGTTAAAGGTGCATGCCACTACTGCCTGACCTCTATGTTTAACTCTGTGGCTGGTTCTGTCCTCTGATCTTCAGGCAAGTTTTTTTTTTTTGGTTTTTTTTTGAGACAGGGTTTCTCTGTGTAGCTTTGTGCCTTTTCTGGAGCTCACTTGGTAGCCCCAGGCTGGCCTCGAACTCACAGAGATCCGCCTGGCTCTGCCTCCCGATTGCTGGGATTAAAGGCGTGCGCCACCAACGCCCGGCAGGCAAGTTTTATTTCTAAGATTACAAATATCACCACACTCGCCAATAGCCACAAAGGGCTTAATATTAATTATAAATGCTTGGTCAATAGCTCAGACTTGTTACTAGCTAACTCTTACATTTCAAATTAACCCATTGTAAACGGAGGCTTTTCTGTCCCTCTCAGTCCCTCAGCCACTTTTAAAATAATCATTCAGAGGCTTACTATTAATAATAAATGTTTGGTCAATAGCTCAGACTTATTACTAGCGAGCTCTTACATTTTAAAATAACACACATTTCTTATCTATGCTCTGCCTCACGGTTCAATACCTTTTCTCAGTATGACAAGTTCATCTTCTCTTCGTGTCTCTTGCTAATTCTGAGACCTTCCTCCTCTTCTTCCTCATGCTCTCTTTTTTTCTGCATGTCCCGCCTAACTTCTACCTGTCCAGTTATTGGCCAGTCAGCTTCTTTATTAACCCAATCACAGTGACACATATTCACACGGTGTAAAGGAATATTCCACAATCTGCCTTCCCTGAGCTCCTCGCATCCTCCATTGCTCCCCGTCCACCCACAGGGCATCAGTGCCTTGCCCTTCTTCCTCTTTGCTAGAACCTCTCTTGCCTCAGGGTCTTTGCACTGGCTGCTGCCTTTGCCCCAAACCTCTTCACCCACATGCACATAGTTGCTGCTGCACCCCCTTCTTCTGGTCTCTGATCCAATGGCTTCTGCTAAGAGAAGTCCTCTCCACATCAAAGTGATAGAAATGCTGATATCTCTCTCTCTCTCTCTCTCTCTCTCTCTCTCTCTCTCTCTCTCTCTCTCTCTCTCTGAGGTAGCCCAGACTGGTCTTGAACTCTCTATGTAGCCAACGATAACCTTGAACTTGTGATACACCTGCCTCCACTTCCCAAGTGTTAGGATTAGTCATTTGCCACCACACTCAGTTTAAGTGATGCTGGGGATTGAACTCGGGGCTTTGTGCATACTAGGCATAGTCTAGTAACCAACTACATTTCCAGGCTCTTTTTCGTCATTTTGTCCATGCTAAAGGAGACTGCTTGAAGGAGTCAGGCTCTGTCACAGAGAATGTTTCCTTCTGGGAGTCCAGCCTGGCAGCTACTCACCATCCACAGACAACAGATGAATGATAAATGCGTGCCCTACCATTATCCTGGACCCAGGTTTATACCAGTGGAGCCCGCATCTATCGAATGAACCCCTTTGCACAGTTCCGAGCCCTGCTACTCATCGAAGCTGGACAAGCTGTGATATGGGACATGAAACCCAAGGCGAGGGCCTTGCCTGCCTAACCCCATCCCTAACCTTTCCCCTGAGACCAGAACTCAGCTTCCTCCCACACCGATGTCTCATCCACCCAGCCTCTCTCCTCCGCTTCAGTTTGGTGCCAGTCTCCTGTGCCCTTTATCACTTACCTCAACTACGAGGGGAAGGGCTCTTCCGTCCATGCCCTCCTTACCTGTCTCCCTGGGGTGGGCTAAGCTTCTGTCAGGCTCAGCATCCCACTCTAGCCTCCTCCTCACCTCCAGCCCATGCCAGGTGACATCAGAGGCTCGGAAGCCAGGCAGGGTTGCTATAGAGATGCAGGTCCCTCCAGGGCTTTCTCCAGCTCTGACCTTCTGTGTGACCTACCTGGCCAAGAGGCCATCTTGGTGCAGCCCATTTGTGTTCCAGCCCCAGTTCTGCCACGGGCTGACTGAGAAGTCTTCCTCTTGTTACTCGACATCTCTGTACGGTCAATTTTATTTATTTTATTTTTTCCATTGAAAAGTGAGCGTTAAAGGCTGGGTGTGCTTGCACACATCTGTAATCCTAGTGCTGGGTAGGCATTGATCACAGAGCCCTTGAGTGGCAGCCTGGAGATTCTGTCCTGCCCCCCCCTTTGCCCGTTCCCCCTTTGCCCGTTCCCACCTGCCCCTGCTAGCACTGCTTGGCAACCCCTCCCTGTGTGCCTCCTGCATCTGCCTGTCCTGTGAGGACCTTCTGATCCCAGCTAGCTGGGGATAGCTATTATAAAAAAGGGGCCGTGTCACTACGGTAAGGGGTGGGACTTAGCTTTGTCACCAATACTTCCAACTGCTAACCAGTGTGGAGAAAAGGCTCTCATTGGCATCTTTTTTCTTTTCATTTGCATTTGCTCACTTCAGTGGCTTGTGTCACAAAAGTGTGTGGAGGTCAGAGGACAACCTGCAGAAGTCTCCTTTCCAAGAGTCAAAGCCAGGCCACCAAGTTTGGCAGCAAGAGACCCATCTGCATTTTACTCCGCATGTAAATGGGCAGATAGCTGAGTAGGTAGTACACAGCTTTAATCCCAGCATCCAGGAGGTAGAGGCAGGGAGATCTCTGTGAGTGCCAGGCCAGCCTGCTGTACATAGCAAATTCCAGGCTAGCCCTGTCTCAAAAAAAAAAAAAAAAAAAAAAAAAGGGTTGGAGAGATGGTTTAGCAGTTAAGAGCACTGGCTGCTCTTGCTCTTCCTGAAGACTCAGGTTCAACTTGCAGCATCCACAGAACAGCTCACAACTGGCTATAAGTGACTCCAGTCCCAAGGGATCAGACTCCCTTTTCTGACTTCCACAGGCACCGGGCATGCAAGTGGTACAGACATGCAAGCAGGCAAAGCATCCGTACACATAAAAACAAAACAAAATGAAAGAGAGACAGAGACAGAGAAAACAGCAAGGCAGTATTTGAGCCAGACACCTCCAATATGATGACATGAAAGGGCCTCTGGTTTCTGCCTCCGGGCTCCAACCCAAGATTCTCAAAGATTCCCTGAACTAGTCTTAGACATGCAGATGTTTTTTTTTTTTTTTTTTTTTTTTTTTTTTTTTTTTTTTTTTCAAACGCTAGGGGCCAGCCCAGCATCTGTCTGTGTTAACAAAGCCCCAGTCAACCACATGGAAGGCAGAAACATGACCCAGAGTCTCCACCTGGTGGTCCTCCACCAGAAGTGCAGCATGGCTGGCGCCTGCCGGCTCCAGACCTGGGTCATGGACAGGAAAGTAGCTTTAGGGTACACCTGACCCCTCTTCTCACTGGTAAGCACACCCAGCACAGGGGGGCTCACTGGACATGGCACAGTGTGGCCTGTTCTGTCCCTTGCTCTCATTTCCTCTCCATCACTCTCTCCTGTCAGCTTCCACAGCTCCTGCGCCTTCTCTCGAGCACACCGAGCATGCTCCCACCTCTGATTGTAGCAATTTGCTAGTGTCTCTGTTCTGCCTCGACTTCTCTGTCTCCAGTGCTCTCATGGCTCAGTCCTTTGCTTCATTCAGTGCTCTGCTCGAATGCCACCCCTAAGAACTTCCCTGACTACACTCTTCAGGGGACCCTGCCCTGCCCTATGACCTTTTCTCCAATCCCACATACCTGCTTGGTTTCTGGCATTCTCATGAAACCATGAGCTATATAATAAGGCTGAGGTGTTTACCAGCTCACCAGTGCCACTAGTGTAGACAAGAGACACTCAATAAACACTTCTGAATGAGTGACTTTCTTCTACAAGACAGATATTGTCCCCTTTTATTCCTCTGGAGGGGAAACTGAGGCTCTTTCGAAGTGACGCACACAAGTCCACACAGCAGATCAGTGGCTGGGATCTGAAATTAAAACAGGATTGCTGATTTTGTGTGCATGTATGTGCTAGGGATTGACCCCAGGACCCTGTGCGTGCTTGGCAAGCACTCTGGCACTGAGCCACATCCCCAGTCCCTTCTCAGGACTTCTGGCAGCAAAAATGTGCTGTATCTACAGCGCTCTGGAGACTTTCCAAAGAGGCCGCCATGTCTCTAACATTGGACACCAACAGGTCAGCCGCTATGGCTTTTAAACATGGTCCTAGTGTTTAAAAGGACAAAGAGCAGTTCCAGAGAGAGTGTCAGGAGGTGCCCAGGGAGGGGGTTGCTCTGGGCATATGGCAGGAGTTCAGCATGGGCACAGACATTTGCTAGGGCCCTCTAGGCCCCTAGAAAGTTTTCACTGAAACTCCATTTTTAAGGATTTGTGCCTAGAGCCAAATGTTATTTCCCATGTAAAACAATATGTTTTTGTTGTTGTTTTGTATTTTTTAAATTCTATTAGGCTATTTCCCTCCCTCCCTCCCTTCCTTCCTTCCTTCCTTCCTTCCTTCCTACCTTCTTCCTTTCTTTTTAGACAAGGTCCTATTATATAGCCCTGGCTAGCTAGGATCCCAAGCTTGAGCTACCCTGCCTGACTTAACAACAGATATGTATTTTTCACAGGTCTGGAGGCTGCAAATCAAGTCCAGGAACTAGATGAACTGGTGTTTGCCAGCTCTTCCAGTTTCAAAATGGATCCAACTAATAGCAAGCTATTATTTGGGCCTCTTGTATAAGGGCATTGATCCCATCCTGAGGACCCCGCCCATATGCCTAGCCACTCCCCAAAGGCCCTGCCTCCCAATACCATTCCTTACACTGGAGGCTCAGTCTTGGCATGCATTTGGGGGCACAAATATTCAGCCTATGACAACTGGGGCAGGCTGGGCTATGTTTGGTTCAGCACTTGCCACAGAAGGACTACCAAAGCCACACAGCTGTGCTGCCATGTTGCCAACATGGCATTCTGCCTGCAGCTTCATGGTGGTTTCAGAGAGCTGTGTCCGCCCAGCTTCTTCACCACATCTGCCCTATGGTGTGCCAGAATATTTCCATATGATTTTATTCTAACTAACTTGTCCTTTACTTTATTCTGTTGTTTTATATCATGCATGCTATGATGCCATGCATGGTAGCCAAGCATATGTAGTCTACCATTGAGCTCCATCTTCTGTCTTTTATTGCTTACTTTTGTGGTGGTTTGAATACGAATGGCCCCCACAGGCTCGCATATTTGAATGCTTAGTCACCAAGGAGTGGTCCTGTTTGAAAGGATTAGAAGGATTGGGAGGTGTGGCCTTGTTGGAGGAAGTGTGTCACTGGGGGTGGGTTTTGAGGTTTCAAAAGCCTGTGCCAAGGCCAGAGTCTCTCTCTCACTTTCTGCTTGTAGATCAGGATGTAGCTCTCTACTACAGCTATAGTTCCCCGTTCTCTGCCATGATGATAATAGACTCAGAAGTCAGGACAGAAACTCAAGCAGGGATGGAATCTGGAGGAAGGAGCTGATGCAGAGGCCATGGAGGGGAGCTGCTTACTGGCTTGCTTCCCCTGACTTGCTCAGCCTGCTTTCTTATAGAACCCAGCACCACCTACCCAGGGATGGCCCTACCCATTATGACCTGGGCCCTCCCCACTGATCACTAATTGAAAAAATGCCTTACAGCTGGGACTCATGGAGGCATTTCCTCAACTGAGGCTCTTTCCTTTCTGATAACTAACTTGTGTCAAGTTGACACACAAAACCAGCCAGTACACTCCTCAAACTCCCTTCCAGGCTCCAGCCAAACCTCTCCTGGTTGATGACTCCATGCTTGCCCTTCAGCAGTGTAGTGTGGTTGAAAACAAACAAAAAACTTCATGAACAGATAGGTCTCACCCTGTGCACGGGACAGCTCCTTAGACGGCTCTCACCCTGTGCACGGGACAGCTCCTTTGGTGGTGGCTTTGGTAAGAACTAACAGTTACACACTGATTCCCTGTGTCCATCATTTCCCAAGGGATGCTTCCCATCTTCTCAAACCTCTATCACCTCCTCCCCAACTCCTCTGAGCTTCTGGCTTCCTGTCTCTCAGGAGAAACGGTATCTTGAGAAGGCTTTTCCACAGGTTTCCTGCCCAATATGCTGCCCGCCCTTCTGTGGCCATAGTGAGGACATAGTGAGGACAGCCTTGAACTCCTGATCCTCCTGCCTCTACCTCCCAAGTGTTAACATTACAGGCATTGGCTGTCATACCCAGTGCCACTGTTATCTTTTTTATTTTTTATTTTTGAGACAGAGTTTCAGTACATAATCCAAGCTGACCCAGAACTTACAATGTAACTCAGGTTGGCCTCAAATTCACATAGATCCACCTGCCTCTGTTTCCCGAGTGCTGGGATTAAAGATATGAAGTACATGCCTGGCATACACTGTTATCTTTTATAGCAAGGGTCAGCAAGTTTTTCCTGGCCTTAGGTCTTGTATTGTATGTAGTTGCTATTTGCTTAGTTTCCTTAATCCAGATCTTTTCTTCAGTCTGTCTTTAGTGAATACAGTGTTTGCAGAGCACAGGCTGGGCATTTGGCGGGACCTTACCCTTATACCTTGTTACAGCTCCATCTCCAAATACAATCACATTGAGGGGCGGAGCTTCAGTGCAGGAAGTGGTAAGACGGTCAGTTCACAACAGCTTCTAACATGACTTCTTTGGCCTGGACTTCTCTGCTAGGTTCAGATGCGTGGATCTACCTCCTTTCTAAGCGCTGCACTTGGACATCTGGGAGTTACACAAATGTAACAGATCTCAGATAGAGCTTCTAATTGCACCCTTCCTGTCATCCAGAAATGTTTTCTTTTGTAACTCTTCATCTGTTACTGGCAAATTGCTTCTTTCCATTCCCTAGGCCAAAATCTTTAGGGTTATTCTCATTTCTCTTTTTTTTAAATTAATTTTTACATGTGTGTATGTGTGTGTGCATGCATGTCTGCATGAGATTACGTGTACCACATGTGCTTATGGAGGCCAGAGGCACTGGACGCCTGCAATGGGAGTAACAGGCCATTGTGAGGCACCTGATGTGGGAACTGAACCCAGGACTTCTATGGGAGGTCTATGGGAGGTGTCTCTGGGAGGTCTCTGGGAGGTCTCTGGGAGGTCTACGGGAGGTCTACGGGAGGTCTACGGGAGGTCTATGGGAAGGTCTATGGGAGGTCTACGGGAGGTCTATGGAGGTCTATGGGAGGTCTATGGAGGTCTATGGAGGTCTACGGGAGGTCTAGGGAGGTCTATGGAGGTCTATGGAGGTCTATGGAGGTCTATGGGAGGTCTATGGAGGTCTGGGAGGTCTATGGAGGTAGGAGGTCTATGGAGGTCTAGCGGGAGGTCTATGGGAGGTCTATGGAGGTCTATGGAGGTCTAGGGGGGAGGTCTAGGGAGGTCTATGGGAGGTCTATGGGAGGTCTATGGGAGGTCTATGGGAGGTCTATGGGAGGTCTATGGAGGTCTACGGGAGGTCTACGGGAGGTCTAGGGAGGTCTATGGAGAGGGGTCTATGGGAGGTCTATGGAGGTCTATGGAGGTCTATGGAGGTCTATGGGAGGTCTATGGGAGGTCTATGGGAGGTCTACGGGAGGTCTATGGAGGTCTATGGAGGGGGGTCTATGGAGGTCTATGGAGGTCTATGGAGGTCTATGGAGGTCTATGGGGCTAGGGGGGGGAGGTCTATGGGAGGGGGTCTATGGGAGGTAGGGAGGTCTAGGGAGGTTATGGAGGTCTATGGAGGGGGGGGGGGTCTATGGGAGGTCTATGGGGGGAGGTCTAGGGGGGGGGGGGGGGGGTGGGAGGTCTATGGGGGAGGTCTAGGGAGGTCTATGGAGGTCTATGGAGGTCTATGGAGGTCTATGGAGGTCTATGGAGGTCTATGGAGGTCTATGGAGGTCTATGGAGGTCTATGGAGGTCTATGGAGGTCTATGGGAGGTCTATGGAGTCTATCTATGGAGGTCTATGGAGGTCTATGGAGTCTATGGGAGGTCTATGGAGGTCTAGGAGGTCTATGGGAGGTCTATGGGAGGTCTATGGGAGGTCTATGGAGGTCTATGAGGTCTATGGGAGGTCTATGGAGGTCTATGGGAGGTCTATGGGAGGTCTATGGAGGTCTATGGAGGTCTATGGAGGTCTATGGGAGGTCTATGGGAGGTCTATGGGAGGTCTATGGGAGGTCTATGGAGGTCTATGGGAGGTCTATGGAGGAGGGGGGGGGGGGGGGGGGGGGGGGGGGGGGGGGGGTCTAGGGGAGGAGGTCTATGGAGGTCTATGGAGGTCTATGGAGAGGTCTATGGAGGTCTATGGGAGGTCTATGGAGGTCTATGGGAGGTCTATGGAGGTCTATGGGAGGTCTATGGGAGGTCTAGGGGAGGTCTAGGGGGGAGGTCTATGGGGGAGGGGGGTCTATGGAGGTCTATGGAGGTCTATGGGAGGTCTATGGGAGGTCTATGGAGGTCTATGGAGGTCTATGGAGGTCTATGGGAGGTCTATGGAGGTCTATGGAGGTCTATGGAGTCTATGGAGGTCTATGGAGGTCTATGGGAGGTCTATGGAGGTCTATGGGAGGTCTATGGAGTCTATGGAGGTCTATGGGAGGTCTATGGAGGTCTATGGAGGTCTATGGGAGGTCTATGGAGGTCTATGGGAGGTCTATGGAGAGTCTATGGAGGTCTATGGGAGGTCTACGGGAGGTCTATGGAGTCTATGGAGGTCTATGGAGGTCTATGGGAGGTCTATGGGAGGTCTATGGAGGTCTATGGGAGGTCTATGGAGGTCTATGGAGGTCTATGGAGGTCTATGGGAGGTCTATGGGAGGTCTATGGGAGGTCTACGGAGGTCTATGGGAGGTCTATGGGAGGTCTATGGGAGGTCTATGGGAGGTCTATGGGAGGTCTATGGAGGTCTATGGGAGGTCTATGGAGGTCTATGGGAGGTCTACGGGAGGTCTACGGGAGGTCTATGGGAGGTCTATGGGAGGTCTATAAGAGCAGTGAGGACTTTTAGCCGAGGAGCCATTCTCCAGCCCTTTTCCTTTTACTGTGTTGGTTTCTATGTTCTTGTATGTGCACATGCGCGTGTATGGAAGTGCAAGTGAACGTGCGGGGAGGCCAGAAGTCCATATCAGATATTTTCTACAATTGCTTTCTATTTTTCTTTCTTTCTTTCTTCCTTTCTTTCTTTCTTTCTTTCTTTCTCTTCTTTCTTTCTTTCTTTCTTTCTTTTTTTATAGAGAGAGGGTCTCACTATGCAGCCTTGGCTGGCCTGGAACTCACTATGTAGACCAGACTGGCCCTGAACTCACAGAGATTTGTCTGCATGTCTTCATGAGATTACGTGCACCACAGAGATCTGCCTTTGCCTCCCGAGTTCTGGGTCTAAAGGCATATGATGCCATGCCCAGGCCCTCAGTTGCTCTTTCTTTTAGACAGAACTTCTCAGTAAACCTGGAGCTCACTGATTCACCTAGAATGGCTAGCAAGCTTCTCTCAGGGATTCTCCGGTCTCTGCGCACTCCGTGCTGGGATTACAGGTGCACACGGATGTGCCTGGCTTTTGATGCGGGTGCTGGGGATCTGAACTCAGCTCTTCATGCTTGTGCAACAAGCCCTTTACCCGCTGAGCCCCACTGCGTGTGTGGTGCAGGGGAATGAGCCCACGGCCTTGCACATGCAAGGCAAGCACTCCGGCGGCACAATGCTGTCTTCTTCTCTCGGCACTGCACACCCGTCCTCTCAGCAAATCCTGAAGTGTTTACCTTTAAAGTATCCTCAGCTTTAACACCATTTAAAACCATCACCGCCTCTTATCCGAAGGGTAGCAGCGGCCTCTTTCCTGGTCTCCCAGGACCCATCTCCATTCCCAGTCCATTTATTCCTCATCCAGCATACATAAGTAAATGGGTAGAGCATGAAAAACTGAAAAATGAGTCCCGTCCTTCCTTTGATCAAAGCCCTCCATGTCTTCCCACCTTTCTCAAAGCAGAAGGCAGAATGTTTACCGTGGCCTAAGGCCTCACACCATCTAGGCCTCTGTCTTCCTCCTGCCAGACTTAGCTCAGCCACCCTGTCCACTGACTGTTCTGTGTCCCCAGCAGGCAGGAACCTTCTTGGGGTCCTCAGTCACCTTGCCCCCTCTGTTTGAAGCAGTCTTCTCTCCAGCACCCTCATGACTGCCTACACCACCTCTCCTAGGCCTTGGCTCAGGTTCTTCCTCCCAGCGAGGCTTTGATGATGACTTGGTTTGAAATGTACCTGGGTAGCACTGCTTACTCCCCTCTAGTGGTGGTTTGAATGAGAATGGCCTCCATAGGTTCGTTTGAATATGAATATATATTTGGTCCCCAGTTGGTGGAACTGTTTGGGAAGGACGAAGAGGTGTGGCCTTGATGGAGGAGGTGTGTCACTGGGGGGCAGGTTTTGAGGTTTCAAAAGGCCTTTCCATTCCCAATTAGCTCTCTCTGCCCCTCCCCAGCCCACCTCCTTTTTACAGACAAGGGTGTAAGCTCTCAGCTACTGCTCCAGCGCAATGCCTGCCTGCTGCCATACTCCCTGCCATGATAGTCATGGAGTCACCCTCTGAAACTGTAAGGCCCTGTAAATTCCTTCTTCTAGAAGTTGTGCTGGTCCTGGTGCTTTGTCACAGCAGTAGAGAAGTAACTAAGACACTTACCTCTCTGTTTTGTTTTCCTCCATATAACAGTCACTAGTACCTGATAGGCCATAAAGCTCTCCACACACAGAACCTGAGATCCGTGGACTGTAAGAGCCAAGGAATGAGAAAGGCACAGAAACAGGCCTTGCTTTGGTACGCCCAGATGGTAACAACCCACACTTGCCATGGACCAGTACATGTAAAGGGCTTTACTGTACCTACTGAATCTAATGAGGTCAAAATCTATACCAGTTAGCTATGGCTGTAATAATACTTTATAACAACTCATCACCCAAAAAGTGTCCGGCCTCAGGGCCTGAGGGGATGGTCAGTCATTAAAGTGCTTGCTGCGTAAGTATGAGGAGCATGACCTACATAAGAATCCGGGCACGGCAGCTTATATGCAAGCTTGTATCCCAGGCAGTTAAAATTCCTTCCCCAGGAGAGACAAGCAACATCTATGTCCTCATCCTGATGTCCCGAACAACACAGAGAGGCACGATTCCACCAAAGTTCGCCTCCAGGAACCAATGAGTTCATGAGGCTTCCTTGCAGACAACAGTCAAGGGGTTATGAACAGAAGCATGGGTGACATTGAGGTATCCCTAATGGGAAGATAATTCTCCCATTGCTGCATAGATGGAGCCCCCTCCCCTAGTCCTCTCCCACCTATATACTCAAGCCACTCCCAGAGAGACCGCATGCAATTAGGGCAGAGCTACATGCAACTGGTCAGGAGGAATGGATGAATACCTGGGTAAGGGTCCTACACAGCCTTCCCTAACCCTCTTCCTATAAGGGAACCCCAACAGTCAACAAGACAAACTGGGATGATCTTTTGCAAGCTGGTACAGCTATCTCATGAAGATATGGCTCAGAGGATAGTCATGTATAACCTCCTGTTGCTGGGGAGGCAGAAACAGAGTATCTCCGTGGTTTGCTGGCCAACCTGGAGGCAGGAGCTGATGCAGAAGCCATAGGGGAGTGCTGATTACTGGCTTTGCTTCCCCTGGCTTGTTCAGCCTGCTTTCTTTTTTTTTTTTTTTTTTTTTTTTTCAACATTTCTCTGTGTAGCTTTGCGCCTTCCTGGAACCGCTTTGAGACCAGGCTGCCTCGAACTCACAGAGACGCCTGCTCTGCCCCGAGTGCTGGGATTAAAGGCGTGCGTCACTACCGCCCGGCTTAACCTGCTTTCTTATAGAACCCAAGACCACCAGCCCAGGGATGGCACCACTCACCATGGGCTGGACCCTCCCCCACTGATCACTAATTGAGAAAATGCCTTACAGCTGGATCTCATGGATGAATTTCTTCAACTGAGGCTCCTTCCTCTCTGATGACTGTAGCTTGTGTCGAGTTGACACACAAAACCAGCCAGTACAAAACACAACAGAAAATTTTTAGAAATTATTGGGCTGGGCATAGCTCAGTTAGGAGAATGCTTGCATAGCATGCACAAAGGCCTGGATTCAGTTTTTGGTGCCAAAAGAAAGAAAGAGACAGAGAGAGAGAGAGAGAGAGAGAGAGAGAGAGAGAGAGAGAGAGAGAGAGAGAGAGAGAGAGAGAGAGAGAGAGAGAGAGGAAGGAAGGAAGGAAGGAAGAAGAAGAAGAAGGAAGAAAAAGAAAAAGAAGAAGGAGGAGGAAGGAAGGAAGGAAGGAAGGAAGGAAGGAAGGAAGGAAGGAAGGAAGGAAGGAAGGAAGAAAGGAAGAAAGGAAGAAAGGAAGGAGCATGTTGGTGTAGACTTGTATTTCCAGTAGTCACAAGTAGAAGAGTCAGAAGTTAAGTTCACGGTCACTATCTTTGGCATAAACCGATGTGGAAGCCAGCTTGCACTACATGAGGCACTGTCTCAAAAACAATTACTAAACCAGGAGTAGTGTATGCCTGTACCTCAGCTATTGAGAGATGGAGGCAGGAGGATCAGAAATTCAAGGCCAGCCTCAGCTACATAACAAGTTTGAGGCCAAATTACTGAATTTAATCAAATCAAACATTAAAGTACAATTCTTTTGTTTGTTTTTCTGTCTGTTTGTTTGTTTGTTTGTTTTTCAAGACTGGGTTTCTCTGTGTAACAACAGCCTTGGTTGTCCTGTCCTGGAACTCACTCTGTTAACCAGGCTGGCCTTGAACTCAAAGATCCATCTGCTGGGCTGGAGAGATGACTCAGCCATTAAAAGAAATCCGCATGCTTCTGCCTCTTCAGTGCTGGGATTAAAGGTGTGCACCGCCACTGCCCAGAGCAAAATAGAATTCCCTTCCATTGTTTGTTTTTGTTTGTTTGTTTGTTTGTTTTAAAGAAGGTCTGGCTAGAAGGTCTGGCTGTGTGTAGCTCAGGCTGTCCTGGGACTGGTGACCCATCCTGCCTCGGCCCTCTGAGGGCTGGGATTCTAAGTATGTTCTACCCTGCCTTGCATGAGAGAACTCCTAAGACCCAAGGTGTAATGTTCGCCTGGTCATTTTGTGTGTAATGAAGTCATTTGGGTCAGCTTAACATCTGTGGACAGGAAATGCCAGCTGCTGCCAGTTGAGAGAGAACCAATAGTCACTAGGCAATTTAACTGGCCATAAGACATGTCTTTTCTTTCTGTTATGCTTTTTAAGGTTTATGGGAGCAGAGGCTCGGAGAGGTCAAATAACTTGTCCAAGTTTATACCATTATTAGGTAACAGAGCTGGAATCCAGCCAAACTGCAGTCACAGTTACAAACTGTGTACCCGGCCAAAGGGTGTGGGTGTTCTATTCACAGCAACACTTGAATTCCTAATCCTGTCTCCACCTTCCAAATGCTAGGATGACTGGCATGTGATGCGATGCTCAGCTATTACTGAAAACTCTTAAGCAAGAACAGAGCATGGCACTTAGAAAGTATCCTCCAGCCGTGTGCAAGGGTGAGCAACAGAAGGAGGAAACTTCAGGCCGGAGTTGATAAGGAGTTAGGGGTGTGGTGCCAAAAAAGGGAAAACCAGTCAAAGACAACGCCAAACAGAAAATGACAGAGATGAGGGGCAAGTTGAGAACGTTTTTTTTTTTTATATCTTTTTCTTTTTTTTTTTTTTTTTTTTTTTTTGAGACAGGGTTTCTCTCTCTGTGTAGCCCATGCTGTCCTGGAATTCACTCTGTAGACCAGGCTGACCTTAAACTGAGAGATTTACCTGCCTCTGCCTCCCAAGTTCTGGGATTAAAGATGTGCAACACCACACCTGGCAAAAGACGTTTTTTAGACAGGGTTTCTCTGTGTAGCTTTGCGCCTTTCCTGGAACTTGTAGCCAGGCTGGCCAGAGATACCTGGCATAAAGGCGTTTTTAAAGTACTTTTTAGGGTTATGGATGTAGCTAAGTGGTAGAGTGCCTGTCTAGAATACACAAAGCCATGGGTTCAATCCCGAGTACTGCAAAAATAAACAAGCAAACATCAGCAATATTAAACACTTTCTGTTTTATGGGGAGGTAAAAGTAAAATTCATATTTGATTGGAAAAAAAAAAAACAAACTTCAAACAGGACCAATGAGACAGTTTGGTTGGTGCCTAATGACCTGAGTTCAGTCCCTGGGAAGCCCAAGATGGAAGGAGAGAGCCAGACCCCAGAAGTTGTCCTCTGAATTCTGCGCATATGCTATGACACCCTGGAGCACGAGTGCACACATAGACGAAGTAAATAAATGGAATAATGAGAATTTCAAAAGTTAAAATAAAAGCCAGGCATGTTGGTATACACCTTTAATCCAGCACTTGGGAGGCAGAGGCAAATAGATTTCTGTGAGTTTGAGGCCAGCCTGGTCAATATAGCAAGTTCAAGGATGGCCAGGGATCTGCAGTAAGACACTGTCTCCAGATAAATAAATAAATTTTAAAATTCAAACAATATAGACAGGGATGTTGAAAGTGAGAGTTTTCTCTTCTTTCCACTTCAGATAGGCTCTATTAATCACTGGTGGAAAACCCTCCCAGACCCTCTACAGCACTAGTCACTTGGTAGTCCAGGATTGCCTTGAATGTAAACAATCTTCCTGCCTCAACCTCCCAGGTGCTGGGATTATAGCATGTGGTACACCATCATGCCCAGACAAAACATTCTCATCCTCTCTCCTCCTCCTTTCCCCCCAAGTACTGGGAGTTGAACCTAGGCCTTGTGCATGGCAGGCAAGTGTTCTACATCTGAGTTGTATCTCCAGCACCATTTTCCAATGTGGTCAACAAACTATTATTTTGATTTTTGCTTTTTTATCATCCATCAGTACATCAGAGTCAGCTCTCCATGCCAAGCCATAATAGTATCTGCATTTTACTTATGACTGTGATTTGCTGATGTTACCTGGAACAAATTGTTTAAATTCTCTTGGCCTTGGTGTGTACAGTGTCTAAGAGAGAGTCACAGGACTCCTGTTATGACTACATGAGTCAAAATATGAAAAGCATCTTGTATTTTGTCTAGATATATAGTAAGTGCTCAAAAATATGAGTCCTCAGGCTGGAGAACTAGTTCAGCCATTAAAGAACAGGCCTCCTAAGCATGAGAAGCTGAGTTCCATCCTCAGAGACAATATATTTTTTAAAAAGCCAGGTATCAGGAACTGGAGAAATGGCTTAATGGTTAAGAGCACTTGCTGCTGCTCTTGCCGAGGACCTGGGTTGGGTTCCCAGCACCAGCATACTGACTCAACTGTCTGGAACTTCAGTTCCAGGAATCAGACACCATCTTCTAGACTCCTCAGGCACCAGGCACACCCAAGGTACACATCAGGCACGTAAAATAAATACACATACAATAAAATAAATAAATCTTTTTTAAAAAGCCAAGTGTGATGCTGCATGCTTTTCATTCCAGTGATGAGTGTTGTTGGTTGTTTTACGCTTTTGGGGGCCCGCCACCCGCTCCCAAATAAATCCACATGGAGTCTTATTATTACTTATAAATGCCCAGCTTTAGTTTGGCTTGTTGCTATCCGGCTTTCCTTAACTTAAATCATCCTGTCTACCTCTTGCTTCTGGGCTTTTGTCTTCCTCTATTGTATATACCTTTCTTTCTTTCTTCCTCCATTGCTGGTTGTGTAACTGGGTGGCTGGCCCCTTGAGTCTCTCTCCTTCTCTGGTGGCTAGATCCTCTTGCTCCTCTCTCTCCTCCCAGATAGCCCTGCCTATCCTTTCTCCTGCCTCAACATTGGCCATTCAGTTCTTTATTAGACCATCAGGTGTTTTAGACAGGCAAAGAATCCCAACTTCACAGAGTTAAACAAATGCAACATAAAAGAATACAACACATCCTTGCATCATTAAAGCAAATGTTCCACAGCATAAACAATTGTAACACATCTTAGAATAATATTCCACAATAGATGAGGAGATAGAGATAGATGGGTCCCTGGGGCTTGCTGCTCAGTCAGCAGGTGAGTTTCAAGCTAGTTAGAGACTCTGTCTCAAAAAAAAAAAAAAAAAAAAAAAAAAAAAAAGCACCTGAGGAATAACACCAACATTGTCTACTGGTCTCCACAAATACTTTTCTTGACCAGGCACACACACACACACACACACACACACACACACACACACACACACACACACTTAAGAGAAAAAATATCTAGTTTGGCTATAGCATAATTTCTTTAAGCAGTTTCATATATATGGTTACTTAATGTGATGTAATGTTTCAAATATGGCACAGTTCCATCCTTCCCTAAGCCAGACTGTACAATATAATTTCAGTGTCTTTTATCAGAGATGAAGTCTAAGGCTGGTCCACACTTGGGAGGCTGAAGCAGGAGGATAGAAAGGAGTTCAAGGACTCCTGGACTACTCAGCCAAGTTCAAGGTCAACCGAGTAAGTTAGTGAATTGTCTCAGAGTTAAAAGAAGAAGAAGAAGAAGAAGAAGAAGAAGAAGAAGAAGAAGAAGAAGAAGAAGAAGAAGAAGAAGAAGAAGAAGAAGAAGGAGAAGAAGAGGGGTTGGAGTGATGACTCATGACTCAAAGGTTAAGAGCACTTGCTGTTCTTACATAGGACCCTGGTTCAATTCCCAGTACTCACATGGTGGCTAAAAACCATGTATGCTGTGCATATATATACTTGCAGACAAAACACTCTTTGCTTTGTTTTGGTTTTGGTTTTTTGAGACAGGGTTTCTCTGTGTAACTGCTCTGGCTGTCCTGGAACTCTCTCTGTAGGCCAGACTGGCCTCGAACTCACAGAGATCTGCCTGCTAAAGGCTTATGCCATCATGCCTGGCTTTTTTAAAAATTGTATTTTATTTTGAAAATAAAATGAGTGCTTAACCTGCATGTATGTCTATGTTTGGTGCCTACACAGGCCAGAAGAGACTATCAGACTCCCTGGAACCTATCACATGGGTGCTGGGAATTGAACTCAGGTCCTCTGGAAGAGCAGTCGGTGCTCTTTTAACTACTGAGCCATCTCTCCAGGCCTGAGAAAATACTCTTACACATGAAATACAATTTAAAAAGAAGTTAAAAAATATTTACATATGGAAATAGTAGGTGAGGGAGAAGGTGTCTATGTCCAGTCTTCTTGAATCTGAGATGGCTAGAGTCACATGACTGGCTTTTATCAATTGAACAAAGTAGAGGGCTGGAGAGATGGCTCAGAGGTTAAGAGCACTGGCTGTTCTTCCAGAGGTCGAGTTCAATTCCCAGCAACCACATGATGGCTCACAACCATCTGTAATGAAATCTGGTGCCCTCTTCTGGAGTGCAAGCATACATGCAGGCAGAACACTGTATACATAATAAATAAATACATCTTAAAAAAAAAAAAAAGTAGAGATAATGCTATAGCATTCCCCTGCCTCAACCTGAAGAAGTCTGATTGCTTTTATTTTCTTCCTTTTGAAGGTCATAACTTAAGGAAGCCAGAGCTTATTTACTGGAGATGGAGGAGAACCAAGTATTCAGAGCACAGCAGCAGCCATTTTTCAGATGTGTGGAGTAGGCTGCTGGCAACTGTCAGCTTGCTGACTACAGACACAGAGTGAGCCCAGACAAAACCATGCAACACAGAAAAGAGCAGTCCCAAGGTAAATGTGTAAACTACAGAGGCAACAAACGAATGAATGGTTGTCATTTTAAGTCACCATGCTCTGGGTTAGCTTGCTAAGCAACCAACAGAAAACTGATAGTAGGTTCCCAGTATAGTAATGAAATCTAATGGCTGAGGCTAGAAGGCAAGCTTCACTATGATCGCTCTGGCCCTCAGTTTCCACATCAGTGCAATGGGATTGTTTTGATTTCTACCTTTTCTTATATGAGGATTAAATGTGAAAATGAACATTTTGTATACAGCATGAGGCAAGCAATTTCAACGTCTTTTTTAAAATATGTATGAGTGTTTTACTCCCACGTATGTTCATGTACCACAGAGGGCATAGGGTCTCCTGGAATTGGATAACAGATGGTTGTGAGACACCATGTGGTTGCTGGGAATTAAACTCAGGTTCTCTGAAAGTACAAGTACTTCTAACCACTAAGTCATGTCTCCAGCCCCTCAATTTTTTTCTTTTTATTTGGGGAGAGAGAGTCTGGTTTCACGTAGCTCAGGCTAGACTGGAAATACCCTGTACAACTGAGGGTGACCTTGAACTTCTAATCTACCTCCCCAGTGCTGAGAGTATAGGACTGAACTGCCACACTTTGCATTTACTGCCCTGACTTAGTGTTGCATGTGGATGCTTATGTCTGTGTGCTTATGCTTGTTTGGAGGATAGGTCAACCTCAGCTGTGGTTTGTCAAATACCACCTTGGGTTTTGAGACAGTCTTACTTGGTCTGGTACTCACCAAATAGGCTAGGCTGGCTGGTCTTTAAGCCCCAGGGTTCCACCTGCCTTTACCTGCTCGGTGCTGGCATTACAATTCTGTGCTACCACATCTTTTGGATTTTTTTCCCCCTCTAGGTTCATTGGATCAAACTCAGGTCCTCATATTTGGGAGGCATGTACTTTCCCTACTATGCTAGGTCTCCAACCCTCTTTTCCCTCATTTCATGGTTCTTTCCAGTCGTTGCTATGACAATTGCCAACTGTCAAGGCACTGGAGAGTGTTCGATTTAGTATGCAGATGAGATCCTAACGAAGTTGGAGGTAGTCTGACAGTAACCCAGGCAGCCCTCTGAGATCCAGTCATTTCAACCAGGCTACTTGAGGAGGAGCTTCTTGTTTCTGGCATCCTTGTCCTCAGAGGTAAACAGGATCCAGCAAGTAGAAATCCTGGCAGGGGGTCTGGTGGAATGGCTCAGCCAGTCAAGGCACTTGCTGCCAAGCCTGCCTGACAACCTGAGTTCCATCTCCAGGCCCCATACAGTGGAGGGGAAAAACAGGCTCCCCTAAGTTGTTCCCTGATCCTCATCTCCCCACCCCCACCCCACCCACCCGCATGCGCACGCACACACATATAAAATTATAAAATGTTTGTTTGGTTTTTCAAGACAGGGTTTCTTTGTGTAACCTTAGCTGTCCTAGAACTAGCTCTGTAGACCAGGCTGGCCTAGAATTCACAGAGATCTGCCTGTCACTGCCTCCCAAGTGCTATGATAAAAGGTATATGCCACTATCACCTGCTAAATAAATAAATAAATAAAAAAAGGAAAGAAAGAGAAAAGAAAAACAGCAATCCTGGTTGTAGTGAGGTTCACATCTAAGCACTTGGGAGGTTAAGGCATAAGAATTGTCAAGAGCCCTCCGGTGGTGGTGCACGCCTTTAATCCCAGCACTCGGGAGGCAGAGG
Source organism: Peromyscus leucopus (assembly GCF_004664715.2). Taxonomy (NCBI): domain Eukaryota; kingdom Metazoa; phylum Chordata; class Mammalia; order Rodentia; family Cricetidae; genus Peromyscus; species Peromyscus leucopus. The sequence goes on from NC_051066.1 coordinate 127,920,696, forward strand.
CAGGTGGATCTCTGTGAGTTCAAGGCCAGCCTGGTCTACAGAGTGAGTTCCAGAATCCCAGGGCTACACAGAAAAACCCTGTTTCAAAAAAGGAGAGCCGGGCGGTGGTGGCACACGCCTTTAATCCCAGCATTCGGGAGGCAGATGCAGGCGGATCTCTGTGAGTTCAAGGCCAGCCTGGTCTACAGAGCGAGTTCTAGGAGATCCAGGGCTGTTTCACAGAGAAACTCTGTCTGAAACCTCCCATCCCCCCCCCCAAAAAAAAAAAAAAAGAATTGTCAAGGGTTTGATCCAGCCTGGGCTAAAGGTATGGTAAAATCTTTTCTTTGAAGGAAAAAAAAAAAGGGTGGAGGTGGGGATGTGAGGCTGGAGAGATGACTCAGCAGTTTAGAGCACTTGCTACTTTTTCAGAGGACTCAGGTTTGGTGACTCAAGACTGGCTATAACTCTAGCTCTGGGGGATCTGGTGTCTGTCCTCTCTGGCCTTTGCAGTCACCTGCACAAACATAAACATGGTGGACATGCACACACAACGCAATAGATACACAAATAAAAACTCAGGCCACCTAGGCACTGCTCACGTCAACACGATCATCAGAGAGGCAGGTGTGCTAATCCCAGGAAGACCTCTGCGTCACTTGGACAAAAGCCTGGCTCCCTGGAAATGGCCCAGTGTCCTGTCCACTCTTCTCCCATATTCTTGACTACTTTCTCCCGTAGTCCTCTGTACCTACCTTTCCCTTCCTAGAGCGAGCTTCCGCGCCACTCGGTACTTCAGAACCACTTATCATTTTCCTTAGGCTATCTAAAGCTTCAAGTCTTTTTCACATCTACTTTCTTTTCCTTCATAGCACCTATCTATCCATGCATCCATCTTTTTTGAGACAGGATCTGATGTATCTCAGGCTTGTCTCAGACTCACTAATCCCAAGTGCTGGGATCGTAGTCGAGGGTCACCAGGTTCAGTTTATGCAGACTGTGGGAACTGAACTGAGGGCTTGGTGCAGGCTAGGCAGACACTGTACCAACTGAGCTACTGCCTCGGAGACAGACCGCTGGTTTGTTTGTGACTGGTCTCATGAACCCCAGGCTGGCCTCAAATTACTGATCTTCTTGTCTCTACCTCCCAAGTACTGCCACTACAGGCATGCATCACCAAGCCTAGCTGGGGAACCTTGAGATCATCTTCTTTAACCGCTTCAGTTCACAGATGGGAAAACTGAGGGGGGTGGGTGGGTTTAGATTGCAGACACCCAGATAATTGTGGATACTCAGGCAATTGGGATCAAACTTCACAGACCTGTCTGGGAGAGGCTCATAAAAGGCCACCTCTCTAACGCCATCACTACATGTCTGCAAGCCACCACTGTTCCCATTTCATGGTGGGGGCAGGAGTGTCTCTTTGGGAGCAGAGGTGCCAGTCAGCTGACAAAATGTGAAGGGAGGGCTGGAGAGGGTGGAAAGCCTATCCCTGAAACAGTTATTCTGAGGCAGCTGGGGATAATGGCTGGTACAGAAATAACCCAGCCTCCTCACCCTTGTTTCAGCCCTCACACCTCTGTCCTACCAGAGGTGAGGCTAACAATCAATAGCGATGAGCAGCACTCACGTACACACCAGCTTCTGTCTCCTAGGGGCCTCGCAGTCTGATGGAGGAGGTCAGCTAGGGACCTCAGGCTGTGAAGCACTAAGTACCTGGGTTCGGGAGCTCAAAGAGAGTAGGTCCTCAGAAGAAAAGAAACCCCCTGAATAAACTCGACAAATGCATGCAAGTTATTTAGTCCACAAGTTCAGAGAGGGAGGCAACACGGCCAGTCTTAGTGAGTGGAAACATCAGGAATTTTAGAGAAGGCAAGAACTAAAAAGAAGGGGTTTGACCAAGTTTTGGGTTTTTTTTTGGGGGGGGGGCGGTATTGACTATAAAGCCAAGTGTTTGCTACACAAGAGAGAATTTTGAGACTCCACAGGAGAATTTTGATCAAAAGGAGAATCTACTCCAGTATGCATAGCAGAAAGAGTCCTGTGTCTGTTTGGAGGAGGAAACGTGTGCAAATAGAGTGAGGATGAGGGTAGATTGAAAGGCAGAAAACCCTATGGTATTCTGGATAGGTAGCTCTGCGTAGGAAGGGACAGGGCCTTGTTCTCTAGAGGGTTATTACCAGCTTTTCCTAGATTCTAGACCGTAGAGTCACGCCCCCTACGGTACCCAACTTTTGCTAGTCTAAACTCCAAGTTTGAGGTGGAGAAGCGCTGCTGGAAATCTAAACCTAGACCAGGGGTCCGGGCAGAAGAGACTTCAGTTCCCAGGATGCTTCGCTCTACAGCAGGGAAGGCGGCGCATGCTTCTTTGAAGAAAGCAAGGGACCATTCGGCTAGCCTCTCTCGCTAGGCGTAGTGCGGGAAAGCTAGCACAACGCCATCTTCGGCTGGGTCAAACCAACCGCTTGTATGCTTGATGGGGCGCTCATGTTCTGTCTCGTCACCTATTACAGGTTCTTGACGAAAATGCGCTCCCCTGTTAGAACTCTCACTACTAAGCTTTACGATGAGAACTCCAGTTCAGCTCCCCGGTCTCCCACCCACCCGAACGCTGCCCGATGACATAGAAGAAGCCAGCATGGCGGCACTCAGCCAGCGCCTCCGAGGGCGGGCCGGCTCCACCCTTTCCGGCTCCGCCCGCCTCTGGTTGGGAGGGGGCTTCCGCTTCCGGCATTGGAGGCTGTAGCCTCGCTCTGGTCCCTGCGGCTGGCGGCCGAGCCGTGTGTCTCCTCCTCCGCCGCCGCCATATTGTCTGTGTGAGGAGAGGGGAGCGCGGCTGCTGCCGCTGCCGCTTCCAGCGCAGGTACCGAGGGAGCCGTGGGCTGAGGTCATCGGGGCGCGCGGGGGAGCCCCGGCCCAGGCAGCAGGGCGAGGTCGCCCCGCACGCTCTCAGCCGCCTCCCGGGCGGCCTGTCGCCTTCCCCTGCCCCCCTCGGCGCACACAGCAGCCGAGGCCCCTGCAGCCCATCCCGGACGCTCGCGGCCGCCCCGGAGGGCGCAGAGCGAGGCAGAGGGCTCGGCCGGGGTGAGGGTGGGGAGCTGGCTGTCAAGACTCCGGGTTCTTGCGGGAGGGAGGCTGGACTGGGCGGAGACTCAGGGACAACTTGGAGGTGGGGTGGCGGAAGGGGGAAGGGAGCTGGGGGGCGCGCGCGCGCGGGTGCCGGGGAAGCGCACCGAGGGATTGGGGCCTGCAGGGCAGAGTGGCGTGGATCCTTGGCGCCGCGCGGGGCAGCAGCGGAGAGGGGCCTTCTATGGTTCCTCTGGGCGGGGCTGAACTTCCTACCTGCAGACCCGGTGCAAGGTGGAGGGGGCCCCGGGGCGGGGTTGTTGGTGAGGGAGGGCGAGGGGAGCGCGACTCGGGGCCGGCCGACCAGGTGGATTTGGGCTTGAGGGCTCCTTGGGGGCCTGGGTGGAGGAGGAGAAAGGTTGGCTAAGAGTATACATATTAATGACCTTTTGAAAGAAGAGTACTTTCGAATTTGTTTCTTTGATTTTTGCAGTGTTGGAACGGATCTCGATTAGGCCGGTGATGGGTGAAACTTCTGGAGTTTGTTTTGGGGAAGCAAAAGTCAAGAGTTGGGAGAATTGCTGCCTTGTCTTTGCTTTTGTGGGGGAAGAAAGTGTTCTGAAAAGGTGACAGGTTATTTGGGAAGAGCTGATTTTCTTGTAACTGTTAAGATCTTTTGGAAAGGGCCTAGGGGAGAAAAAATGAAAACCAAAGTAGGAAGGGAAGATCCCCGTCTCCGAGAGTTGAAGACCTCACTTCTTCCAATAACTGGCTGTATAGGCCAGTGGCAATGAACTAAACTTCCCTAGGTTCTCAGATATCAGAGGCACTGACTTAGCCGTGTTACCTAAACTCTGTAGGCTTTGTTCTCCTACTTGTAAAATAGTGGTATTTCCTAGCTTGCAAGTTGATGCTAAGGAGTGTCTAAGATAGTTTGTATCAAGCGTTTACTAGACTATGTAGCAGACTGTAAGAGCTCAGTAGATCTGACTTGTTACTAACGGGGCTAGTTGATGTGTTCAGAATTTCTCCCATCTACTGCAGTTTATTGTTAGGGATCACTTCAGCATCCATCTTTGTAGTTATTACAGATCAGTTGGTTATAATTGCTTAGTACACCTGAGGCTGAAAGTCCAGGACAGACACTAACTTCCCTGTATGTCGTCTTGAAAAGTTCACCTGTGGCAGTCCTACCAGGGCAAGTTTGTCTTCCTTGACTTTGAAATATTTCGTTTGTTATTGGAGGAGAATATGTAACTTGAAGAAAGAAGCAAAGGGTTGGATATTTACTTAGATTGGTTTTATGAATAGTTGCAAACTTAGGTTACTCTTTGGCAACTTTTCTTTGAAACAAACTAAGCACACCATACCTGCTTTATTTTGGCTTTTATGGAAAACAAGAACAGAAAGTCAAGTACTCAAGGGGGATCATGAACCAGTTTCTGGGTTACCTGGAAGTTGGAATTTGGATGAACTAGGTAACATTTCCATGGTATGCTTTTGGTTCTTGCGCCCTGTGTTGCTGTTTGCTTGCTTTTGTGTTTTGAAACGTGTGTCTTGAGTCTGCTGGACTCAGCCTTCAAAAGTACTGGAATTATAGGTGTGATTACCACATCCAACTTCTTGGTACTGGATTTATCTCTGAAAATAACATTTTGTATGTGTGTATATATTCATGAGTATACCTTTTTGTCTGTAGGTGAATGTGGAGGCCAGAAGTGGATGTCAGGTGTCTTCCTCAGTTGTTCTCTGCCTTTTTTATTTATTAAAGTTTTTTTTTTAAAAAAAATATTTGCTTATTTACTTGTTTGTGTATGTATGTCCATAAAGGTCAGAGGAGAATATTTGATGGATCTCCTGGAACTGGAGCTACAATGGTTGTGAGCACCATGTGAGTGCTGGGAATTGAACCTAGGTCCTCTGGAAGAGCAACCAGTGCTCGGAACCACTAAGCCATCTCTCCAGCCCCTTAATTAATTTTCTTTTTTTAAAAGATCTATGTCTGTGGATTGTTGGGTGATGGTGATACACACCTTTAATCCCAATACTCTGGAGGCAGAGGCAGGCGGATCTCAGAGTTCGAGGCCAGCCTGGTTTACAGATCGAGTTCCAGGACAACCAGGGCTACACAGAGAAACCCTGTCTTGAAAAACAAAAACAAAAAATTTGTATCTTGTGGGGATATGTGTGTGTACATGAATGCTGGTGGCCAGAAGAGGGTTGGGAACTTTGGAGCTGGAATTATAGGCAGTTGTGAGCTGCCCAGTATGTTTAGTGGGAACTGAACGATCAGACCTCTACAAGAGCAATACTCATTCTTAGCTGGTTTGCTATCTCTCAGCCCCTCTACCTTATTTTATCTTGAAACAGGGTTTCTGTGTGTAGCTCTGGCTGTCCTAGGACTTGCTCTGTAGACCTGGCTGGCCATGAACTTGGAGATTCGCCTGCCTCTGCCTATGAGTACTGGCATTAAAGGCGTGCACCACCACTGCCACTACCACCCAGCATTTTATTTTATTTTCCTGAGACAGTATCTCACTAAATCTGGAATTCCATGATCTAGCTGGACTGGTTGTCCAGCCAGCCCCAGGGATCCTCTTGTTTCTCCTTCCCACCTATGCTGGGATTTCTACACCTGACTTTTTATGTTGATGCTGAGGATTGAATTTAGGGCTTTGTGCTTTTTGGTTTTTTGAGACAGGTTTTCTCTGTGTAGCTTTGGTGCCTTTCCTGGATCTCGCTCTGTAGACCATGCTGTCCTTGAACTCACAAAGATCCGCCTGCCTCTTCCTTCCAAGTGCTGGGATTAAAGGCGTGCACCACCACCGCCCGGCGGCTTTATGCTTTTATAGCAAGCACTTTACGAATTTAGCACCTCCTCAGGCCTGACCAAAACATTTTTACATCTTACAGTCATTTAAAGACAAGGAAGACTTTATTAGAAATTGGATTTAAGCCAGGTGGTGGTGGTGCTCGCTTTTAATCCCAGTACTTGGGTGGCAGAGGCAGGCAGATCTCTGAATTTGAAGCCAGCCTGGGCTACAGAGTGAGTTCCAGGACAGCCAGTGCTACACAGAGAAATCCTGTCTTGAAGAAAAAAAAAAAAGAAAGAAAAGAAATTGGATTTAAAGCCTTAACTTGGGGCAGATGATACCCCATCTGTGTGTGTGTCACCATATTTTGATCTACACAATCTGTAAATATACTATTATATAGTAGAAAAGGACTTTACAGGTGTAGTTAATGTTAAGACTCTCTGAAAGATTTTGTTTTAAATTATATGTATGTGGGTACTTATGGAGGCCAGAAAGAAGTGTTTTGAGTCCCCTGCAGTTAGAGTAACAGACAGTTGTAAACTGCCTGGTGGGGGTTGCCAGGAATGAAATTCAGGTCCTATGGAAAGAGCATTACCCACTGAGCCATCACTCCAGCCCCAAAAATCTTAAAATAGGAAGTTAACCTGGATCCTGGCTTAGTCACAGACTGATTACATGAGCACTTAAAATCGGTACTTTTCCCAGCTGTATTAGATTGGTGTATGGGGAAATCAGACAAATTTAAAGCATGAGATGACTTCATTCCGTGCGTTTAGATACGGCTGCAAAGAGACTATGAGAGGGAATGTGGGTAGCCTCTGGTGTTCGACAGCAAGGAAGTGGAGACCTCAGTCCTCCAACCACAAGGAGCCGAATGCCAACATCCGAATGAAGTTAGAAGTGGATCCTCTCCAGAGATCCCAGAAAGCAAAACGGCGTTCATATAACTTCATGTTGGTCTTGAGACCCTAACCTAGACAGGCTTACCCAATTTGTATATATATAAAACACAAGAGAATAAATTTGTAATGATATAAGTCACCACAATTGATGGTAATATGGTGTAGCAGAACACTAGATTAGATTTTGGTACCAGGAGCAGGGTGTACTGTTACCTAAACATAGAAGTGGCAGTGGGTGGAGGCTGGAAGAATTTTGAGGAGTATGATAGAAAAGACCTAGAACAGATTGTTAGTAGGAATGTGGATGTTAATGACTTCACTAGTGAAGACTGAGATAGGAGTGAGTTACATGTTACAGCAAACCGAGGAGAGATGACTGGCCAGTAAATTGAGCAGAAGTTATATCTTGTGCTTTTGTGGAAGGCAGAGTTTGTAAGTTGATTTGCAAATAAACTTAGATTTTTTTTTTTAACACTTAAATATTCTAGCAAAATGACAAAAGTGAAAGCTTGCTTTAATTTTGAATGTCTTTGTAAGGGAGTGGACGACCTCTGTGAAATTAATGAAAGCCCCGTTACATTCTTGATAATTTTATGCCTATAGGAACATTGCTAGTGTCCACTGAAAGAAGTAGGAAAAATTAAAGAGGATTGTTGAACTAGTGTTGCTTTTCATATAGAGGGGTGTGTGTGGGGTGTGTGTGTGTAGTGTGTGTGCGCGCGCGCGCCCCTCCCCCCCTCTTACCTCAAGTGGAACCAAGAGCCTAGGGGATTGGGACACAAAACAACAGAGGATTTTCTTTGGGCAGGACATGGAGTGGATTTGGGATTTACTTTTGGTATATTTCTTATATTTGTGTCCCAAATGTTTTAGTTAATATATTGTAACCCAGAATATTTTATACCTAAATTGAATGATGAGGTTTTGTTGCTGGTTTTTGTTTTGAGGTAGGATTTTGCCATGTATTCCTTGCTAGCCTAAAACTCACTACTCCGGGCTGGCTTGGAAGGAGCTTGTTGAGTAACCTCACAAATGCTGGCATTACAATTGGAAGCCACCACTCCTGGCTTAGATTTAGATTTTTCTTTTAAACCTGGAAGCATTAGATGAGACTTTTGGACTTTGGGTTGATGCTATAGTGGTTTGAGACCTTTGGGAACTTAACTTGGTATAGGATGAATGTATTTTGTGGGTAGGAGAATATAAATCTTTGGAGGCTGGAGGATAGACTATAGTAGATAATGACCCCCTAAAATGTTGGTACCCTAATCCCTAGAATATTGTTATGTGGCAGAAGGAAAACTATTTAGGGCAGTGAGTGGTTCTCAGTCTAATATAGTTCCTTGTGTTGTGATGACCCCCAACCATAAAATTATTTCTATTGCTACTTCATAACTAATTTTGCTACTGTTATGAATCATAATATGCACCCCCTCTGAAAGGGTTGTTCAGTTCCCAAAGGGGACTTGACCCACAGGTTAAGAACTGCTGATGGAGGGACTTTTAAGGGACTCAAAGGATTATTCTGTCTTGTTTTTTTTTCTCCCCTGGAGCTTTAGTCTAAGCCATGGGTCCTTAAAAAGCAAGGAACCTGCTGGATGTGGAAGTCCATGCCCTTAATCCCAGCGTTCCAAAAGCAGAGACAAGTGAGTCTTTGTGTTTGAGGCCAGCCAGGACTATATAGTGAGACTTTTTTTTAAGCCAAGAACTTTGGGTGGAGTCAGATATTTCATCCTGCCATTCTGGGAGCTGGCAACAGGGAAATTATGAATGCAGCAGCCTTGTGCAGCAATGAGAACCCTAGCTGACAGTCATCAACGGCGCCAGATCTCCAGTCCTACAGCCATAGGAAATTAAGCCAATAACCTGAATGAGCTGGGAGTAGATTCCTCCCAGAGCTTCCAGCCAGAAAAATAGCTCGTTGATACTTTGAGTTTGGCCTAGTTGGACACTCAACAAGACCCAGTTAAGACCATTCTGCTTTTCTGACTTACAGAAACTGCTATAATTTGTGTTTTGTTTGTAGTAATTTCTTACAGCAACAATAGAAAACTTTACACTGGCATTTGCTAGCTTTATTTCAGAACGTTAGGGTGGTGATTCTTTAACCAACCAGTTCTAGATGATTGTATGCCTCCGTGTAGGGGCTGAGAATTGAACTAGAGTTCTCTTAACCCAAGTGCTCTTAACAACAGCTGAACCATCTCTCAAGCCCTTGATGTTTAAATATTCTGTTCTGTCCTTAGATGCAGTAAGAAGGGACTAGATAACCTGCTGAAATGCTGGTTATAGTGCTGAGTCACTTTGGCAACGTCACTAAGTTGATAGTGTCTGTCTGCCCTCTTACAGTTCAGCTCACTCAAAGTTATTTTCCCTGCCATTGTCATTTGAGGTTAGATTAAGCAATCATATCTACAAAATGTAGTTTGTTTATTTGTTTTTGAGAAAGGATCTCATTCTGTAGCCCAGACTTTCCTGGAACTCACAGTGATTCCCTGCCTTGCCTTCCAAGTGCTGGTATTACATGTGGGATCCACTGTGCTCCTTGGCTTTCTTCTTTAATGGTGTTCTCAAGTTGGAATCATAAGATTTGGACTAACTAAACATTAGAATAGAGAGTAAGACCATCTCTTTCATTGAAATACAGTTGACAATGTTTTTCAGGGTATGAAGGATTTTTGAGATTATATGCTTGAGTTTGGTTTTTAGACTTTACAGTAAGGAAAGGGCAACCAAGAAGGTTCTAGAGCTGTCCAAAGGATCCTGGTCAAGGCAGTAGTCATGGCTTTGGACCTGTATTCTCTGATTACCCTAAAATACTTGGACTGTAATTAGTTCTTTCTGCCTACTTCGTCATTGAGTCATTGGAAGGATTAGTTGAGAGACTATATAAACACATTTAGCATGATACCTAGCACAGAAGATGTCTCCAACATATTAACTGTTTATAACATTAATGGTAACTTGACAACTTGACTGTAGATAATATAATTGCAGAAACGTACATCTAATGTGATTTGCCAAGGACTGTGGATATCATTCTATATAAATAAAACACTGATGGCCAGTGACCAGGCAGGAAGTAGGTGGCCAGGCAGGAAGTAGGTGGGACAAGGAGAGAGGAGAATTCTGGGAAGCGGAAGGCTGAGGAGAGAGACACTGCAGCCACCGCCAGGAGAAGCAGCATGTCAAGACGCTGGTAAGCCACCAGCCACGTGGCAAGGTATAGATTTATAGAAAGGGGTTAATTTAAGATAAAAGAACAGTTAGCAAGAAGCCTGCCACGGCCATACAGTTTATAAGTGATATAAGCGTCTGAGTGATTATTTTATAAGTGGATTATGGGACTGCGGGGCTTGGGGAACCTGGAGAGAAGCCCTCCAGCAACAAAGGACTTAGCATTGTTAGACTTTAATTAATAATGCTTGTAATAACTGATTTAAAATCATAAGAAAGACATGGTGGCGCACAGCCTTAATCCCACTACTTAGGAAATAGAGGCTGGTGAATCTCTGTGAATTCAAGGCTAGCTTGGTCTACATAGTAAGTTTTAGAATAGCCAGGGCTGCATAGAGAGAACCTGTCTCAGTCACAATTCACTGAGTCACCAGGGTCAAGTTTCTTGCACAAGAATAATAGCTGCTTAAGCCTAAATTTCTTTGGACTCATAAGATAGATGATTTCAAAGTGGCATATTTAGTTGTTGCCTAATGGATACACACACACACACACACAGGACATGCGCGCGCACAGGCATACCCAAACAGTCACAGGCACACACACACACACACACACACACACACACACACACACACACACAGAGGGCAGGGTGAGCAGGTCTAGAGAGAAGTGTAGGCCAACTAGCTTTATTTTATTTATTTTTTGTTTCCTTTGGGTTGGTTGGTTTGTTTGAGTCTCATTATGTAGACCAAGCTGACCTCAAACTCATGGCAGTCCTGCTGCTGGCCTATGAGTACAGGAATTTGGGTACAAACCACCATACCTGACCCTGTTAGCTTGTTTAATTTTTCTTTTTTGTGTTTTTCTTTGTTGTTCTCTTATTTGTTTATTTATTTATTCATTCATTTATTTATTTATTTTAAGGTAGGGTCTCATATAACCTAGACTGGCCTTGAATGTGCTGTAATTACAGGTACTCACCACTATGGCTGGTTTATGTCCCACTGGGAATCAAACCTAGGGATTTATGCATGCTAGGCAAGCACTCTACTGTAATCTGAGCTTCATTCCTCAACTCCTAGCTAGCTAGTTATTTGAATGAAGAAATTCCTCTAGAATTATTAAGGAAAAGTGGCTGTTTAGGTTATAGATAGAATGTGTTTGTGTTTTTGAGACAAGTTTTAACTATGTAACTGATTGGCCTGGAACTCACTATGTAGATCAGGTTGGTCTTGAACTCAAGAGATCTCCTGAATGCTGGTGTTGAAAGACTTGTGCCACCATGCATGCTTAGCACTCCTTTCAACTTTTTTTAAAATTTTTTGGGCATATCTCTTGTAGTCCAGGCTAGTCTCAAATTCACTAAGTATCTGAGGGTGATCTTGAGCTTCTGCTCTTCGTCCCTCGACTTCCCAAGTGCTGGGATTATAGGCCTAAATCTTATAATTTATATGTGTCACATCTCAAATGCCCCCACTTCATTTGTTCTTTTAACACTGTGATCTTAGGAGTTTTTCTGAGGTTTTTTTTTATTATTATTATTAGCCGAAACGTTTTAGTATGGTTGGAAAAGTGAACAGTTGGATTTTTTTTCCCCACAGAAAAGAAACAATTGATAATTTCTAGCCAATATTTAAATATTTTGTTACACATCAGAATCCAGCAGTTGTTGACCAAACATGTTATAGAAATCAAGGGTTGAGTCTTTTAAAAAGTTTGAGGTAATAGATAATCACATCACAAGATAAAGCTAGGAGTGGTGGTGGTGTTATTGGTTTCTGCAAATTATGTGTCTTTTAGTGTTAGATAAAAAACAAACCAGGGGCTGGTGCACGCCTTTAATCCCAGCACTCAGAGGCAGAGGCAGGCGGATCTCTGTGAGTTCGAGGCCAGCCTGGTCTACAGAGTGAGATCCAGGAAAGGCTCAAAGCTACACAGAGAAACCCTGTCGGGTCCCCCCCCCCCCAAAAAAAAAAAAAAACCTACTTAACAACAGTTGCTATGGTGGGTGAGCTCTTTTTACATTGTAATGTTTTCTTACATGAAAAAATACATTGTTACTTAAAAATTTTAGAAATAAGTGTAATGGTTAGAGGAATTTTATAATTTGTATGTGTCAGATTTTATACCTTTTTCATCTGTTCTTTTAACACTAAGTCTTGTGAGGATTCTTTTTGAGTGATTTTTATTAGCTGAAACATTTTAGTCTTAGAAAAGTGAGCACTTGGAATTTTTCTAGTTATGACTAATGCTCTAATGAACATTTCTCAATTTAGATATCTGATGTTCTATGAATTTTAAGAAAATCACCCTATTAAAAATGAATGGGTGGGACTGGAGAGATGGCTCAGGGCCTGAGTTCAACTCCTAGCATTCACATAGTGGCTCACAACCATCTGTAACTCCAGTTCCAAGGCATCTGATGCCTTCTTATGGCCTCTATGAACAGAAGATAAGTTCTGGTAATATGTGCCTGTGAGATAGAAGCCAATCTACATAGTGTAGCTAGAGTTTTCCTGCCTTGCCCACAGTCAGGACAAATCTTTGTCACCCGCCAGTCCCACAACCTCTCAGACTCAACCAAGTAAACACAGAGACTTATATTGCTTACAGTCTGTATGGCCGGGGCAGGCTTCTTGCTAACTGTTCTAATATCTTAAATTAACCCATTTCTATAAATCTATACCTTGCCACAGGGCTCGTGGCTTACCAGCATCTTTACATGCTGCTTGTCCTGGCGGTGGCTGGCAGTGGCTCCTTCTGCCTTCCTGTTCTTTCTTTTCTCCTGTTAGTCACGCCTATACTTCCTGCCTAGCCACTGGCCAATCAGTGTTTTTTTTATTGACCAGTCAGAGCAATTTGACATACAGACCATCCCACAGCACAGCCAAGTGCAGACCATCTCAGACACCTGCACTTAGGCCGTGGTCCTAATCATCCTCTATGCGGACCTGCTAGGTAAAGCCACGAGGAACCCGAGAACGGGCTCCCACAGGACATACAGAACATCCCACAGCAACATAGTGTGTATGTATGTGTATATGTTTGTGTGTGTATAATATATAGTATATATCTACAATTACATAGTATGTCCTGTCTCAAGAAAAGATACTCCCTCTAAAAAGGAGAGAGGGTAATTTATTAGAAAATTGTGTCACTTTTGTATCAGAAAGTATAAAGTAGACATTTGGACTAGTCCAAAGATATTCATTCAGCAGCTCCTGAATGCTTGCCATACTTCTGGCAGGTATTGTACTAAGGACCTCTAGATGTCCTTGCCCTCAACTTCACAATTGGCTGGCATTTTGTCATAATAAATATACTGTATTTTCAGCTTAGTAGCTTTTGGTGGTGCCATGAGGACCTTCCTTTGCCCTGGGTATAATTTCTAATATAGCTGTAGGAACTGGATGGGAGAGAACTGGATTTAGAATTAGCTGAAGTTGCTAGGGGTCAGGAAGGCTAGGAGGCTAGTAGGAAGAACTCTACTCTTGAGAGTTGAGGATCAAAGCTCCACAGCCTCTCAAACTTTGATTTTTGTCACCTCTACAGCTGGAGTAATAGCTATATGAGATGACTTACTATTCTTCAGCTTCTTCATCTGTAAAATGGGGATAGTACCTTACACCTCCGAGGATTCTTGTGAAGATTATTAATGAAATCACCAGTTGTTATCATGTTGCTACTCTTTATTCGTGATTTTCACTTTCTGATGCCAAGAGTTATTTTTTAGAGAGATTCTTGACTTGTACATCTTGTTTCTGGTATGGCCTGCCAGGTGAGTGAGATACTGAATTGCTGTTTAGGTGTGGATCAGTAAGTCAGTCACACCCAGTATAGGTTGCCTCCCTTACCCAGGGACAGACAGATCTAAGATTCTTCCTTCTTTCTTTCTTTCTTTCTTTCTTTCTCTCTCTCTCTCTCTCTCTCTTTCTTTCTTTCTTTCTTTCTTTCTTTCTTTCTTTCTCCATTTATTCATTTATTCATTTATTTGCTTGTTTGTTTATTGATTGATTGATTCTCCATATCTATGATTCTCTTGTTTCTAGATTGAATTAATCTTGTTTCAGACTCAGGAAGAGTTCTAGGTTTGTTCATATGTAGACATCATGGCCTCTGTATCATGGGGATCCTTGAGATTGAACTCAACAGCCATTTGGCTGGCCCGATAAGACTCTTTGTTTACAAATGCTTTTGTTTGTTTTTAAGATGTGGTCTCACTGTATCTCTGACTATCCTGGAACTTGTTTTATAACCAGGTTGGCCTTGAACTTGGAACCATCCTACCTCTGTCTCTTAAGTATAAGGCTTACAGGCACATACCTCCATGCCTGGCATAAGTCATAAACTTTCATTTATTTTTGTTTTCTCTCCTTTTTGGGTTGGGGTTTTTGAGACAAGTTCTTGGCTTGTATAGCCAAGGTTGGTCTTTAAGGTAATCCTTCTGTCTGATTCTCCAGCATGCTGAGATTACAGGGTAAACATAATGCACAGTGAACAGCATGTTTTTTGGGCTTGTGTTGCTGTGGGTTGAACCTAAGGCCTTACGAGGTAAGTGCTCATAGTTGAACTGTAGCCCCGGTCTCCAGACTCTTTTGTCTCTTTTTCTTTTGGTTTTTGTCTCCGTGGGACTGAAGGTTGGACCTGTGGTTCTGCACATACTAGATAAGCACTCTTCCCAGCACTCATCCTTCAAAAAACAAAACTTGGAGGGCTTGGGGATTTAGCTCAGTGATAGAGCGCCCTTGAAGACCCTGGGTTCGGTCCTCAGCTTCGGGGAGAAAACAAAAGCTTGGTAATCAAAACAGTGAATTTTCTAACATGTTGAGGTTTTTTTTTTTTTTTTCCTATGTACTTCAGTTGGAGATATTTTATTTACTTTTATTCATCTGTCTATCTGACCAGTTTTCCTCCCAAAATATTACATTCCACACTTTTGATGTACTGAAGAATTTTCAGGTAACATTCCTTAAATATCCACTGGCAGCTACCTGTGTTCCTCTGTAGTTAACGTGTAGTTGTGTTTCTGGTTTTTAGTTTTTTTGTTTGTTTGTTTTTAAATTTTTAAATTATTATTTTATTTTATTTTTCTATTATCAGCTTTATACAGTACAAATACTTATCCTAATAGTGAAATGTTTCACTGAAGCTTGCCAAGTGATTGGGTAAACCCAAAACTTATTATAAGCCACAGTTATCCTAGGGTCCCCCCTGCTATGTAGCCTCCCTGGATCTGTGGGTTGCAGCCTGATTGTTCTTTGCTTTATATCTAGTATCCACTTATGAGTGAGTACATACCATGTTTGTCCTTCTAGGTTTGGGTTACCTCACTCAGGATGATATTTTCTAGTTCCATCCATTTGCCTGCAAATTTCATGCTGTCATTGTTTTTCTCTGCTGAGTAGTACTCCGTTGTGTATATGTACCACATTTTCTTAATCCATTCTTCAGTTGACGCATCTAGGTTGTTTCCAGGTTCTGGCTATTATGAATAATGCTGCTATGAACATAGTTGAGCATGTGTCTTTGTGTTATGATTGAGCATTCCTTGGGTATATGCCCAAGAGAGATATGGCTGGGTCTTGAGGTATATCGATTCCCAATTTTCTGAGAAGAGGCCATACTGATTTCCACAGTGGTTGTATAAGTTTGCACTCCCACCAACAGTGGAGGAGTGTTTCCCTTGCTCCGCATCCTCTCCAACATAGACTGTCATTAGTGCTTTTGATCATAGCCATTCTGACAGGTGTATGGTGGTATCTCAGAGTCATTTTGGTTTTTTACAGCCATCATAGTATGACAGTTTCTAGAAAACTTGTGCTAAGGTGACCTTCATACATCTTTAAAATGAAGGTTCTGTTTTAAGGTGCCTCTCAAACATCTATTCCTCACCTTACATCTTATATAACTCAAGACAGTAGTTTGGGTTTTGTTTTTTCTTTTTTGAGACAATCTCACTATGTATCCGTGGTTGGCCTAGAACTTACTATATAGACTAGACTGGCCTTGTATTCCCAGAAATCTGCCTGCCTCTGCCTCCAGAGTGCTGCGATTACCATGCATGCACTACCATACCCAACATGGCAGTGTTTTGGGTAGCTGTTAAAAAATCAATTTGCACATAGTACTCAGGAGGCAGAAACAGGTGAAACATGGTAAGACCCTGTCTTTTTGTTTGTTTTGTTTTTGTTTTTGTTTTAAAAGGTCCGTTTGTAGAGTTTAAGGGCCTGGTATTGGATTTAGTAAAAGAGCCTGTTTAGGTCCTGAATCCTAAGTAGATTTGGATTCAAACCTATTCTTTTCTATTTAGTCCTTTTGTAATGGGGGGAGGGGTAGACAGGTTATTTAACCCCTGAACCTGAAAGTATTTATCTCATGCCACACTGCTTTAAGAGACATTCAAATGGTAGCATGATTATTACAGATGTAAATGCTGAGTTCTGCTTTAGATTACTTTAGGTCTCAAAGTTTTCAGTCCTTAGGTTCCAGAGAATGGTGGCCAGTGGGATTAAGTTTCACACTAAGACTCATTTTGCCTCAGTTGTCTGATCAAAAGATAAATAGACAGGTGATGACTTTTCTGCCCATTGGTTAAGTTTTTAGGATAGAATTATGTTAACAAAATAACTTGGTTTCTTTTCTTCCTTTTTTAAAAATTGAAATAAATGATCAACTTTGTTGGAAGACACCCCACTGTTGTGTCATTTATTTAACATTGATACTGGTTTACACAGAGGACTCATGCTGATTTTTTTGTTTTACCATTTTTTATAAGTTTGTTTTAGGTTAGAAATACTTTGCATTGCCTTTTGAAGCAATGATGCTGTATAATTTGTAGTTAGGAATAAAAGCAGAAGGCCCATTTGTGTGCTAAGATTGTAATCTAAGGAAAAATGTCCTATGGCTTCCTCCTTCAGTAAGTTGTATTATTGTGACCCTTTATGGAATTAGATCTTACTTTGTAGTCTGACTGACTGTCTTGGAACTTGTGATCTTCCTCTTGAGTGGTAACATTACAGGCATGTGCCATCATGCCCAGCTTTAAAGTGAATTTTTTGCAGAGATATGCTGGATATCGAACTAGGTCCATATACAAGTATTCTATCACTGAGCTACATCTATAGCTATTATAAATATTATATTCAAAAATCGGGCCCTTAATAGGACCAGAGAAATTTTATTGTTTTCAACAGGAAGTTTTCTTAGTTTAGTGTGCAGTTGCAACTTTGGAATTTAAAGGTCAAAGAAAGCCTGGGAACTGCCAAAATTCTAGTTGTTGATTTTATTAATCTTTTTTGTTGGTGGTGGTTTTTTGTTTGTTTTGTTCTGTTTTTTTGAGTCGGGGTTTCTCTGTGTAGTGCTGGCTGTCCTGGAACTCACTGTATACCAGGTTGACCTCGAACTCTGAGATCCACTTCCCTCTGCTTCTGAAGTGCTGGGATTAAAGGCATGCTCCACTACCCAGCAGTTTTATTAATCTCTATTTTTTCCTCAATTTAATTTCCCAACACAGTTTTTAAAAATTACATTTATCTATTGTGAGGAGGGGGCACCTCTTTCTACCATGTTGATTCTGGCAGTCAAACTCAGGTTGTCAAGGCTTGGTGCTAAACATGTTTATCCTCAAAGCCATCTCAAGAGCTCTGTTTATCTTCTCCTGTATCTGTGCTTGCACTGTCTGGGCACACTGTGCAGGTGCGTGTGAGTGTTTAGGCTGGAGGGTCTTACAGTATTAGCACCTCAGCAGCGCCTATCAGATGTAGCACTATAGGTAAGAATTCTGGCTTTGGGCCATGGTGGCGCACGCCTTTAATACCAGCATTCAGGAGGCAGAGCCAGGCAGATCTCCGTGAATTAGAGGCCAGTCTGGTCTACAGAGTGAGTTCCAGGAAAACCAGGGCTACACAGAGGAACCTGCCCGTCCCACCCCCCCCCCCCCAAAAGAAAAGAAAATTCTGGCTTAAACTAGGCATGGTGGCCTAATGTGTTTGTAATTACAGCACTTAAGAAGTCTGAAGCAGGAGGACTTGAAGGACTAGGACAGCCCAAGGCTACACAAGGAGTATCAGACAAGCATAGGCTACAGAGCAAGAGCCTGTTCAAAATAAATAAATAAAATAAAGGGGTCATGGAGATGTGTCAAGTAATGGGACTTAAGTTCTGATGCCCAGAACCAGGTAACTGGAAGGCAGAGCCAGGGAATTCCCATGAGCAAGCTGGCTAGTGAAACTAGGTATATCAATAAGTTTTGGGTTTAAGAGACCTGGCCTCCAAGAGTAAGGTGAAGAACCTTGGAGGATGACTTCTGACATCAGCCTTAGGCCTAAGGCTGTGTAAGGTGTAGTGTATGTAAGCTAGAGCAGTCTTGCTCAGTTGTCCCATTGTGCCACAGAGTAGTGTTTTCTCTGTGTCTAGAGTGTTTAAAATTTCAGTAATTGAGTCTCTTAACAGAAAAGATTCAAGGGACCAGCTAGTCTTAGGATAATTTTTGCTTTCATGTTTAAAAAAGACCATTTTAAAGAACCCCAGAAGTTCAAATAAATCTCTTGCTGTGTGTGCTTCAAAAGAAAGATATAGTTTAAAAGTAACAGTAAGAAATGACTTAAAGCTGGATACTTGTTCTTTCTTTAAAAACCGAAGTTCTTTTAAGATGAGGAAAAAAATATAGTTAGCTTCTATTAAACTATTGTTGATGCCTGACTAGTTCTGAATGCTACCGTATCTTCTCTGAAGCTCACATTTTGTAAATCATCCGTCCAATTGGGTATCCTGTTGGAATGTAACTTAATGCCTATTCTACATTGTCTTCCTCTCTTTTGGAATGAATGAGATAAGATGGGCTAAAATTCTCAAATTGGGCTGGAATTCAGGCTCAACAGTTGAGCACTTACTGCTCTTCAGAGGATGCAGGTTTGATTCCCAGCATGTTGTGGCAGCTTGTGACAGTAACTCCAATTCCAAGGGATCTGACACCTGGCTTCCTCCAGCACCAGTTATGCATATGGTACACATGCATGTAGGGGAACATTCATACACACAGAATAAAAAGAAATCTTTAAGAAAGTAATAAAGGGCTGCGTAGTAGTGGCTCACGCCTTTAATCCCAGCACTTGGGAGGCAGAGGCAGACAGATCTCTGAATTCGAGGCCATCCTGGTCTACAAAGTGAATTCCAGGAAAGCCAGACTGTTACACAGAGAAAGCTTGTCTTAAAAAAAAAAAAAGTAATAGAGGGACCAGGTATGGTAGTGCATACGTTTAATTCCAGCACAAGGAGGCAGAAACAGGAAGATCCCTGAGTTCAAGGCCATCCTGGTCTACACAGCAAGCCCCAGAACTATATAGAGAGACCTTGTCTCAAAAAACCAAATAAGAAATAAAGGGACTAGGGAGTTGGCTCAGCAAAGAATACTGTTCTTCCAGAAGACCTGGTTTGATTCCCAGTACCCACATGGTGCCTCACAGCCGTCTGTAACTCCAGGGACTCCTATGTCCTCTTCTGACCTCTGAAGGTGCTAGGCACACACATGCAGGCAAAACACTCATACGCATAAAATAATTTAGAAAATCAAATTAACTTTTTAAATTTGAGGCAGTGTCTCATGGAACCCATATTGACCTCAAATTCACTATGTAGTCAATGGTGGTTTGTTTGTTTAAGTTTTATTTCTAGCCAGGTTTGGTGACCCACGTCTTTATTCCCAGTACTTGGGGCGGGAAGCAGAGGTAGGTGAATCTCTGAGTTTGAGGACAGCCAGCCTTATCTATACAGTGAGTTCTAGGATTGCCAGGAAGTAACTCTGTCTCAAAAAGAAAGTAAAAATAAGATTATTTTTGTTTTATGCTTGTGTTTTCTCTGAGTGTATGTATGTGCACCATGTGCATGTAGTGCCTGTGGAGGCCAGAAGAGGGTGTTCAGATCTCCCCAGAACTGGAGTTACAAATGGTTACAGATGGGTGCTAGGAACCAAACCTGGGTCCTCTTTAAGAATGTTTTGTTTTGTTTTAATTTCTTTGGGTGTTTTGACTGATGTATGTCTCTTCTCTGTACCACATGCGTACAATGCCCCTCAGTCCACTGAAACTGGAGCTACAAATGGTTGTGAGTTGTCATGTGAATGCTGGGAATGGAACTTGGGGCTTATCAACCACCAAGCTATCCATCATCTCTCCAGCCCCTGACCTTGAGCTTCTAATTTTCCTGCTTCCTCTTCCCAGATACTGGGGTTATAAGTATAGGTGGGAGCCAGTAAACCTGGGTTTATGTGTTGCTTTGTGCCTTCTAAACAAGCATTCTACCAACTGAGTTTCAGATCTCCCTTCCTGTATAGGAGTCATTGAGACACATAGCAAGACATCCCCCCCTTTACTCTCCCTCCATTCCTTTCCTCCCTCTCTCCTCTCTCTTGACCTTGCTTGTCAGGTTTCCAGAGGCTGCCTTAAAATAAGTTGAGATGTGATTTAAAAAAAAAAAAAAACCCTCCAGTACAGCTTTATTTCTTCACTTGGTCGTCTCCGTGTTCACTCTCAGCCTAAGTGTCTTCAGAGTCCTGGGTTCTTACGGAGGGGTTCACCTACAAGACTACCTACCTTACAAGATGGGACTCTTGGCTTTGGCTTATATCAGAACAAAATTTTAATCTTCAGGGACTAACAAAGGTCTTTCAGACTTGCTTGCTTATTTCCCTGGGTCCTATTTTCTTTCCACTTTTGAGTATAATTGAGAAGATTCAGAGAAAAAACCAAGGAGTAGAATGTGCCCAGCATATTCAAAGCCCTGGGTTTAACTGCTAGGACCACCCCTAGTGTCACTTTGTTTTTTTTTAAAGGGGAGAGGTTGCTTTTCAAGACAGGGTTTCTCTTTGTGTCTCTGGCTGTCTTGGAACTAGTTCTATAGACCAGGGTAACCTTGGACTCCTCAGCAATCTGCCTGATGTGCCACCATGCTGGCCTAGTGCCACTGGAAGAAAAGGCAAGTTTGTATGACTAAGATCGGGCTTGTTTTCTTTTTCTGGTTTTGTGGTACCAGGAACTGAATTTAAGGTCTTGTGGGTGCTGTGCAAGCTCTTTACTGAGCTGTAATCCTGGCCCTTATTTGACTGAATTTTGATCTTTGAATTTACAATGAGGCGAGCAAGTACAAATGTCCTTTCCCTGAGTTTTCCACAGATGTTACTGCCTCACTGCAGCAGTGCTTAGGTACTTCCTCACAAGGTGGCTTTTCTTTCAACCTTAGCCCTGCATGAGGAATCAGTAGTCTGACTATACTCAAACTTTTGTGTTTGTTTGGCTTTTTTGTTTTTGTTTTGTTTTGTTTTCAAGACAGGGTTTCTCTGTGTAGCCCTGGCTGTCCTGGAACTAGTTCTGTGGACCAGGCTGGCCTTAAACTCACAAAGATCTGACTGCCTCTGCCTCCTGAATGTTGGGTTTAAAGGCCTGCACCACCACTGCCCATCAAAAATGAAGTATATCTTAATGTTATGTGTCTGCTAATTATTCTATAAGATCTCCCAGATGATTAGGGTTAACATAAGATAACATAAGATGTAAAAATCAATTGATAATTGGTGACTTTCTCCCCATTCTAGATTGTTTTAGCATGCCTTTGTAAACAGTGACAGTGCTGTTGTATCTACCCTCAGTGCTATTTTTATCTTAAAAAGAATATCCAAACATTGCCTTTGGATTACAGGCTACTTTGCAGAATAAGTATCAGTTTTAGCACAACTGGGATATTTTAGCATTTGAAATCATTATTATTAGTAAAATGGTTTTCCTCCAAAGTGCTTTGAGAAAAGTAATTTGTCTTTCTCCATTTTTTTTTCTTCTGCAGTTTGAAGAAAATAGGTCTGAAACAAGGTCTTAACCAAATCTGTCTCTGAACACAGTGACTGCCAGATCTTCAAACATCAAGTTCAGCTTTGTCCGCCAACCTGTCTGACATGTCGGGACCCGTGCCAAGCAGGGCCAGAGTTTACACAGATGTTAACACGCACAGACCCCGAGAATATTGGGATTATGAGTCACATGTGGTGGAATGGGGGTAATTATTTCCATTTACTTCACTGTACTCACCCACAGTGCTGTATCTTGTAGATCTGTTGAGTAGTTCATGTTAGCAAGCGTTCCCTGACCCCTCCAAAGCTCAAGGACAAAGCCGAGCTTGTTTTCTTGGGGCTACAAGTTTATTACTTTGCAGGTTGGTGATTTGGCAAGCTCAGTTTTTGGGTTTGCAGTCTCAAAGTCATTGTGATTCCTTCTCTGGCTTATATATTTTGTGCATGAGGGTACTGAGAAAGACTTAGCTGTCAGCTTGCTTTCAAGCTTTAAGGTTAGGGCTTGCCTGGGCTTCTGAGTTAAAAGCTAGCACTGAAAATAGGTGAGAGATTTTGAAGTACTTGAGAGACTTTGAAATCACCAAATTTAATTACTTAAGGTATTTTGGAGGTCAGAGTTCTGTCCTGTGGTGATAGTAAAGGAAGAAATAGTTCTCTAGAAACAGAAACTTCTTTTGAATGAGAAGCAGGATTTACCCTTTATCCTCTCCATGACCCTAGTTATATGCATGATGGAATGCAGCCCAGTTCTATCCTCAAGAGCTGTGGCTTCCTTCAACAACCATGTTTACCCTCATAGTTACCCATGAGAGGCTTTGAACATTTGAACATTTGCATTTCCTGTCTGAACATGGCATTTAATTGGAGAGTTTTGTCACTTTTTGTGATAAAAGCATTTTGATAGTTAAGTACAAAATAAAGCAATTTGAAAAGGCCAGATGACCTTGAATTGGAGGTCAAACCTGGGCTATGTAGTATAAAATCTTTCAAAAAAAAAAATTAACTCCCATATATGGCATTTTATATCTAACTCCATATGACTTTCTGTAGTCTGTAAGTGGTTAAAACTGTCTCCCTTGCCGGGCGGTGGTGGCACACACCTTTAATCCCAGCACTCGGGAGGCAGAGCCAGGCGGATCTCTATGAGTTCAAGGCCAGCCTGGGCTACCAAGTGAGTTCCAGGAAAGGTGCAAAGCTACACAGAGAAACCCTGTCTGGGGGGGGGGGGGGGGGGGGGGAGAGAGAGACCTGTCTCCCTGAACTGTCATAGGGTATGGTTCCATTCTGGTATGCTATAATATTTAACAGCAAGCAATTTTTCTGCATATAAGGAGACACTCTTGGCTTAGAAATACCATTAAGAACTGTAGTACAAACCTATAAATGTTATCACTACTGATAATCTTAATAATTCTGTATTATCATAGACTTTGAACTCTAGGTACTATCTGTGTTTACTGCAGAAATCTTAGTCTTATCTTAAAAAACCAAATGCTGTCATAGCTCTGCTGAAATGATACTACAGAGCTGCTTTGAATGTTTACATGGTGCTATTTGCTTGCTTGTATTATTTTATATGCCTTTGTATAAGAGAACTCAATGAACAGAAAAAGATCTGATAGTATTAATATTGTCCATTATTCTTAGTTCATTATGTCTTTTCTTTCTCCTTTCAACTGCTTGAGAAAATGAGTGGCTGATAATGGTACATACTGTATTATAAGAATAAGTGGAATTTAGCCCTCTTCCCCCTATTACTTAGCATTAAACCTAGTACCTTGTAGATTGTAGATAGGTACTCAGTTGTTGAGGTATAACCCCAGGCTTTTTTTCTCTTTTTTTCTTTTGTGACATAGGGCTTCATGTAGTTCAGAGTATCCTCAAATTTGCTGTTTAGCCCAGGATGACATTGAACTTCTTTTTTTTCAAGACAGGGTTTCTCTGTGTAGCTTTGTGCCTTTCCTGGAACTCTCTCTGTAGCCCAGGCTGGCCTCGAACTCACAGAGATCCGCCTGGCTCTCCCCCCCCCCCCCCAGTGCTGGGATTAAAGGCGTGCGCCCACCACCGCCCGGTGACATTGAACTTCTAATCCTCCTGCCTCCAGCTCTCTGGAGCTGGGATTCAGGTGTGTAGCAGCACACTTTGGGTTATGCATCAGGGATTCATGCATGGTAGAGTGTTAACTGATCTTTTTGTTTTATTTTGGGGGTTTTTAAAAATTATTGCAGTTTATTTTTTTGATGTGGAGGCTGCATATACCACATGTGTCAAAGAAAAATTTGGGAGTTGGTTCTTTCCATGCACAGTATGGGACCAGAGTTTGAACTCAGGCCTACTAGCAAGGACCTTTGCCTTCTAAGCTATCTTGCCAGCCCATATTTATTTAAGATTTACTTATTTGATATGTATAAATGTTTTGCATGGTACCCTCAGAGATCAGGAGAGGAGATCAAATCCCCTGAAACTAGAGTTACAAATGGTCATGAACCACCATATGGGTGCTGGGAACTGAAGCTGGGTCCTCTATAAGAAGTGCTCTTAACCACTAATTCATCTCTCTAGCTTCTTTTTAATTTTTTTATTTTTTGGTATTTTGGTGATAGATTCTCATTCACTAAGGATGAACTTGAACTCCTGATCCTCCTGCCTTTACCTCCCAGGTGTTGGGATTTGATATTACAGGCATGTGCCACCAGCTTCACTTCATTTTTTTTTTTTTTCTTTTGAGATAGTTTCTTTGAATTCACTCTGTGGCCCAAGCAGGCCCAAATTTTGTGAACCTCCTGCCTCAGCCTCCCAAATAGCCTTGTATAGGAGGCATACATTACCATGCCTGGTGGAATTAGGCCTTACTGGTTTGTTGTTGCTTGCTTGCTTGTTTTTGTGGCAAGCTTTCACTTTATAGACCAGGCTTGCCAGTCCCCTTCCTGAGCCTCCTAAGTCCTGGGATTACATTTGTAGACCCCTGTAACCAGCCAGGCCTCCTGAAGGAACTGTGTTTATTGTTGGTTAGAGCAAGGGCCTCACGTAGGCAGCAGGGGATGAGGAAAAGTATTAACATCTGCCTTATTCTTTACTCTGCCTATGACCTCTAATGTCCTTATTAGTTAGCAGAGTGTGGGTAAACATGGAACCTCTGGTTCTGTAGGCACAGTTTTCCTGTCCCAACTGCCTACTCCCAAATAACTGACACAGAGACTTATATATTAATTATAAATGCTTGGCCAAGAGATCAGGCTTGTTACTAGCCAACTCTTACACTTAAATTAACCCACATTTCTTATCTACACTTTGCCACGTGGCTTGGTACCTTCTCTTAGCACGGCATGCCCATCTTGCTTCTCCTGAGTCTGCTGATGATTCTGACTCTGCCCTTCTTCCTCCCAGCATCCTCAGTTTGATTGCCCCACCTGTACTTTTCATCTGGCTGTCGGCCAATCAGTGTTTTATTAAACAAATTGAAGTGACAGGTCTTTACAATGTACAAAAGGATTCTTCCTCAGCAGGTTCACTATTTCTGATGTGGTTGCAAGCTTTATTAAATGTTAGGTCTTGTCCTGAAGGACAGTTGAGAATCAAACATACATATTTGGAATCCACTTGTAGACAAAGAGGCTTGATAAGAAAGGGCTGCTACCAGGTATAGTTGAACTGTAATAGTCGTAGATCATTTGTTGAGTTCAGTGCCAATATTGGACCAGCTAGTATGAAGCAAAAATATATACAAGTCAGTTACTGAAGGGGAAGTAGCGTGCTTTCGGAAACAAACATATATTTAAATCTCAATACAAACTAGCCATGTGTACTGTGCCATTAGATCAGGAATAGTGGGAGATTTGAAATAATACTTGAAAAAAGCTTAATAATAATAATTCTTTTTCAGCTGGGTGGTAGTGGCGGCGGCACACGCCTTTAATCCCAGCACTCAGGAGGCAGAGGCAGGAGGATCTCTGTGGAGCCAGCCTGGTCTACAGAGTGAGTTCCAGGACAGGCTCCAAAGCTACACAGAGAAACTCTGTCTTGAAAAAAAAAAAACAAAAAAATAATAATAATTCTGTTTCTTTTTAATGCTTATTGAGACAGAATCTTATGCAACCCATGCTAGCTTTGAACTATGTAATTGAGGATGACCTTGAACTTCAATCCACTTGTCTTTACCTCCTGAATGCTAAGAATATAGGTGTGTACCATGTCTGTTTACATGGTTCTGGGGGTTGAACCCAGGGCCATGTGTATGCTAGGTCAGCACTCTATCAGTTGAGTCATATCCCCAAATCCTATTTGCTACACACATAGTTTTAATTGGCCCAGATTTGTCGTTTAATGTAACATTTGAAATATCTCTTACTTGTAATACTTCTGCTGGTAATAAGAGTTGTCTGTCTCTTTATTTTTCTTTTCGTGTGTGTGTGTGTGTGTGTGTGTGTGTGTGTGTGTGTGTGTGTGTGTGTGTGTGTGTTTTGCTTCTCTTCCTTTCTTCAATAAGCTTTCTGTAAATTGCCCAGGATGACTTTGAATGCAGATCTTCCTGTGTTCACCTGCCAAGTGCTGGACTTAATAAGCATGTTCCACCATGCCTGGCAAAAATAGAGCTTTACAAGTTGAAAATTTGATATTTTGAAATCATTGTCACTTTGTTTTTACCCACAGAAATCAAGATGACTACCAGCTTGTTCGAAAATTAGGCAGGGGCAAATACAGTGAAGTGTTTGAAGCCATCAACATCACAAATAATGAAAAAGTTGTTGTTAAAATTCTCAAGGTGAGTACAAGAGAGAAATAATGTCAAACTTATTTGGAATGTGGCATCTATCCATATAGATGCCTTTTTATACATGTCACTTGAAAGATTTTTTTCCCCCCAGTAATTTAGTCTGCCTCTTACATTCTCTGAAGTCAACAGAACACCCAATGCTAGCTTACCAGATCAGACCTAAAGCAAGAGAAGAGATGGTTAGAATGTTGCAGAAGAGGCTGCTCTTCCCCAAGTGTTACCTAATATCCATTTCAGTTCGTTTTATGCTTTTGTTTTTAATAAGCAAATCATTACCTTTGCTTTGTAAGAATAAGGAAGGAAGCAGGTGCACATAATGTGGTATCACCATCTCCATTCAGCTATGTGAATGGTAGGGAGTAAGACAAGCCTGGAAGCACATGCATCAGAAAAAGGAATGGTCTAGGCATGTGACTCAATGGTAGAATACTGGCTTAAAGTGCATCAGGTCTTGGGTTTGATTCCTAGTGCTACAAGAAACGGAGAAAGAAACAAAATAACAGCTGGGAACATTACTCAGTAAAGTGTTGGCTGTGCAAGTCTGAGGACCTGGGTTCAGATCCCTAGTAACCACCTAAAAAGTCAGACATGGCTGTGTGTGCCTGTAATTCCAGTACTGGAAATTGAGAGGCTTGAGTATGTCTGGGACTTTCTGGCCAGGCAGGCTAATCACTCAGTAAGCTTCAGATTTAATGAGAGAGATAAAAAGACCCTGTCTCAAAGTATAAGGTAGCGCACTAGCAAGATGGTCCAATAGGTAAAGGTGCTTGCTGCCAAAATTGACAACCTCAGTTTAGTCTCTAGAACCCACATGGTTCAACTCTCCCTGTGTTGTGCCTTGAACTTAATTAAAAGTAAATAAATGTTATATAACATTTGTAACAAATGTAGTGGAGAAGCAATTGAATAGATGCCCAGTATTGACACACATGTATCCATGCACATGCTCCCACGCACACCCTCCCCAACAAAAGAAAAGGAGGTGGTTGCTTCTTAGCTGCAGCTGACTAGTGCCGTGTAGCAGTGCAAGTCTAGTGTCTCTTATGCTTTCTTTTGCAAAGAGAATTTAGGAAACAATATTTACATAATCTGATACTTTAAATTTTAACTCTAGAAGACTGGAGGGATGACTCAGTGCTTGAGGGCACTGACTGCTCTTCAGAGAATCTGATACCCTCTTATCACCTCTGAGGAGATCAGGAATACACGTGGTACACAGACATACATGCAATCAAAACACCCATACATATAACATTTTAAAAATAAATAAATTTTTGCCTAAGGTTTTTGAAATATTACTTAAGTCAGATTTAGCCAGTGGGTTGTCAATATGCAACTTCTATTGATTAATGCACTGCCTGCTGTGTTATATTACACTGGGGACTCAGCTCATTGTTCCTTGCCACAGAAGTGTCTGTTGCTACTGAGAAGCAGAAATTCCCAAACATTTTTCATTTGTAGCATTTTTCTTGTCTCACAAATTTTGGTAGACCAGGCTGGCCTCGAACTCACAGAGATCCAACTGCCTCTGCCTCCTGAGTGCTGGGATTAAAGGCATGTGCCACGACCACCCGCATCTCACAAATTTTTTAATTGGAGTCCACAAGCAAAACAAAAGCACACACACACCTAAAAACACAAAAACTGTTAGTTCTAGCTATTAGCCATTTTAAAAGAAACTGCATTCCTTTAAAGTATATTCAAGATGCAAAGCCACCTATTAATTTGAAGCCACCTGGGCTATAGGGAGACTGTGCAGGAAGGAATGAAAAAGATTTCCTCCCTTATTATAATGCGTTAAAAGCTTTATTTTAACATTATTTACTTATTTTGTGGATCTTTGGGGATCAGAAGACAACTTGGAAGAGTTGATTTTTGCCTTCCATCATATGGACTTAGGATGACTCTCAGAGGATCAGCACAGCAGTGGTAGTGGCAAGTGCCATTAAAGGCTGGGTGGCCCCGTTAAAAGTTTTTTTGTTTAAAAAGATCTACTGTGTTGCCATTTTAACTGGTGGCTTACAAGGTTTTAAAGTGTGACATACTGCAATTAAATTGAAACTAAATAATAATTCTGTGGATATCTGGTCTTTGGAGTAGATACTTTTAAGTACCTGCAGAGTACCTGATAGTGCTGGGAGTTCTGAGAAGTCTGTACATTTCCTTTCTTCAGGAAGCTCATATAGAAGCTGTTTGTGTTACAGTAACTGTGAGATGTACTCAGAAATACCTGTGTGTGTGCTAATATACTTTTACCATTTCAGCCAGTCAAAAAGAAGAAAATTAAGCGTGAAATAAAGATTTTGGAGAATTTGAGAGGCGGTCCCAACATTATCACACTTGCAGACATTGTAAAAGACCCTGTGGTAAGTACAGTAGTTGTTAGCAAGGCAAGCAGGGCTCAGGTGGTGTTGGACCCCAATACAACTTACTTGTTCTGTTTTCACTACCCACCATTAAAGATTGCTTTAAATGTTCTAAATAAGTTAGATGTTTAACCAGCTTAGGTCCTGCTATGAAAGAAGAAACTTAAAACATACGAATATATTTACACACACACACACACACACACACACACACACACACACACACACACACAGTCTGTTATTCTAGCCTAGGAGATTGATAACACTAAAAACCAAATGTGTAAATCCAATCTGCAAACCTAGGCTTAGAGCCGGTGGGTAATAGAAATGTTGGGTCCCCTAGAGCCTTGGGAGATTTCTTCAAAATCCTTCCAAAAATAACCTAAGTGTGCTAATGATCAAAGTGGACACGTTTTCTTACTACTGCAGCAAAGACTGCCACATTTCCCACACAAAGGCCACAAGCTGAAAACTAAAGCTGCCAGGGACAGTACTAATATCTTTTCTTTTTCTTCCCTTAGTCACGAACGCCCGCCTTGGTTTTTGAACATGTAAACAACACAGACTTCAAGGTATCATCCATAAGAAACCATTTCAAACTACTAGATTTTTGGATTATACATAAAGTCTTTTGGGCATGACAGTATAAAAAGAGCCTGCTTTTTGCTTGTTTTAAAAAGAGTGTGTTGCCCCTAGATTGATCAGTGCTACAAGTAGCACTCTGTTTTCCATGTCTGGATAGTTACATTTGTGTTTATTTAGTGCTCTTTGAACAACCAGTGAGTGCATTTACATCTTACCACATTTATTATTGATTGAACAGTTTCTACTGGTGTCCAGACTAGTTATGGTGGCAGTACATGTTAACTTTAGGCAGTGAAGTTCAAAAAAGAATAAATTG
The DNA here is from genome assembly GCF_004664715.2 of Peromyscus leucopus. Lineage (NCBI taxonomy): Eukaryota > Metazoa > Chordata > Mammalia > Rodentia > Cricetidae > Peromyscus > Peromyscus leucopus. The sequence goes on from NC_051066.1 coordinate 127,950,516, forward strand.
TTTCTATACTAGTAGGGACTACATGCAAATTCCTTCAGATCTTACGAACTTTAGGCTATTACTCTGTTTCCTTATTCTCATTCTGTTGGATATTGAACCCAGGTCTTGAGAGTTTAAAGTGCCTGGTAATTCAGCTATCATTGAGCTGTACTCCCTCCCCTGGGGTATGGATCATAAAAGATAATGAGAAAAGGTCATGTAAGATTTTACTATAACACAAACATGTACAATACATATCTCTGAATGCAAATTCTCGAGTGGCCTACTTATTCAAACAGTTCTCTATTCCGATATAACTGAAGAATGTAATGCTTTCCTCAAGTGCACATTTAATAGAGTTTGACTTGCCTTTGTATAAGTCCAGTATCAGGAATGTTACTATCACTAAACAGATGGTTTAATTTGCTTGAAAAAAGAAAAGAGAAACTATTTTAGAATCAGAATGATAAACTCAAACTGTCAGAGAATGCCACTCACCATTTAAAGGTAATTAGATGTAACAATTTGCAGCCTTTTGAGAAACTGGAAAAGTTATATTGCAGATGTTTGCAGAGTGTATCGTCACCAGAGACTGGAATGGCTCTGTTCAATTGGCTCAGCAAATCTTTTTTCACATTTTCATACCCACTGGTGATGATAGTACCAAGTGTGCAGGCACAAGAAGGGGCATTTCACTACTACGGAGGTTGTCTACCAAAATGCCGTTGAAGGGAGTGAGAAGGCAAATGAAAAAGAAAACCCTAGGTTGTAAAAGTGTATCAGTGCATGTTGTGTCAATCATGTATAAGTAGGTTCCAACATTCCATTATAGCTTCAATATGTGTTACGTTATTCTTTACCTTTTCATGTAGAGGTGAAGACTCCAAGAGTCTCTTGAAAGTGAATTTTTGGTGGAGAGGTAGAGAACATTTGAAAAACAAATCCTAATGAGCCAGTTCTTAGTTGAAATTACTATTAATTAGGATGAGAAAATTGTCATCTTAGCATTGCTTTATAGCTTAAATAATTTCATTTTTCTTTAACAGCAATTGTACCAGACATTAACAGACTATGACATTCGATTTTACATGTATGAAATTCTAAAAGTAAGTAACTGTAGCTACTAAGTATTTTTAAATTGGTCTTTGCTTTGTCAAAAAGTTTTATTTGATGGTAGAAGAACCAGGAGATTATCTTTGTAATGTGTACTCAAATCAGGGAGCTTCAGCAGTAGTTATAAACTGTGTTTAGTATTAGACCCTTGGGTAAAGTCTTGGTGATAAAATGGGGTGCAATAGAACTTATAATTAGAACATGTGGGTTTTATGCAACAGGGACTCTTAAGCAAGGCTGGCCTACAACTTACAAGACAGTCCAGTCCAGGGTGGCCTCTCTTGATGATCTTCCTGCTCTAGCCTCCCACATTCTGGGACTCACAGTTAGGACCCACCACGCCCAACTTTGGAATGCCTTTTTTTTTTTTTTCTTTTCAGTTTTTATTCTGTGATGCATGCCAAACAGGTACTTTATCAATTAGCTGTATCCCCAGCCCTTGAATGCCTTAAAGAAAACTGGGAGTGGAAATGACAGTGTGAAAACAACTTTTTTTTTTTTTTTTTTAATGCACTGGCTGCTGATATACTTTATTTTACTTAGGATTCAACAAATGATGCTGGCCTGTAGGGGCAGGCCTTCCTGTAATCCCAGTATGAGGACTGCCCCATGTTCGAGGCCAGCCTGGGCTACAGAGTGAGACTATCAAGAAACAAACAAGATTAAAAAAAAGATTTTTGAACTCCGCCCTCAGAGGGTTATTGTTCTAAAGACTGTTAATTTCTTCTTATAGATTGCTGACTACTATTGGACTTTGAGTTCTAAAGTGAGATCACAAATTATCTTGCCACTCAGTAGTTACAAAGTCAGCTTTATAAGGAAAGACCTGCTTAGAGTTGACTAAAGTTTCTTATTAATCATAGGTTAATATCATGCCAGCTGTTTTAGATTTAAAAGTATCAAAAGAAAGGTAGGCATGTTTGTACATGCTGTTGATCCCAGCACTTGGGAGGCAGAGGCAAGCAGATCTCTGGTTTTGAGGCCAGTCTGGTCTATAGAGTGAGTTTTAGGCCAGCCAGAGTTACATAGTGAAACACTGTTTCTCCTCTCCCTCCCCCGCAAAAAAATAGCATCAAAAGATTATACCTGCAGAGACATCTGATCTTCCATTGGCTCAAGTGGAAAGCAGGACTTAAAGCTGTAGATATATTTGCCCAGTCCTGCAAACTAGGATCCCAGGTTGTCCTTCAGGAAAAACAAGAACTTAGCTAATGGCATTGGTTGACTAAAGGCCAGGATTGACAAACTCAAAGGTGTGTTGCTCCATTCACTTTAACTTAAACTTACGAATTATATTCAGATTCATATACTAGATGACCTAGGTCAGGAGTTGACAAATTTCTTTATAGAGCTGAAGTCTTTGTCCTGCTGTTCAACTCTGCTGTTATTGCAAGAGAATAGCCATGGATGATACGTACACACATAGGCATAGTTGTGTACAGATAAAACACTCATACAAACAGGCAGCTGGTGATTCACACTCCCGCCTCTCAGCTACTGAAGAAATTACTGTTCTTTAAATAGTGTTGGTAGGCTAATTTTCTTCTGAGGGGAATGTGTTCATAGAAATAATTTAGGTTTTGAGTACAAAGTTGTGCAGTTGCTGTACGCTTTGATTCTTTCTGAAGAGAAAGGATGCTGAAATGAAGAACAGCATATACCTATCATCCCAGCACTCAGGAGGCTGAGGCAGGCATGTTGACAAAAGTTTAAGAGTAGCCTGGGCTACAACATTAGCAAGACCCTGCCTTTCAACGAGAGAGAGATGAGATGATTTTGTAGCTTGACTATTAGATCTCTGAGTGTATTTGACTATGAGAACCAGGACTTGAAGAATAGCTGAGAGTGACTGTCCTAATCCTGATCCCCTGGATTGTTGTGAGGCTAGAAGAAAAACAACTTAAAACAATGACTCGTGTAAGAAATTTTTCTTTGTTGCAGGCCCTGGATTATTGTCACAGCATGGGGATTATGCACAGAGATGTGAAACCCCATAATGTCATGATTGATCATGAGCACAGAAAGGTAAAGTCATAGTTAAACTTCTTTTGTAAATAGGATGGAGTTAGCAGTCCATTTTGAATACTTTATCTCTATTGTCTATCTTAGGCTTTAGTACCTGTTAGATACTTGATAAATACTTGGCAGTTGATTGAAATAAGTAATCCTCCATGCCCAGTTTATGTGATACTGGGTGTTGAACTCAGAGCCTCATGCATGCTACACAAGCAGTCTACCAAATGTGTGTATGTTCAGATATATGTGTTTCAACCTTGGATTTTCTTCCTTTGGAGTCATCTTTGGCATTTGTTTGCTTGTTTGTTTGTTTTGGGTTTTTTGTTTTTTGTTTTTTTTTTTTTGAGACAGGATTTTTTATTTTTTTATTTATTTATTTTTTGGTTTTTCGAGACAGGGTTTCTCTGTAGCTTTGCGCCTTTCCTGGATCTCGCTCTGTAGACCAGGCTGGCCTCGAACTCACAAAGATCCGCCTGCCTCTGCCTCCCGAGTGCTGGGATTAAAGGAGTGCACCACCACCCACCACCGCCGCCGCCGCCCAACTGGAGACAGGATTTCTTATTGGCACCTAGGGCTCGCTAATTTGGTAGCTGGCTAGCCAGTGAGCTGCATAGGTCGTTCCACCTGCCATTACTTCCCCAATGCTGTGATTACACATTTGTGCTGCCTTGCTGGTGTTGTTTTTGTTTATGTGTGCTGAGGTTAAAACTCAGGTTTATATCCTTTTATGGCAAGTACTTTGACTGAGCTATCTTCTCATTCCTGACATTAAGATTTTAAATTTGCCAAATCCACCTCTTACACAGTGATGACTGTTGTAGTCTTAAGGAATTTAGGTGCCTAGTTAATACATTTCCCAACACATTCCTTGTAATAGGTTCTTTGACGCTGGAGGTATATGAATGAACAAAGCAGACAAAAATGCTTATCTCTAACAGATAAATGTATTTCAGTCAAGTGTGGTAGCTAAAGCCGTCACGAAAGCAGTCTCAATACTTTGGAGACTGGACCAGGAGATTGTTTTGAGTTCAAGGCCAGCTTGGGTCTACATAGTGAGACCCTGTTTCAGAGAGGTTTTGGAAAGGGAAAGAAGGATGGAGGGATCAGGGAGTATGCAATGACAGATTATAGAAGATACTTTAGTTTTAGATAAGGGATATGTTGTAATTAGAGTTTCTGTTGCTGTGATTAAAAACCATGACCAAAAACAATTCGAGTAGGGAAGGGTTTATTTAGGGTTAGTTCCACAGCACAGTCCATCACTAAGGGAACCTGGAGGACAGGAGCTGAGGTAGAGGCCGTGGAGGAATACTGCTTACTGCCCTTGCTCGGTCATGGCTTGCTCAGCCTACTACCTACCATTAAGATAGTGCAACACAGGCGTGCCTGCCTGCCAGTCTGGTTGGGGCATTTTCTCAATTGAGGTTTCTTCTTCCCAAAATACTCTAGCTTGTGTCAAGTTAAACTAAAACAAGCCAGCACAGTATAGAAGAATGTACTATATGGTTCCATTGGAAAAGTGACAGCTTTGAGAGTACTGGAGTAGACACAGCAATACAATGTAAGAAATAAGTATATTTCAAGAAGAAAAAGAATTTCTCTCCCTGAGTAAGCTATATTCTAGTATAGTATAATAGGTTCTTTGACGCTGGAGGTATATGAATGAACAAAGCAGACAAATATCCTCTAATTTGATTCAGTTGTAGCACTGACTACCTAGACATCATATCAGATTCCTAAGGCTTCCCCTTCTTCCCTTTCAAATGCTGGCTACAAGTCCCAGGTTGTTTTATCTGCACTTTGGAACAGTTGGTTATTACTTTTCTACACAAATCCTTCTCTGGTTCAATTTGCTAGAACATTTCAGAATTACGTGAGTAGATTTACTGATTTGTTCAAATGATATTACAAATGACAACAGATGAAGAGACGCTGAGGGCTGAGTTGTGCAGAGCTTCCATTCCATCTCCCAGCACACTGCCTTCCAGGAACTGCCACATAACTGTCCAGAAGCTCCTAGAGCTCTACTCTGTGGTTTTTATTGTAATAAGTGTGATGAAGTGTGAACAGCTAAGTAGAATGTAGTGGGCTCGGTGGGAAACAAGCAAGACTGGTCTTTTCACATTCTTCCCAGACATGATACAAGACCCATTTGGAAAGGGTATCTTCATATATGATCTGCCAAAACACGTTTTCATACAAGTTTCTGTGATCTAGGGTAGGAAAGAGAAACTTAGTTTCTATTGCTTACCTTCAGGAGAAAGAGGAATGGGCAAAATGAATACACAAGGGATAATTTGCTCTCTGAGGCCTACACTGTGCCAGAACTCAGGCTAGGAATGGAGCTCAGTACCTAGGAAGCTCTAGGATCAAAGACCAGCACACAAAGAAAAAGGCAAAACTTACCAAAAAGTATGTTTATCATTTTAGAAACTTAGAAAATACAGGTATTATGGAGATTAGACAGAAACCATGGATGAAAAACAATGTGTGTGCACTCAGATCATAACATCACAATGTGGCATGCTAGGACAGCAGCATGTGTAGAGCTGAGATAGAAAGAGAAGGAAATGAGGTCGGGGAAGAGAATTTCACATCCTGTAGTGTTCGCAGACCTCTTCTCTGAAGATGGCGAGACAGCAGAGTGCTGACATGTTGTAGCAGAATAGCTAAAATGAAAAAGCAGTGATTTTGCAAAGTTCTGACAAGTGTCAGAGTGAATACTTTGAAGATGCTGTAATTATATGTGACGTGTTGGTGTTTGTTTTGTTTTTTCTTTCAGCTAAGGCTAATAGACTGGGGCTTAGCTGAATTTTATCATCCTGGCCAAGAATATAATGTCCGAGTTGCTTCCCGATACTTCAAAGGTCCAGAGCTACTTGTAGATTATCAGGTAAGAAGAGAATGGAAAGTACGGTGCTGTTCCTGTTCTTATTTTGTGCAGAATTTGCAGAAATGTCAGTTTGTGCTTTGAGCAAGCCATTTATTATATCCATAGCTGTCCTTTTTTAGGTAAAGTCTTCTGTAACTTGTTTTGTTTGTGTGTGGTAATGTTAAATTATGGTCCTAAATTTACCAAAGCAAAACCAGAAGATACCCAATAAAGATCCTCTTGAGCCGGAAGGTATGTTGTGCATAACTTGTAATCCAGCTTTTAGGAGGATAAGTTCAAGGCCAGCCTGGACTACATGAGTCACTCTTTTTTTTTTTTTTTTTGGTTTTTCGAGACAGGGTTTCTCTGTGTAGCTTTGCGCCTTTCCTGGAACTCACTTGGTAGCCCAGGCTGGCCTCGAACTCACAGAGATCCGCCTGGCTCTGCCTCCCGAGTGCTGGGATTAAAGGTGTGCGCCACCACCACCCGGCCAGAGACACTCTTTTAAACAGAAGGATGAAAAAAAAGTCTGTAGATCTCCTAACTTGAGCCTCAAATGTAAAGAGTATACACGCATGCACGCACACATCTTCCCGACTTGGTGGTTCACACTGATATCCTTGCACTTGGAAGGCTGAGGCAAGAGAATTGCCACAAGATTAATGTCTGCCTTGAGTTACAATATAAGACCTTGTTCCCAAAATGGAAAAAAGGCAGATGGGAGAGATGGCTCAGAAGTTAAGAGCACTACTCTTGCAGAGGACCTGGGTGCAATTCCTAGCACTGGCATGTGGCTCCCAACAATTGGTTAGTCTGTCCTCTGCAAACACTGGTACATAGGCAGTACACACACACACATACAGGCAAAACATGCATAAACATACAATTACAACATGACAATACATACACACAAGCAAAACATGCATAATTACAATTACAGGCTTTTAAAGCCTCGAGGTGGTGGTGCATGCCTTTAATCCCAGCACTCGGGAGGCAGAGGCAGGCGGATCTCTGTGAGTTCAAGGCCAGCCTGGTCTACAAAGCGAATTAGTTCCAGGATAGCCAAGGTTGTTACACAGAGAAACCCTGTCTCAAAAAAACAAAGCAAAGGGGCTGGAGAGATGGCAAGAGCACCAGCTGCTCTTCCAGAGGTCCTGAGTTCAATTCCCGGCAGCCACATGGTGGCTCACAACCATCTATAATGGGATCTGGTGCCCTCTTCTGGCCCGCAAGCATGCATGTAAGCAGAACACTGTATACATAATAAATAGATAGATAGATAGATAGATAGATAGATAAATCTTTAAAACAAAACAAAAATCTTTTTAAAAAAATATGTGTGTGTGTATGTATATATATATATTAAATTTATTTAATTTTATGTTTATGAGTGCTTTGCTCAATTGTAAATCTTGAATATCAAATTTGTGCCTGGTACCTGTGGAGGTCAGAAGGGGGCATTGGATTCCCTGAAACCAGTTTTAGAGGTCTTTTTGTGAGTAGCTATGGGGGTACTTGGGCTCTAACTTGGCCCCCTGGAAGAGCAGTCAGTGCTCTTAACCACTGAGCTGTTTCTCTAGCCCCAAAATAAGTTGTTTTTTTTTTTTTTGTTTGTTTGTTTGTTTTGTTTTTTCAAATGGGAAAAAAAGATTTACCCAGTATTTTAGAATTCCTTAGGAGACACTTTCCATACCTATCCTTTCTGAGGTTCTGAGCTGTTATCAGATGCCTTAAAGTTTCAGGCTGTACCCTAAAAGTTCCATCTCTAGAATTCTAAAGAATGTATCCTTGCTAGTCATGGTAGCGTGTAATGGTATGTGCTTTTTAATCCCAGAACTCAAGAGGCAGAGGCAGGCAGCTCCCTTTGAGTTCAAGTACTGTAAGAAAGGCATAGTGAGTTCTGGGACAGCCAGGGCTGTGCAGCGGTGCCATTTCAAAGAGGTAACGAGGTTGGGTAGGCCTTCTCTCTTAAGGGGATCCTTGGATTTCTTCACATAGTAAAAATTGCAGGTTTTCTTATGCAAGTGAAGAAAGCAGTTCAGAGTAGTATTACAGTTTGTTTTAAAACTGAGTTGAGGAGCTGAGATGACTTCAGAAGTTAAGAGTATATGTTGTTCTTGTAGGAGACCCAAGTTAGGTTCTCATAGCCACCTATAGCTCCAACTCTAGGAAATCCAGTGCCCTTGATTGAGGGGTGGGTAGTTTCACTCGTGCGCATACTCCACTCACCTGTACCCTGTACACAAATACACATAATTAAAAATAAGTCTTTGGGGAAACATAAAACTGGTTGAAAGAAGGGTTGACAATGTAGCCTAATACATTGGTTTGATCCCCAGTACTGAAAAAAACAAACAAACAAACCAAGCCAATAACTGGATGAATGAAACCATTAAAAGACTGAAAAGGGGTACATGAATGTGTTATTGGTGTTTCACTATGAGTGAAGTAATTTTTAAAATACTTTTTTAAATGTCTGTTTTGTATCTGGAAGTGACAAGCCTGGGAATTCATATGATAACAATGCTTTCTTTAATGCAGATGTATGATTATAGTTTGGATATGTGGAGTTTGGGTTGTATGCTGGCAAGTATGATCTTCCGGAAGGAGCCATTTTTCCATGGACATGACAATTATGATCAGGTAATAACTTGTTACTCTCATTAAGAAATTTACTGACCTAGTATAAAGATGGCTAGATCTACAAACTTATAAGAAACTTCAGTGGATCTGGGTTACAAGGTGAACTTCAAACCAGCCTGGGTTACAATGTTTAAAAATTAAAAACCCACCTGGGTTTTGCATTCCTTTAGTCCTAGCACCTGGGAGGCAAAGGGTATGTGGGCATGTGGGTCTCTGAGTCCGTGTCCTACATACATGTAGACAAAACACTCATACACATAAAATAAAAATAGATCTCTTTTAGAAATATTTTCTTCCATGTGTTGGCTTATATTTAATAGTGCTCTGGTCATTTTCTCCATATAAATTGAGTTTAGATGTATATATTTGTATATCAATAGAAATGTAGATGGTACTTTGAACTAATTATACTTGCCCCTTAAAATTCAAGGAACCAAGAGAACTAATGATAATAGGATAATCAATGCCTAGTTCCCTTTGGGCACAGTAAACATTTTATTTCGTTTTTTGAGACAGGGTATCTCTATGTTGCCCTGGCTGGCTTGTAGATCAAATATGCCTGCCTCTACACCCACACCCATACCCAGTGCTGGGATTAAAGGTGTGTGTCGCCACATCATGCCATTCAGCATAATGGGCAGTTTTTTGTTTGTTTTTTTGCTTTAAAATACCTTTAACTAAACACAACCCCCTGGGAAGTTACAGCTTTGTGTCAAGTGCCATACAGAACTGAAGGGATATAGAGGTGAAGAGGAATACCTTCAAATAGCTCATTATCTGTCTATAGGCAAATCCAGCAGTAAAAGCAATTGACTATAATAATGTAAATACAAAAGTGTGACAAGCTCCAAAAGAAGAGCCATCATCATTTTAGTTGTGATAAGGCATAGAGACTATCAGGGGCTTTCAAGGGAAGAAAAAAACAGGTGAAGTAGTTGAATTTTTCTGACATTTTCACATTGAGTGGACTTAGGGATTTTATAGGAAATAACTGCTACGCACCAAAATTTGAATTAATCATTAAGAGGTAACATTTATTTATAGGGCATATTAGTACCTTTTATTTAATTCATTTATTATTAGTTCTTATTTGGTGATATAATATGCTTGTTGTGTGGGTTTTGTTTTTCTTTAATATTAGTTGGTGAGGATAGCCAAGGTTCTGGGAACAGAAGATTTATATGACTATATTGACAAATACAACATTGAATTAGATCCACGTTTCAACGATATCTTGGGCAGGTAAGTCTCAGTCTCTCTCTCTCTCTCTCTCTCTCTCTCTCTCTCACACACACACACACACACACACACACACACACACACACACACACACACACACACACACACACAAAATCTGTCTGTGGTTTGGCGTTTTGGATCCTGTAAATTGCCTTGTTCTCTTTACCAGAAGTGTAAGGTGTCTGATCTGGTGCTGAGGATGCTGTTTGAGCTCACTTGATAACATCAGATTGAATGGCCATCTGTCCAAATAAATTCACATAGAAAAGTCTTGAGTGTGAAGGTTATAGTTGGAGGTTCCTGTGAAGGGAGTTTCAGTAAATGTGGGAACTAAGGAGAAGAACAAGTTGAATCAAACGTCGGAGTCTCTCCTGATGGTATTTGCATCTTAAATGGCAGTACTTTGTAAACAGAGACATAGACTGATTTGCTGACAGTTCCAGGGCAGTGCTAATGAGACAGACTAGGAGTACACTGGCCACTTCATACAAGACAGACTTCCTGAGGAAAGGCATTTATTATCTGCTAAGTGGCAGAATTGGTCAAGAATAACGATAGGGGAGGAGTACTGACTAGCTCAGCCACCTGACTGCTGCATGAGTTTATTTGTATAAATTATAAATTTATCATTTAAAAACCTAAAAATGGTTCTTCAAAGGGGGAAGCCCCGGGTTTCTCCGTGGTGCAACACTCATTTCCAGTTACCAGTTAGCGTCTGTCTGTCTGTGGGTGTTATCCCACAGTTGTCCCTGTGGTGTAGTAGTTATACAAGACTGTTCTTTGGATTTTATCCCTCTTTCTTTTGTTAGGTTCTGTACTCCATGTCCCATTTCTCATTTCTAATTTTGCCTTACAGACATTCTCGTAAGCGATGGGAACGCTTTGTCCACAGTGAAAACCAGCACCTTGTTAGCCCTGAGGCCTTGGATTTTCTGGACAAGCTCCTACGATATGACCATCAGTCACGGCTCACTGCAAGAGAGGCCATGGAGCATCCTTACTTCTGTGAGTCCACTTGTGTAGCCTTTCACTGCCCAGCAGACTAAATGAGGCAGAGGAGAATTTATGTAAGAGGTTCACCACAAGTTTCCAAGTCAGATTGGACTACATAGTAAATTTCAATCCAGGCTGGGTTATAAAGTAAGAATCTATCAAAAAACAAAACAAAACAAAACAAAAAGAAATTGTTGCAAAGATTCTTGTCTATAGACATTTATTTTTCTACTATTTCCCATTGGCTGGTTGGACCTGGTTGAATATAATAGGTGTTGACCTGTTTCATTTGTTGGAGAGAGCCAGTGAGGTTTACAAGTCTGAACTATTGTATAAATCATTAAGGTTTATAGGTATATAGCCAAATATGCTTCTGTGAGTGAAATGATACTAACATCCACTAGACTCACCGTGCTATTTGTTTCAACATTGGATTGTTCCCTAAAGAATAGTGCATTGGTTTTCCAATTAGTCTGGTACCCTGTTGCCAAGTCCCCTATAACTAAAATCCGTATGGGGATTGGTATGAAGAGTAAAGTCTATGCTTATAACACTAAGCTATACACAGCAAATAGCTTTGGCCTACTCATTCTCCTCATCTGGTGGACCAATTGACTGATTATGAATTGCTATCTTGGCCAGGTTAGATTGTATTATATCCATTAAACATTCATTTAGCTATCTTCATTTTGAATTTAGCTCCATAATAGATATTTAACTTACCATCCTACCATTGTATTCAGACTTGGTTTTTAACCACAGGTCTACAGGCCAATTGTTTATTATGCACTATTTATTGGATTTATGGTGAAAGTAGTTGTCACTTTATGTTCTAGGAGTGATAAAGAGTATAAATTAAAGGTAGCAATTGAAGGTAGTCACTCTTATTTCTCCCCAACTAGTTTAGTACATCAAGCAGAACAGAACCTAACCTTGTTGCCTGTTTTCTAGACACTGTTGTGAAGGACCAGGCTCGAATGAGTTCATCTAGCATGCCAGGGGGCAGTACACCTGTCAGCAGCGCCAATATGATGTCAGGTTGGTTGATTGGTAAATTCTCTTTAGAACATTTAAAAGAAAGTTACTGTTTTTAGTTAGTTTCAGTTCCTTCTTTGTGCTTTTCTTGTATACCTTTCCTTCTCTATAAATGGTCTACATGGGTAGGTCTAAGAACATTGACATGCATTGTGTGGAAGCCAGAGGTTACACTCAGCAATGGTTGTTAGGGGAGCAATCCACTTTGTTTGTCGTTAAGAGTGTGTTTACCTGAGTGTATGCATGTGCACCACAGCACAGGCTGTCTCCCTGGGACCCGCCAATTAGCTGGCCAGACAGCCCCAAGGATCTATCTTCCCCACCTCCCTAACCCTAGATTTGCAATGGTGCACCCTACATGCAGCTTACATGGGTGCTGGGGATCAAAAATTGGTCACTGGGTGTATATAATCTGTGCTGCTAGATACTCTGGATATACTTGTAGTAAGTAGGATAGCAACATTGTCTCCCTTCAAAATTCCAGTATCCCTACAGAGAATTTCTTGCAGAGACTTGAATTCCCAACAAATCATGAAGAACAAGGAAATGTATATGTTTGTTTGTTATAATTGCTTTTTTGAAACAGGGTTTTGTAAGGCTCGAAGATATTTTTTACTATATATTCCTTTAAGCCTTTTATATTTTGAACCATGTACAAAAATCTCCCGTATTCATAGTTTTATTTACTCATGATTTAAAAATACAATTTGTCTGAAATCTATCAAGAGAAAACATACTCTTAGAACTTTTGTTAGAGTTTTTGTTAAATTATTTTATGACTGCCTACTTTATAAACTAATCTTTATTGTACATATATGTATATAGAAAAAACATTGTGTGTGTGTGTGTGTGAGAGAGAGAGAGAGAGAGATGTTGGGTACTCTCCAGGCATCCTGGGGCCTTGGAACACATCCTCCACAGGGGGCAGTCTTGTATTTGGAGGGGAGAGACAGAACTTGCTAATCGAGGGCAAGCTGACATGTAATTGTAATAGAAATGGAGAAGAAATCAAATGGAAATAGATTCCAAATTACAGTCATAATTTAGAGTCAAGAATTCACCTTTCTCCACTAAATGACCGTTGTAGATTGACAGTTGGTTCAAGTCCTGTCCTGTTCAGTATGGTAGGAACTGCCCACACAGCTATTTAATGAAAACTGAGTAAAAGTAGTATTGAGTCCCCAGTTCTTGTAGCCACATTTCAAATGCCTGCTCACCACATGTCTAGGCAGAGGTCATCCTGTGAGAAAATGGGATGCAGAGCAGAGAGATTCTAGACAGGCTGCTGGTGGTATCTGTGTGTAATTGTCAGTTAGCTGCCTGCTAAATTCATTGATTAGGACATGTCGTTTTAACTTGGATTTGTACAGATTAAACTTTGAAGTATGCCAAAAAATGTGGCCAAGAGAAGTCATGAAGAATTTTGTGTTAACTTTTGGGAAAGTTTAATGGAACGTTTGTTGGCTACAATTGGAGCGCTTGGTGTCTCTGGCTCACTGTTGGCTGTTCTTTCAGGGATCTCTTCAGTGCCAACCCCTTCACCCCTTGGACCTCTGGCAGGCTCACCAGTGATTGCTGCTGCCAACTCCCTTGGGATGCCTGTTCCAGCTGCCGCTGGCGCTCAGCAGTAATGACCCCCATCTATCTCCTGATGCCTAAGCAGAGGTGGGGAAGTCCACCCTCTCCTTGATGCAGCTTGCGCCTGGTTGGGAGGGGTGAGAACTCTTCAGAAGCACCGTGTCTGAACCGTTGCTTGTGGATTTAGTAGTTGAGTCATAAAAAAAAATTATAATAGGCTGATTTTCTTTTTTTTCTTTTTTCTTTCTTTCTTTCTTTTTTTTTTTTTTTTAAAAAAAAACTTGGACTTTTCATAACTCAGGGGATTCCCTGAAAAATTACCTGCAGGTGGAATATTTCATGGACAAAATTTTTTCTCCCCTTCCAAATTCAATTCATCACCACTAAAGAACAAAGATAAACTGGCCTCAGTCCCAGCTGCTGCGTTTGGATGGAGATTTCTTCCCCTTCCCACATTGCTCTCCCCACATTACTACATTCTTGGGGACTGGATCTCATGCTCTTCCCCAGAGATTATAAAATGTAGCTTATCAAGGGAGGTGGGAAGGAAAGAGGCAGGGAGGACCCAGTCCATCCTGAACACTGCTCTGCTGGTCACTCCATCACCTTTCTCCAGGACTCGTCCATGGGTTACTCCAGCACTGGTGGAGGTGGATCTGTCTTAGTTACATCAAGATGTTAAGTCACCCGACTTGCAGACAGATCCTGAAGCTTCTTTTCTGAATGAATCATGTCTTTCTGACCTAACCCTAAATCATTTTAATTTTAGTTTAGTTTGAATCTGTCATACTTTCCCTCCCGGGCTCCTGTTTTGGTCTTTCCCTTTTCATCTCCTGACATACTGTGCTTGATAGCTGGTAGGAGAGGGAAGGCAGAATCTTTTTCAGTTTTCTTTGACTTGGCCATTTTGAAGTCAGTTAGTTACTGGGCGTAATTTATTGCTTTTTAAAAAAGAAATACTGTCCATATAAGTTTCATGCTAGCACTCTTTAAGAGCTAACGGGTGATGTGGCCACACTGGGTTCATTTTAAGCATTGTACTTTTTTCTCCTGCCCTCCCCTTTCTTCACATGCCATCTAATGAGGAGACTGCTCTCAGAGTTGTAATTGTATCTGAGGCAGGAGCAGAGCCACCATCTTCAGTGAGCCGGAAATGGTAGACCTGTAATGTGGGAAACTATCAGTTCTCTTGTTATGGCCCTGCTGCCATCCCTCGCTGTGTGTATATATATAATACTTTGTCCTTCATATGTGAAAGATCCAGTGTTGGAATTCTTTGGTGTAAATAAACGTTTGGTTTTATTTATCAAGGTTAGATTTAAGTTCCCTGTGTAAAGGTCTCGCTGGGTGGGTGTCTCACATTCAAACCTGAAGGGACTACAGCCCATACCATGGAGGCTTCCCAAGGCCCTCATTTTTATACACCCCTCATTCGACCCATGGTACTGGGCAGGGCAGAGAGGCCTTAAAAAAAGCACCACAAGCCAAAGCGTCTCTGGGGATTAAGGATCCTTTGCCATAAAACTCATTCTGTGTCTCAGCATTGCAGGGATTGGGGATAGGACAAGTCGCCAATTTGTGTGTTTGTGTGTGTGTATAAAGTGGACTTTCCACTGTAATCCAGCCACCTAAGTTTTATCAGGTGCTTCACTGAGGAAGCCTAGTTTTTTAAGCACAATAGCAAAACATCAGCTCTGTATTTTCTCCTGTTTCATTACAGTAGCTGCCTATGGGGACTAGGAAAAAAAAAATCTTCCAACATGTTTTAAGGCCTAAAATCTTAGTTCCCCATTCTCCTACCTTTATAGACTCATAAGCCTTTCTCACCTGGCATCATAGATAAAACATAATTGTTTGGGGAGTTGAATTTAATTAACTTACCTAACTTTGTAACCCATCTTGGCTTTAGTGACTGTATCAAGGTGGTGGCTTTAGCGAATGTAATGATAAAGTAGAGGACGCTAATGCCTTTCTTAACCTTTCTCAACCTTAGGAAGAGCTAAAAGAAAACGTTCTGACTGCAGAGTGATTTTTCTTCTTTTTGGCCACTTGCAGTGACTATTTATTGTACTTGATTCTTGTTTGCCCTAGCGTGCTGTGAGGGTTACCATGTTGGATTTGTGCAGAGCCGAAAGCACCAGGTGTGCTAGAGATGCGGTTTGTGATTACGTTTGCACTGGATCGTGATTTGAACAAGACACTTAGACTGAATTCTTTCTTGTGAGGTGCAGAGGAAGGTTGTAGATCAGAACTCCACACCCTACTCACAGCTCAGAAGTCTAGGTGTGTTGGAGGCTGGTGTGGCTAACTGCAGATGCCTAGGCCTCCTCACACTCATCACACCTAGTACAAGAGCTGACGGTGAATGCAGAGGACTCTGAAGTGCACCTGAGAGCCTTTTAAAATAAATAGAAATGTAAAAGAGACAGGGAGTCACTGCAGAAATGTGCAGAGTTTTAAAAGACCTGGATGGGCAGGGGGCAGGGTGGGTCAGGGTTTACAGAGTAACAACTTCTGTGTTGTAAATTACCTCATCTGTACACCTTGTATTGGGACACTATTTCTCAGCACTTCCTGTGTCTGCATTGCTTAGATGGCGGGAAATAGATGCCAATATAAAACAGCTGTGTTGGCAGTTATTCTGAAAGTATATTTTAACTTTGTTTTGAAGTATGCCCTTTAAGTTTAAAGTCAGAATTCCTCTCTTTGATTTCTTGGTTGTAATTGTATTGTAATTGGTATGACTAAGACATAACTGTGCTGGGAAGAAGTTGTGCCATGAAGGTCTTTAATTTTTTTTTTTTTAATAAAAAACATTTAAATAAATGAAATGTCCCTGCAGCCTGAGCAATATGCTTCTCCAACCGACACCGTGTGTGATAAGGGATGGCTTAGTTTTTTGTGATTTGAACTTAATACTGGGTTGGTGGAGAAATTAGGTGGGAGAAATGGATATTGGTGAGAACTTTGAAGTCTGAGATTTTTGGCATTGAAGTACAGTGGAAGGGAGCATGATGGTTCTATTTCATTTATGTCCCTGTCACACACGTAGTTACTAGGCACATTCACATAACTTGTGAGTTAGTCTCATCTATTAGATGGGGCCACTGTTCTCGGGGATGCATTGACAATGTATTTGTGTCAGGGGTCTGGCACTCACCCAATCCCTCTGGTTAGCGCTTGCTGTTCACTTTGTCAGCAGTTCACAGTACAGTTTGGAAGAGGCCCTTCCCTCTTCGGGCCCTCTATATGTCTTAAGGAGGGAGAAA
Organism: Peromyscus leucopus; assembly: GCF_004664715.2. Taxonomy (NCBI): domain Eukaryota; kingdom Metazoa; phylum Chordata; class Mammalia; order Rodentia; family Cricetidae; genus Peromyscus; species Peromyscus leucopus. Next base: position 127,967,253 of record NC_051066.1, read on the forward strand.
TTAAATGAATTGTCTTAATAAGGTCTTGCTCACTTCTAACACTGATTTTTTTTAGAACTTCTGAGTGGTACTTGATTAAAAAGGCCTGTGGAAACAGTTTGTTTCAAGGGGGTAAATGTTGATGAACTGTGTATAATCCCTGTGGACAGTCAAGCTTGAAGATAGTCCAGCTATGGAGGCTGTTTTGCAGTCTTAGAGACCTGGACTTAGTGTGGGTGTGCTGGTGAATTTGTGGGAACATACTAGGCAGCTTAAATACAAGCTGCCATAAAGGGCTGACAAAGTGTGGAACAGGTAACTGACTTCTCAGTACCAGTAAAGTTCTCACAAACAGCAGAACCCATATGCTTCTCACTTAATCATAGGTGTAAGAACTGGAGAATGCTGATATCCTGAATTTCTCCTCTGACTTAAATGTTCACTGCATAGGATTTTACAGCTCCAACTTGTTGGAGTTGAGATTATTGGGGATTGAGAAGCTAGGTTTAGATACAAGAAACTATCATGTATTATAATTTAAATTGGTCATTTGAGCCGATCCTAAAAAAAATGTAGTTTTGTTGTCACTACAAATTTCCCCCAGCAGGTTTGAGTGGTTCTCATAGTCATAGGTCCTTGCCTGCCTTCATGCTGGCGTTTTCTCCTTTCTGTTGTAGTTTTAGTCCCTGGTTGTGGTCGATCTGGGCTAAAGAGGCTGGCTGACTTCTAGGACCATTTCTCTCCTTGTTTTTTCAAGACGGTTTCTCTGTTTAACAGTCCTGGTTGTCCTGGAACTCACTTTATAGACCAGACAGGCCTTGAACTCAGAGATCTGCCTACCTCTGCCTTCTTAGTGCTGGGATTAAAGGCATGCGCCACAGTACCCAGCCTAGATCCATTTCATGGTTGAGGAAGAAGTTAAATTAACCAGAAGTCTTTGGGGTGACACTCACTTCCGTCCTCAGAAACCAGGTCTGAAAACTTGGATCCTCTGTGGCATTTCCTTTACTTGTTTCTACTGTTTCCTTTCTTCCTCTTGCCACGTGAACCTTCCTTGTATTATTTTATTGATTTAATTGTCTGTCCCATGTGCAAGTCAGCTCCCTGGTGACCTTGTTTGTCTTACTAAAATGTAGGATTGAAGAAGGCTGAATGGAATAACATGGTGTTTACTAAATGACTGGTTCCTCATTCCCCTACCATGCTTCTCTCCCCTCCACACATGCAAGAAATGGAAGTATCATGACAAGGTGCATCTCAGAACCTTGTCCTTGCTTTGTAGCCGTAATTATAAGCCATAGACCAGACTGTATCAGTAGAACAAGAAAATGTTTAATAAGCCCTAGTAAATAAATGAGACTAAGCAATCATCTCGACCAATTTAGAAGGTTTAAATACAGAAATTTGATTTTGGTTTGGTTTGGTTTTGTTGGAGGTGGGGGGGGGGGGCTGAGTCTCTAGTTCTGGCTGTCTGGAACTGTTATGTCGACCAGGCTGGCCTTGAACTAGCAGAGCTACCTTCTGCCTGTGTGCTAGGATTAAAGTCGAGCACTGCCACACCTGACTCAGAAACCTTTTGGTTCGTTTCTGTTTTTCGAAACATGGTTTCTCTGTGCTCTGTGTAGCTCTGGCTGTCCTGGAACTTGCTCTATAGACCAGGCTGACCATCTGCCTCTGCCTCCCGAGTCCTGGGATTAAAGGCGTGTGCCACCACCGCCCAGCTCAGAAATCATTTTTTAATTCTTGTATATAATAATATAAAATGCAAACTGTTCTCCAAATAAGATGGATACATAGAGAGTATCACAGGGTATTCTGGTTCTGGAAACCCATCTTAATGTAGGCAAATAATTGATAGAATTTGTATCTTTCTTTGACACTGTGAGAAAGTTAACCACTTCCAAGAAGCAACCTAGCAGAACTGCAAATGATCTGCTTTTAAACCGAGTTCTGTCTGGCTCTGTGAGTTGGGGGTTAGTTATTTAACCTCTCTAAATCTTCACAAGTAATTTAAATTATTATTGTAAGACATTACCAATATGTACCAAGATGTAAAGAAAACTAAAGATCCAGGGAAAGGCAGCCACCCAAATTGAGTCTTCATTGCATGGGGATGGGACCCTTGTTTACCCTCCCTGGTCATAACCACTTTGTCCCAGAATTCCCAATATTGTCTTCATCTATTGAGACAGAAGTAAAAATACCTGCTGCATAACTCATATGTTCAGATTAGATGCTAAGTGTAAGTGCTCACCGAAGTTTTAGGCTGTAGTAGACTTGGAGCAAGTGATAGCTTCTTACTTTACTATGTAGCTGTACAGTTATGTATAATAAGGCATCTATTGGAAGGTCTGTGCATATGAAAACTTAGTTTTCAGAAGGTGGAAACAACATCTTTGCTAGAAAAGAAAAGGTATTAATTAAGTGAGGCAGGCTTCCACCATATTAAGCCAGCTTTCTGATTTTCCCTAAAACCTAGCACCACCCTTTGCTATTCCACACCTCTCTTTGATTGTCTGTCACTCTGGCCATAGTCAGTAGGTTCTTCTTGACCACCATGAACTAGCCCTGCCCTGTGCCCTCCATATAGGCTCTTCCAGGACGGCTAGTCCATTTCTTACAGGAGTGGCTGCAGGAATTAATGATTTCACAGTCAGCAGCATTTTTGCTTCTCTTGCTTTGACCAGAACTGTCTTGGCTCTAAGGAAAAGAAGGGGAAAAGGGAACAACAGCTTCCTAAACCACTCTGATTCTCAGCCATAAAATACTTGTAGCAGAAACCTGGAAAGTGGTTGTTGAACTTCCAAAGGCCTAAACCCCTCATAGTGTCTCATGTAGTCAGTCCAGGCTGGCCTGGAACTCATTATGTAGCTGAAGTAACCTTGAACTATGATCTTCCTGTTTCTACCTCCCAGGTGCTTGTAGGCAGACTTTTCTTTCCTGTACACCAGTTTCCAAATAACAGACACAGAGACTTAATGTTAATTATAAATGCTCAGACAATAGCTCAGGCTTATTACTAGCTAACTCGTAACATTTTAAATTAACTCATTTATATTAATCTACACTCTGCCACATGACGTTACCTCTCTTTCATCTTGAACCTCCTGTTTCTCTGCATGTCTGGCTGGCAATTCATGACTCTGCCCTTCTTCCTAGTGTCCTTAGTCTGGTTCTCCCTCCTAACCTTATCCTGTCCAGCTATTGGCCAGTCAGTTTCTTTATTAAACCAATCACAATGACATATATTCACACAGTGCTGGTGTTAATCCCCTCCCCTTCCTCTTCACATCCCTTTCTGTATATTCATAATGCATTCCTTTCCCTGCTCCCCAGCAAGGGTTTATCTTTCTCTCCTGCTTTGACTGTCTTCCCAAAGTTTATATATTTTTAAACATTTATTTTTGCTTTAGTTTTTGAGGTAAGGCCTCACACTGTAGCCCAGGTTGGCCTGGAACTTAATATGTAGCTCAGACAGAACTTGAGCTTGCCTATGATCATTTCTCAACTTTCCAGTGCTGAGTTTACAGGTGTATATCTAGCCTGACTTTATTTCTGTATAAGATAACAAGCTGTGTAGAAATATCAAATAGGAAAGTGAGAATCAAGGTCATATATGTGGAATAATTCCAACCCATCTGTTTTTTAATTTCTTAGAAAAACTTGGGGATTGTAGCTCAGTATTGAAGCCTAGCATGTGTAAGGCTCTGGATTCTCTCTCTAGCACTGAAATAAAATAATCAGTTGATTAATTATGTATGAAAATTAAAGATTTCCAGTCAACATCATAGAAGGAACTAATTTGTGTAGGTACTCACTTTTACTACAAATGCATACAGACACCACAATTTACTTTAAAATGGAAGGCCAGATTAAAGAAAGGGACATTTCCACTTTTCAAGGGAAGTTAGAATCTATACTGAAGAATAAGTACATACTGAAAACTAGATACAAATGAGCCTCAGAGTGCCTTTCCAGGTAGAAACTGAAACAGTCCCTTGATGCTTGTAGAGGCCACCTCTGTGGAAACATCTGGAAGAAAACAAACTATTAACCATAATTGCCTCTGGAAAATGGGTTTACAATAGCACAGGAAACCCTACCAGGAAAAAACCCTGACCTATAAGGATCAGAACTATTCATGGCTTCTGTTTCCTGAGTGATGTGTACAGCTGTGCTTTTAAGGAGTCCCTGAGCCCTGCTTTGTCATCGAACTCCCTTTGTTTTTGCTCCCACTTTATAGTCTGGCATCCACATAGACTTGTAGGGCAGTTGGTCTAGACTAGGTTCAGCCAAGCAGCTGTGCTTCAGGTTTAGCCTCTGCTGGATTGGGCATCTCCATTTGGATCAGATTCACGTTTGTTCCAGGTGGTTCCTTCTGAGTCACATGCTGAAACTAGCTGCCCGGGACATGGTGGACTGCCGAAGCACAGAGGCCAGATGAAGTCACACAGGTATGTGCCACCCTGTTGGCCGCAAGTCGTCAAACCCATCATCGGTGAGACAAGGACGTATACACCTCATGTTGAGAGAACTGTTGGAAGTAATATGGCAAAGGACACGCTATATAGTCTTATAAGACAGTGAAGAACTGAGACCAGTAACACAATCATGCTATCTCAGCAGAAACTGAAGGCTGTCTAACCGCCGATCACTCACTGAGGAGTGAGCTGTTTTACTCATTGAAGTATCCTAAATCATACATAAGTTCCATCTATAGTCATCCCTTTGTATCCATGAAGGATTGATTCTAGAATGCATACCACCACCACCACCACCACCAGAATCTACCTACCTAGCCTTGAGTTCCTTCTGTAGAATGGCCTTGCAGTTAATCTCATACATTTCCCACATACTTGTATGTCACATCTGTATAATGTCTAAATACAATGTAAATGTTATGTGGATAGTTATTGTACTCTTATTTAGGGGAAGATGACAGAAGTCCTTGTTCAATCCAGAACTAATATTTTTATTTTAGGAGATTTTAAATTCTCCTGTTAAGTGGGTATAGAACTCACAGTTACAGAGGACCATTATATATGTCTTTATCAGAGAAATCCTTGTGCTTTTAGTTTGTTTAAAAAAGGTTTGTTTTTAATTACATGTGTGGGTATGTGCACATGAATGTGGGTGCCTACAGAGCCATTGGGTCCTCTTGAGCTGGTGCTGCAGGGGGTTGTGAGCCACCCAACATGGGTACTAGAAATTGAACTCAGGTCCTCTAGAAGAGCAGTATGAGAGCTCTTTGACGATTGAACCATCTCTAGCCTTTTGTTTGTGTGTTTGTTTTTTGACAGGGTTTTAGCCCTTGCAGCAATCCTGCATCAGCCTCCTGAGTGCAAGGATTACAAGTGTGAGCCTCCACACCTGACATAATTCTTGTTTTCCAACAATTGAAATCAGTTCCAAGTTTGAGGCTTCCTCTCCAGAACAACATGAAGTCCTGCTGCACAGAGAGCTTCTGCAGTCTAGGAGTGTTGTGTTTTGGGGGAAGTGGTTACAGGTGTTTTCACTTTGTAATTTTAGTTAAACAGTCATTATGATTAGCAAAATTGTAAGGGGTTCAAATGTTGAAAGATTTTAAAAATAAAATGGAAAACCCAAAAGAAATCCAAAAATGAACCAACTCTAGGAGAATGGGTGGAAGTTAACATAAATCCATCACCTGGTCAGCTGTGAGGAGAATTTGCAGCCGTCATGGAGATAGTGAAGATTGGTCTGACCAAAATTAGAATGTCACAATAAAGAATTCGTGATGGGAAGTGTGGGTGTAGTAGCGTCTGTAACAAGGTAAGCAGTTTAGAAGCACTCAATACTTTTTATGAGAAGTAAATAGCTAAAATTGAAAAAAACAGTTCTTTATGCATGTTTTGATATTTTTTATTGTTAACATAATAAAACTTGTACTTGTTACACTGTATTGCTCTGGTTAAAACATAAACTAAATTTTAATAAATGGATATTTATTTTGAATACATTCTTTTCTACCATTCCAACTGCCAAATTCCTTGTGCAGGCCACCCTCCTGGTGCCTCATTTATCACAACTAACAGTCTTATGCCATCCTATTTCTCTTGATTCCAGATTGGTCCTAAACTTTCTAGTCAGAGAACTCATTGAGAAACAAGTCTTGATTTTTGCTTCAAAGCTTATCAAAGTTTCCCAATTGCACACAATTTCTGCTATCTCCCAATATATTCCCCCTTCTTGTAGACAGTGCCCCACTTGAAGGGTGGGAGAGATGACCAGCCTTCTCTTCTGGGACTTGGGTAATATGTCTGAGAGACAGGCACATGAGAAGTCGTATGAAGAGCAGTGGTCAAAGGTAAAGAGAGACAAGCATGATGTAGAAGCAGAGATAGCCAGTGATTGACAGCTAAAGTGAATACAGGTGAAAGACGGCCCTGGCACTGCAAGGCTTACCCAGACTCTGTTGATGTTTTCATTACAACCACACCGAAACCAGAATGTCTCTTTAAACATCTGTTAGAAGGAAACAACAACTACTATGAGAGAAAAAGTCACTCTCCTTTGTCTCCTACCACACAAAAGCCCAAAATTGGAAGGTAGGGTACCAAGTACTCACTAACTGGAAGAAAACAAAAACCACCCCTCAGTAGGGACAAACGTGTACTGGGTCTAGAACTTCAGCCACAGCGGAGCAGGAGCACTAAGGAAGCCACACCTCAAGTCCCAGGGACACCGTGCCTGAAGAAGACAGGTGGCCTTAGTGCTCTAGACCGTGTCTTTGCTAAGCGAATGAGCATTGAATGGTATGTACTAATAGCAGTACTGAGAAGGACGAGGGCATAGAAAGCCTCTGAGGAAGATGCCAACGGAAGATAAAAGCACAATAAGAGAAAAGTCACTCTGCACGCCAAGTCAACAATGGCAGAAGAATTTGGAGCTTGTGCATGTAGTTTAACCTCAGCAACAATAAACTGACCTGGCCCAACTCAGCTGCTGCAGTAAAGGCCTAGCAGAAGGAAAGGCATGCTTAATTCCATGCCTGAAAACCCTTACCTTTGAATTTCTGCTGTCCTGCGTGAGATACCCAACTTCTATTAACACTTTCAACAAATAGATAGGTGGTGCACTTCCAAGAAGCAATCTTGCACAATTAGACTGATGTCCCATGCTGGAGCTAATAAATAATGAACTAAAGGGTGATAGAGCAATTGAAAAAATCAACATGCAAAGGTGTAGAGACAGGGTGGGAGTGTAACTCAGTGGTTGTAAACTCCACACACCCCTAAACCCCCCCCCCCAGTTCATACCTACCAGGACACTTGAGGTTTTCCTGTAGACAGGTAATGTGACTCAGCAGGTTAAGGCACACCTATTGACAAAATTGAGTCCTATCCCCAGGACTCAAGGCGGAAAGAACTAGCTCCACCCACTGTCTGACATGCATACCCACAAAGAAATAGAATTACCAGATTCTGAGTTTGAAAAAGAAAGAGAATCAGGGCACTGAGATGGTCCACCCTGTTAAGTGCATTTTGTGCAGGGCTAACAGCCAGAGTTTGATCCCCTGGATCCACATGAAGGGAGGAGAGAGCCAGCTTCACATACTATCATCTGATCTCTATATGCATTGCCCACACAGCCTACACACAATAACAAGCCAGCTTTGGTGGCAAACCCCTTTAATTCCACAACTTGGGGGGCAGAGGCAGGCAAAACAGGGCTACAGAATGAGACCTTGTCTCAATAAATACATACTAGGAGTTGAAATGATGGCTCAGTGATTAAGAGCACTCATTGCTCCTGCAGAGGAGCAGGTTGGTTTCCAGCACCCACGTGACAATTCACAACCTCCAGTTCCATGGCTTCAGAACCCTCTTCTAGCTTATGAGGGCTCCTGTACACATGTGGTACACATAAATATGCAGGCAAATACACATAAAGGGATAAATACAAAAATACTAAAAGATTGAGACATTAGAGAATAAGTTTGTGCATAGATACCGCTAGGCAGATCACATTTAAGTTGCTGAAATACATTTCTTCCCTAGTTTAGTAAATGATGGCATGTGCTTTTACCCACTGAACCATCCTCAGCCCTCCCTGAATTTTAAGAATCCTCTCCCAGGAGGGAATGTTCTACTTTGGAGGAAACAGCTATGGAAAAGTCAGTCACTAAGCAGCTACCCCTTTACTTGCACTTTACCACCTTTCCCTTTGTCATGAGAGCCAGACATTGCCTTGTTTTACAGTGGTAGAGAGTTGGCTTTAACCTCAGAATGACCACAAAGTTTGGCCCTCCTGTTATGGTGCTAGGGGAGAGAGGAATCACTCACAGATCGCCACTGAAGGCAGGAATCCAGAATTGGCTGGCTCACTGACCAGCATAGTCATAAATGCTATGACCCAAATTGCTTAAGCAGGTTAGTCCCAAGTGGGATGAACTCATTCTCCAAATTTCCCACTGGGATGACTTAATTCTCTGTGAGTACAAAGCATCTATTATCCTCGGTGATGATTTAGATAAGATGAGTCAGACTGAACTTCCAGTGTTAGTATTTATTTATTTGCAATAGAGATAATCAAATCTAGGGCCTTGATATGTAGCACTAAGCTACACCTTCAGCCCCTGGGTGTTAATGTCCTTGCATTATGGAACCTATGTAAGTGTAATACTTGAGATTCTTAGGAAGTTTTATATAATTTTAGGGCTAGAGATGTAGTTCAGTTGGTACAGTGCTTGTCTAGCATGCATGAAGTCCTGAGTTTTAAGTCCTAGCACCCCTTAAACTGGGCATGGTAGCAATGCTTGTAATTCCAGCACTCAGGAGGATCAGAAGTTTAAAGTTAACTTCAGTTAGCAGCTAGTTCAAGGCCAGGATGTCTCCAAATTTAAGAAAAACCGATGGAGGAATATGGCTCAGTGGGTAAAAGTGCTTACCAGCAAGTCTAATAGCCTGAGTTGGATTTCATTCCCAGGACGCATGTGATAGAAGAAGAGAACCGACCCAAAAGTTGTCCTCTGGCCGCTGCACACTATGGTATTCCCACGCCCACACACATGCACACTAAGTAAATATATGTAATAAGAGTATTTTGAGTGTGAATATTTTGCTTGCATTATGTATGTATACCACATGCAAACCTGGAATCCAAAAGAGAGCATCAGATACTCTGGAACTGGAGTTAGACAGTTATGAGCCATGTGTAGATGCTGGGAACTGAATCCTGCAAAAGCAACAAGTAAATACTACTGAGCCATTTCTCCACTCCCCCTCCTCCCAAAAAATTATTTATTTGACAGTTAAACCAAGTGGCCCTGGTTGACCTAGAACTCAGAGATCTACTTGCTTCTACTTTGAGAGTGTTGGGGTTAAAGGCTTGTGCCACCATGCCTGGGCATTAGCAGATTATACTTATGTTCCGGTGACGAATGTGAATTTAAATAATTTGGACTTGTGATTTTTAAGTTTTAATCTTAAACTTATAATAACACATGTAAAAGACTTCATGAGGGCCCTGGTAGAACACTTGCCTAGCTTGGGCAAGGCCCTGAATTCTTCCTCTACACATAAAAGAAGTAAATAAATAACCAACCAACTTCATTCCCTTTTGGCCAGAACCTATCTCTAGCAATTCAACAAATTAACAAACACAAAAGGACACCTGATACATGGTCTCTAGAACCCTTAGAAAACATTGGAATGGGTCCTGTTCAAAAAAGAATGGCCCTAAAATGTCACTGTGGGAAAACTGGGAGTCTGCAGTGTTATCTGTTGACATTGTTGCAAACAACAACAAATATTTGCTGAGAGAATGTGTGTCTCTTGAGTGCATTAAGCATTCTAGGGGTCTAAATTGAGCAAAGGAAATGATGAGACAAAGGATACCAGAGAGAACGGAACCTGTTCAGCTGCATCACCAACCTGATCCACCCAAGAAACCCATTTTGTGGAAACACAAGGAACCTGAGCTGCTGGAACATAACCCCTGAAAATTAATTCATGGCTTTAATAAGTGTAGAAAACTAAAAGGTCTCTAGACCCTAAAAATGTTCTTGTAACTGCATAGAAGTATATGTTGTCTTGGCTCCAAAAGAAACATTTCTTGTGTGTATGTTTTTTTTAATATTTACTTGCTTTTAAATTGTGTAGTCTGGTGGTGGTGGTGCACGCCTTTAATCCCAGCACGTGGGAATCAAGAGGCAGGTGGATCTCCATAATTTTGAGGCCATCCTGGTATATAGAGTGAGTTCCAGGACAGCCAGGGCAGTTACACAGAGGAGGGTTGGGTTGGGAGTCGCTCCTTGTGGGTGCCGAGAACCAAACTTGGGTTCTCTGCAAGAGCAGTAGAAGCTCTTAAATGTTTAGCTGTCTCACCAGCCCCCAAAGCAACCTTCAAAACTAATGTGTCCTGTAGCTGAAAGTTTCTCTAGTTCTGCCCTGCCCCATGGTTCCACAGCCACTTATAAAATAATCACTCAGAGGCTTAATATTAATTACAAACTGTATGGCCTATGGCTCAAGTTTCTTGCTAGCTAGCTCTTATAACTTAACCCATTTCTATTAATCTATGTATCGCCACATGTTCTGTGGCTTTACCTGTGTCCCATTACATGTTGCTCCTTGGACAGCGGGCTGATGGCTCTCCTTCCCCCCACTCCACCCTTCTCTCTGTATCTCTGCTTGGATTTCCTGCCTGCCTCCAAGCTGCCTTGCTGTAGGCCAAAGCTGCTTTAGCCAATGGGAGCAACACATGTATTCACAGCATACAGAAAGACATCCCACAGCACTTCTCTTTTTTTTTGTTTAATCAAAAAGGAATGTTTTTAACTTTAACATCGTGAAATTATATGTAACAAAATAGTTATCAAGCAAGAATTACAGTTATTATAGTCTATTTGTATTTGCCAAAATTAAAGAAAATATTCTATCTGTTCTATTTTTGTGAGTCTAAAGTTTTATATCTAATTTACCTTTTATCATAACCAAGGAAAACTATAATTACAACTATCTAGTCTTCAACTCCATCAAAGAGTTCAGAAGGATATAATATTACCTAAGTAAACAGGAAGTGCATTGTAAGCTATTTCCAGAATTCTAGAAATGACAGAGACATCTGGCTGCCTGGACAGTCACCCAAAGTTCTTCTGCAACATTGGGGCATCCATCTTCAGCCTAGAGGCCTAAAGTCTCTGGCAGACTTTTTTGTGAAGCAAGAAATTTGAAGGATTGTCTCGCCTATTGGCAAAGTTCATCAGTTGCTTCTCCCTATGTCCTGCAGAATGTCTGGCTGTCTCCTCTGTGAAGCAGGAACCATCTGTGAAGAAGGACCATCTCATCTTGCAAGTTCAGTCGTCACCTTCCTATGGGTCCTGCATGTCCAGTTTATATAGCATCCTGTCAAACAGTTAAGACAAGGGCACAAGTGCCTGGTGGCTAACTTTTGCCACAAAGAAAGCAAACTCCATAATGAGTTTCTTTGATGCCCATCATCCTCTTTGAAGTAATTGGTGTTGCCAGGAGCAGAAGTGTATTACTGTCCAGAAAAATATAAGTTTTTAAAACATTTTAAATGCCACATTCTTGTAGGTCTTTGAAGTGTTTGAAAATTATCTACCTAATTGAAATATATCTATGTACATCTAGACAATTAACATGACTATATGTTTTATTATCATAGATGAGTAATTATTCTGTATTTTTAATTATATATTATAATTTTAAATGAGTTTAATAAACATAATACCTTAAACAAGAGTAGAAATATATACACAATATAACAAAATTAAATTTGTATCAATAAAGCAAAATACATATTTGTAAAATATGTAAGATTAGTAGTTGTTTTTTTGATTAAAGTAGATTCAATAATCTACCTTTTATCCTATCATTTCTATATCATATACCCCTTTCTTCTTTTAGAAAGAGATTGACTGTGACCAATAACAATTTGTAACCAACCCCCTAAACAAAGACAAACATCCATAATCCATTTTGGGGGAATGTGGGTGTAGTGTTCTAGGCTACTTCTTGCAGATTGGGGGCACTGTTAATCTTATGGGGACCCTGTGAAAATTTAGGATTATAGTCAAGTCCTGACTGGAGTAGTCTGTGAGGCTGAATCATCTCAGGCAGTTGCCTTGAAGCTGTTCTGGATGTTGGATCATCTGGAGACTTCTCGGGGGTATTCCTTGATCATACCATATTAACCTGAAAGGAATCCACAGCTTCTCATCTTCTGTGGAAACAAAAGCAGAACCTCTTTTCCAAAGTAATATATCCTTAGGCTCAAATTTTGAAGTCAAGGTAGCTTTAAAATAAAACATACATGTTGGTTTAATTTAGTAGCTCCTACAATCAAATGTCTTTCTGCAGTTAAAAATCCTAAAGACAGCCAGGCAGTGGTGGCACATCCCTTTAATCCCAGCACTCAGGAGGCAGAGCCAGGCATATCTCTGTGAGTTTGAGGCCAGCGTGGTCTACAGAGTGAGATCAAGGATAGGCACCAAAACTACACAGAGAAACCCTTTCTCGGAGGGGGGCAAGAAAGGGGAGAACAAGGGAATCCGTGGCTGTTATGTAGAACTGAATAGTATTGTAAAATAAAATAAAATAAAAAGAAACCCTTTCTCAAAAAACCAAAATAATAATAATAATAATAATAAATAAATAAATGATTTAAAAAATTCTAAAGACAACACACAAAAATACAGTATCCAGACTCTGTGTAATTTCCATCTTTACGTGGATTATTGCATTTTTTATATTACTTTTACTCTCTTTAAATATTTTATTTTTTAAAACTATTTATCTCTTTATATAACTGTCTATTTTCCTTTTCTTATTGGGCACCAAATATAGTCAGAAGTTTTTCTGTGTCCTGCCCAGTCCTGCAGCTGCTTGGTCTCAAGTAAATACACTGAGGCTTGCATATATATTGTTGTTGTTGTTTTGTTTTTTGAGGCAGGGTTTCTCTGTGCAATTTTGGTGCCTGTCCTGGATCTCACCCTGTAGACCAGGCTGGCCACAAACTCACAGAGATCAGCCTGGCTCTGCCTCCCAAATGCTGGGATTAAAGGCATGTGCCACCACTGCCCAGCTACAGAGGCTTGTATTAAATACAAACTGTATGGCCTATGACTCAGAGTTCTTGCTAGCTAGCTTTTTCATCTTAACCCTTTTTTATTAATCTATATGTTGCCATGAGGCTGTGGCATTACTGGTCTGCTGGCATCTTGTTGCTCCTTAGGCAGTGGGCTGGCATCTTCCTTAATCAAATCTGATCATCTTTAATTCCAAATGAGTCCATAGCCTCTCATATCCTGTGAAAACAAAAACATAACCTCTCCCCCAAAGTGGCATACCTTTTGACATAAATTTTGGAGTCAAGATATTTTTTAAAATATGTAGGTTAGTTTAATCCAGCAGCTTTTATAATCAAATGTCTTTCTACAGTTAAAAATCCCAAAGACAATACACAAAAATTGCAGTATCCAGACTCTTTGTGTGTTTTCCATTTTTACATGTATTACTGTATTTTTTATATTACTTTTACTCTCTCTTTAAAGACTTTATTTTTTAAAACTATTTATTTCTTTATATAACTCTCTATATTCTTTGTCTTCTCTCTTCCAAGCCTACATTCATTTTCATACACACTGTAAACCGTTTAGAGTTTTATTCCATCTGAATCTGTCTTATTGTGAATCTATCTTTTTCTGACCAGGAGAGATTTTAAACTGCTAAACTGGGTGGCTAGGACGAAAGCGGCAGCCTTGGCTGCTGACTCTGCCCCTCTCAGCTTTTTAACAAGGCAGAGGTATGCTTACTGCCAGCTCTAGGAGCCCTGCTCACCACCAACTCCGGGAAGCAGTGGGTCTATGTCTCCATCAAGCCCTCCCCCCCCACCTGCGCCCCCTTTTTTTTGTGCTAGAAAAAGCTACATCTGCCACCCAGTATGCTGCGCTGCTTGGAGACACCTCTGTGTAAGGCAGCGGGAATCTGCCCTGCTGTGCTTAAGCTCAAATGCCACAGCTTCTCTGTGCCTCACCACCATGAGAGATACAAACTAGGAAGCTGCCCCTGGCTTTGTTTTAGAACCCTTTTTTAAAGCTTTCTCAAGTTTAGGGTGGAAATTCTTGCCAACATGTTTGGTCGCCAGTGTCCCACTTCATTTTTTTCCCTGGCTGAAAAGATACGAGGTATGGTTTAAAGTCTGAAACAAAGATAGTCTGTTGGTTAGAAGAAAAGCTTCATGACTCAGTATAAGTGCTTTATATATTTCAGTAATTACAGGTCGAGGGATAGAGCTTGTAGAGTGCTTCATTAACATGAACAAAACCCTAGGCTGGATTCTCAGCACAAAAGAAGTGACTGCAAGAGAGTCAAAAGTTCAAGGTCATCCTTAGCAACATAGCAATTTGAAATTAGCCTTGGCCACTGGAGACCTTGTATGTAAAAATACAATTTAAAGACCACAAAACATAAACAAGCAACAAAGGGGTGAAAATGCGTTGGAAAGGATTTGTTAGAAAATTGGGATACTTAACAAAAGTTTTTTCATTGGCAGAACACTATATTAAACTCAATCTGGGTTTCACATGCTAGATAAGTGCTCTGCCACTGAGCCACAGCCTAGAAAAAAGGAATTATTAAATTTATAAATGAAGTTTCAAATGTTCACATAATTTTAATTAATTGAGTTTATTAATGATTATTATAGCTTGTAAGATTAGGAATAACATTTTAAAAAATTTTAATTTCAGTCAGTTGAAATTAAGGAAGAATTAAAATTGGGAATTTCTACGTTTATTAAATATTAATTTTAAAAGTCAAAATAACTTCAGAGTTGCTGTGAAATAATCCTCTTATACACTGTAAAGATTTACCACTTGAGTTGGTTTAATTGGTTTAAATTAAATTAATTAGTTGGTTTGATTGGCCAGTAGCTGGGTAGGAAATATGGGTGGGGTGACCAAACTAAGGATGCTAGGAAGGAGAAGGGTGGAGTCAGGAGTTGCCAGCCACACGCAGAGGAAGCAGGAGATAAATGTGTCATGCTAATAAAGGTACTGCCACGTGGCAAGGCATAAATAGAAATATGGATTCATTTAAATTTAAGAGTTAGTTAATAACGAGGCTGAGCTATAGGCCAAGCATTTATAATTAATATTCAGCCTCTGAATTGGTTATTTGGTACTGGGCAGTTGGGACAGAAAACATCTGTTTACACAAAGTAATCTCTTTTACTCATGCACATTTCCCAGGAGATGCTCCTTTAAATCTTTTACTCATGAAAATTCCCAAGGAAATACTCCTTTAAATTGTGTGTGTGTGTGTGTGTGTGTGTGTGTGTGTGTGTGTGTGTGTGTTTTGGGGGGAGGGAAGAGAAGCCATGTCCAGTATTTTTATTTCATCGTGTTGTCAGTATATATGTTCTTTCCATAAAATGATCAACAAAAATTTTGCTACATATAACCAGGAATAGGTTGACCTTTTGACACAAATACTGCATTTTTCTTTAAGATTGATCTCAGGGGTGGGAGAGATGGCTCAACTGTTAAGAGCACTGGCTGTTCTTTCAGAGGTCCTGAGTTCAATTCCCAGCACCCACATGGTGGCTCACAACCATCTATAGTGGCATCTATACCCTCATCTGTCATAAATGTGTACATGCATATAGAGCCCTCATCCATAAAATAAATAAATAAATAAATCTTAAAAAATAAAAAAAGATTGGTCTTAAGTGAATGCAAAGTGGTTCACAGAAGATTAGTAACTTATCCTTTAGAGAGTCTAGGAGTGTTCAACCCCAAGCCAGCTATGAATGAAGCCCAATGCAAAACCATACATTTACTTAAAACGTTACCAGACGTTTTGTGTGTGTGTGTGTGTGTGTGTGTGTGTGTGTGTGTGTGTATGTGTTTTCATGAAGCCAGAGGACAACCTCGGGAATACCCATTCACCTCTTTTGGCCTGGAGCTCACTAATTAGATTAGACTGGCTGGCTAGGAATCCTCTGGGAAGACCCTTTAAAAAGGTCTTGAAGGGCAGGTGGTGGTGGTGTCATAGCACTCAGGCGGCAGAGGCAGGTGGATCTCTGAGATTGAGGCCAACCTGGTCTACAGAGTGAGTTCCAGGACAGCCAGGGCTACACAGTGAGATCCTGTCTTTAAAGACCAGGAAGAGACAGAGAGAGAGACACACACAGAGAGACAGAGAGACAGTGACAGAGAGAGACACAGAACGAGAGAGAGAGAGAGAGAGAGAGAGAGAGAGAGAGAGAGAGAGAGAGAGAGAGAGAGATTTTGCAGAGTAAAAGTGTGAACCTTGGAATCTGGGCTAGAGAGAAGGATATGGAACCAAGAGGGGCCAATACTTATAGAAGAAAAAATTAATAACAGTGAGACTAGAGGAGCTCATCAAACAAACGCATGGGAGCATCTTCACTGGAGATCTGGGAGGTGAGGCAGTCTCTGGGGATGCCCTAACTGAGGTGGTGAAAATAGTAGCAGTGAGGTTGGAGAAGAAGCTCATCAAACAACTAGACTCACGGGAGCATCCTCACTAGGGATCTGGGAGATGAGGCAGTGTCTGTACATGACCCTCAGATGTCACTGAGCTTGGGTTTGAGTGTGTGTCCAGTTAGAAACCCGTAGGTGAGGAGCCCAAAGATCCGATTCGTCCAGTAGCATTTTGACCAAAAGATCACTGCTTTGCACAATTCAGCGAGGTAGTTCATAACCATCTCCATGAACTGTGGCCCTACCCCTGCGTCGTGCAGGCATAGCCAGCGGAGCTGCATAAGGCGACCCTGCTAAGCTCGGGGAGCCAGGTATGACCGGAGGATAAGCCCTTGGTAAGCGAAAGACTGCGTATAACCTTGGAACTTGGCAGTGTCCAGCCTCGTGAGTTCAGTATTTTCTTTTCACAACTATTTCACAGATAATAAAAGCAAAAGCAGTGACAAGATGTGGCCCAGCATGCACGCACAACAAAGTTCTAAGACTCCATCCTCCGCACCTGTTTTCCACTGTCAAGCCGCATGCGCGCGCCCCAGCCCCGCCCATACCAAGACGTGGGTCACGTGGGGGCGTGGCTGTCTGCGCGCCTGCGCGTCGCAGGCCGACGGAGACCAGCCTGCCCCGGCCGAACTGGGATTACACCGCGGTGGGAGCCGCGCCTCAGGCTCCGCCGCCAGCCGGGGCTCGGGCTGGGGCCCGGGCCCCCGGGGATGGCCCTCCGGTCCTCAAAGGGCGACGGCTCCGCGGGCAGCTGGAACCGCGGCACCGGGAAGGCAGGTACGGAGGGCGACGGGCGAGGGCCGCGCAGCGGCCGGGGCCTGAGGGGGGCGGCGGCGGATGAGGAACCGGGCCTCGCCCCAGCCGCCGCCCGCCACGTCCGCAGAGCCGGCTGGCTGCCTTTGGTAGGCGGCTGCCGGAGCTCCGGCCTCCACGCTGCACTCGTGACCCTAAAATTCTCCTCTGCACGCGCACACACACAAACTCGGGCAAAGTCGCCACTGTCCGATTCCAGAAACTCCCGCCGGTGAGACTTCACCCCACACTCCCTCCTGCTCAGCTACTCTCTGGCCCTCCCCTCGGCCACCTATGCTGGTGTTCTGTTGTGTACAAAGCAGTGCTGTTTTCTGTACTCTGCCGTCTAAATCGTTTCTGTGAAGTCTTGGTTCTGTTGTGCGTGTGTTCTGGAATGCAATTCCCATATGGTGGCTGCTTGTTGGTAAGAATTCCCGTACCAGGTGAGCTGATCCGAAGGCGCTGTTCCACTTGCGTCCTCTGACAGGTGGTGCGCATGTTAGAACCGACCCTGTTATCCCCCCCATATGTTTGGATGATGCTCCCAGATTCCACGGCTTGTTTCTCCAGACTCAATTTCTGTTACTCCTTTTCTCATCTGATAACTGGCCGCCATTGAGGCTCAGTCTGTGAGCCACTTTCCTGGGCTCTTTGGTATTTGTAACAACCTTGGCTTGTGGCTGTGTGGCATCTGTCTTGACGGCATAATAGCCAGTGTGCGCCAGTGTGCCTGTGACATGGGTCGCGTGACCTGTTGCAGTGCAGCTGTGTTTTGGTTGCAAAACTTCAGGCCCTCCAAGCTTGTCTGGCTGGAAAGGGAATTCAGAGGATCTTTCTTAGTTTAGATTGGTTTCAAATATATTGGTGACCAAATTACTAATGCTAAAAGTTATCTTTTGTAGAGCTCATGGCCAGATTGGTGTGCTCTGTTTTTCTCCATTCAGTTAAGTATTCTTTCTTTGAAGAGGGCAGGAAGTGCTTGAAGCTGGACCAAGGGCCCCGAGCTACACGGCCAGGGCCTTTTTACAGTTACTTTCGGAAAGGATCTTGATGATTTACCCAGGAACTTACTATCTTCCTGCTTCAATCTATCTTTATGTTAGTACTTAATGAATTCCTAATAGTTTAGTTATGTTTTGTAGAAATGAATTAGTACTATCAAAGAAAAAGGGAACTTGGGCTGATTTTCTTTTAACAAGAATTTTACCATGAATATAAGATTTTCATGGTCCACTGTCCATGGTTTATACAGACATGGTGCTCAAATGTATTTTTTCTTTTCCCTTTTCTTTTTAATTTATTGTTGTTGTTGTTGGCAGGGTGTGTTTTTTTTAAGGCTTCGTCTCACTGTGTAACCCTGGCTGTCCTGGAACTCACTCTGTAGACCAGGCTGGCCTCCAACTCAGAGACCCACCTGCCTCTTACAGGGACTCATAGATTCCAGGCTGGCCTTGAACTTACTTTGTAGCAGAGAATAGCATTGACTGTATCTTCTGCCTCTACCTCCATGGTATTAGGTACAGGCATGCACTGCCACACCTATTAATACTATTATTTTTCTTGTCTGTGTTTTTCCAGTATATGTGCTGTGGAACCAAGCACAGTACTACATTTTTTTGTTTGGTTGGATTTGGGAAACAGGGTCTCAATATGTAGCCTTAACTGGCCTGGAACTCCTTTGTACACCAGATTGGTCTCAAGAAAGCTTTACCGTCTTTTAAGCAGAAGTTAGATTGGATTTTAAAATGTTTCACCAGAACCACAAAATGTTTCATCAGAACCACAAAAATGTTTCACCAGAACCACAAAAACCAAACCAGAATAATATTCCTATAAAATGTTAGCACTGCCTAGGCATAGTAGTCCACATCTTTTATCCCAGCACTCTGGAGGCAGAGACAGGCAGATCTCTGTGAGTTTGAGGCCAGCCTTGTCTACATAGAGAGTTCTTGGTCAGCCATAGCTACACAGTGAGACCCTGTCTCAAAAACAGAGTAGGTAGGGGTTAGGGTTATAGCTTAGTAGGCAGTTGCTTGCCTACAGTATGTGAAGCCTGTGGTTCATTCTCCAGTAACAGGAAGGGAGAAGAAAAATCTTCTGCTTCAGTGGCCCTTTTAAAATAAGCATGTTGGGGGTAGGGGTTTAGCTCAGTACTAGCACACATTTATCTGCCATGCACAAGGCCCTAGGCTCCAGCCCCAGTGCCATGAAAAAAAAGAAAAATCACTGGAGAGCAGGCCAAAGGAGTGCCGTTATCATCTCTCTCTTTGGTTGAATCAATTACTTTTCAGGCATCTGGGGTTTATTTATAGTAGTTGTAATATTTTGTAAAAGACCTCGGACAATCATTTTATTTCATCATGGTGATGATAGCCAAGTCCTCTTCCATAAAGGAATTTGGTAGCTATCAGCTTAGGAGCATATGATACACCTTTCCTCTGAGTGAAGCATAAAGAAATCATTAATTGAATTTACCTTAAAATAAAACAGACAGTAGGCATGCATTTCAGTCTTTCTCCCATTAAAGAAAGGGTAACTTGACTTTTCTCTTTGTAGGATAAATAGGACGTTTGTGAATCAGTTGTCCAGTGTGACCCTGATGCTCTATTGTGTAGGCTGGCCGTTGGCCTCACTGTGCGGTTTATACACTACTAGCTCACTTGAGTTCTCTGACTTGTTTTTTCTTTCTTATTACAATGATATGCCATACATTGGGCTCAGGACAGAATGTGTAGGGGTGGCATATGTAAAAAAAAAAATGACTTCCTCATCCGCCACCAAGCTTTAAGCTTGTGACTACTGAGTATATATGGAGGTCAGAGGACAGCTCCCATGAGTCACTTCTTCTGCCACCTTGCGAGATCTTGGAATAGAACTTGGGTCATCTGGCTTGTATGCAAGTGCCTTTTCCCATTGAGCTATCTCACTGGCCCTGCCAACCTTACTTACTGGGAGGTTAAGGTTAAGGAAGGCAGTATCCAAGTGGCCAGACAGTTCTCCAAATCCACATTTGCGTACTCTTCTCAGGGAAACCAGAAAATCTACAAAGTTGTTTGGCACCCTGCAGTGAGCCACACCGTGGTGTGGGAAAAAGTAATGCCACTTACTATGGGGCAGTTTTCCCCAGACGAGCAGAAACTGAGGTAAATGATTTATTCGACTACACATGTAGTTTTTGAGTTCCACATAGTCAAAATTGAGGGTTAGCCAGGTTCAGTGGGCATACCTTTAATCCCAGCACTCAGGGTCAGAGGTAGGCAGAACTGAGTTCCAGGACAGCCAGGAGTAGTGAGACCCTGTCTCAAAAACAACAGCCAGACATGGTATCTCGTGCCTTTGATCTCAGGACTCAGGAAGCAGGGTTCAAGGCCAGCCTGGTCTACAGAGCAAGTTCCATAACAGCCTGTTGTGGGTACCGTTTTATATAAATAAAACATGGAGAGAAGCCCTCCAGCTACAACAGCCAGAACTACAAAGAGAGACCCTGTCTTAAAAAACAAAAAATAGCAAAAAGCTGAAAACATCAGGGAGAAGTAAGTATTGGAACCATGTTGCTGGGGGGCTTCTCTCCAGGTTCCACCAAGCCCCGCAGTCCCACAATCCACGTATAAAATAATCACTCAGACGCTTATATCACTTATAAACTGTATGGCCATGGCAGGCTTCTTGCTAACTGTTTTTATATCTTAAATTAACCCATTTCTATAAATCTATACCTTGCCACATGGCTGGTGGCTTACCGGCGTCTTTACATGCTGCTTGTCCTGGCGGTGGCTGCAGTGTCTCTCCCTCCTTCTTCCTGTTTCCCCAATTCTCCTCTCTCCTTGTCCTGCCTATACTTCCTGTCTGGTCACTGGCCATCAGTGTTTTATTTATATAGAACGATATCCACAGCAGAACCATGCTTTGGTTTAGAATTAGTTAACTCATGGCTGTGTCTTTGCCTAGACCCCTTGGGAATCCAGGAGATTGCAAACTATGTTCTTTCCCAACATCACTGAATACTCACTGGGAATGGGCAGAAACATGGCTTTTTGGTACTCTTGGCAAAGGGTCAACAGAACTTGGAAGTGACCTTGGGACTGTGACCTTAGTGCTCTTCTTCCCTGTGGTGTGTGGAGTGTGCAAGGGTACCTGCTGCCAAAGTTTTACATGGCGCTTATATTGTGCTTACTGTTGGAAACTATTTCAGCTCCTGCTGAGTTTCCTGATCAGCCTGTGCTGCTGAGGTCACACAGCATGCGGAGCTCTTGTGGTAGGTAGGGGTACTTGTGAAATATGCATAGGCCCCGAGTTCATCCCCAGCACTGCAAGAAAAAATTTCTTAAAAAAAAGTTGCTTATTCTTCTTGATCCTCATGGAAAGCATGCAGACTTGTTTTCAAAGGATGCATGTAGCCCTACAGGGAAAGCCCAGGCTGCCTGCAGAAAGAACCCAGCCCAAAGGTTCCACTTCCCCACTCCAGTTGTAACTTCCTCTGCTCTCTCCCTGTGCCTGTTTCTTGGCCATGATGTTTTGTTTACATGACATGTCTTTGCTCACACTCTTTCCTCTGCCAGGAGTGCTTTGCCTTTGACATACTCTTCAGTGTGCTAGTTTTCAGGAGATTTCAGAATCAATTCATGGCAAAGCCTTTCCTCATTACCTTAGAAATAGTCTATCCTCTGTCATCCTTCAGGGTTTTCAAATACCCTATGTAATAACTGTGTCCCTTCCTGCTGTGAGCTGCTCAGGAGCTATAAGGGAACCATGGTTCATCCTTCACCTCGGTGTTCGTACAGACCCATTAAATGATGGACTTCCTAAGAGAATGGGAGCCATGGAGGGAGGCACAGCTGAGGCAAGAGAAACATACCTCAGAAACATTTGCCTGAGGTCCTTTACTGAGAGAAGAGCCTGGTTGTTTTATTTCTAGGTACAGGAGCCATTTAATGTAACATCCTACCGGGCCAGTCTTGAGAGTGAAGAGAAGATTTTGAATTTACTCTGAGAAGTTATGCTCAGAGGCTAGACTTATACCAGGAAAATCTCAGACACTGGTCCTCCTCTCGTGTTACTAGGGACAATAGCCAACAGTCTAGCAAGAGAACAGGGTTACCTAGGCCAGAGATCACTGTGTCATCTTCCTGCCTGACCTCCAATAGCACGTGACTCCAAAGCTCTGGTTGTGTGGCTCACGTGTCATAGCTCACACAGGTAGGTCACCAGGACTCTTAACTCCAGTTGGTGTTAATAACGCCACCTTTGTCATGAACACCGTTGTAGACTATTGTCTCAGAATAGGACATTATTGAGGTCATCTGTTCAGTAACTCTTCCAGAATCTAAGATACTGTGTGATACTGTCACTTAAGTCAACCTCCCTTCTTCTGGGGGTGTCCACCTTACATGAACCCTAGTATCTAGTATCTGTTTTCTAGGTGTGTGTATGCCTATGTAGGTTGGCCTGACCTACTGTAGTCTCTTTGAACTCTTGGCTTTACTGTCTACATGCAAGTTTTCTTGACAATTATAGTGTACTGCCTTGTGACATTTGGTGCTTTTGTGTTAAAATTCTGAACAGTTTTTATTTTCTCAGTGCTGCAGGTAACCATAAAATCTGAGAAGTGTTGTCTGCTGTTTATAAAAGTAGACGTTCCACTTGAGAACCAAGAGGCTTTGTACTATTGAAATGGGAAAACTAAGACAGACAGCAGTCTCAGATGCTCATCCTTACTTTCTAAAAACTAATTTTTGAGGCAGAGGCAGGCAAATCTCTGCAAGTTTGAGACCAGCCTAGTCTATATAGTAAGTTCCTCGCCAACCTGTAATCACTGAGATCCTGTCTTAAAAAAAGAGTTGAGCCGGGCATGGTGGTGCATGTCTTTAATCCCAGCATTTGGGAGGCAAGCAGGTAGATCTCTTTGAGTTCAAGGCCAGCCTGGTCTATAAAGTGAGTTCCAGGATAGCCAGGGCTTCACAGAGAAACCCTGTCTTGAATTCTCCCCCTCCTCATAAAAATTCATTTTTGTTTTGTTTTGTTTTTTAAAATAGGATCTTATAGCCCAGGCTGGCCTTGAACATGCTATGTAGAAGAAAGAGGTTGGCTTTGAACTTGGGATACTTACTCCTGAGTCTGCCTCCCAAGTGCTGGGAATAATGGTACACTCCATTGTACCTAGCTTCTAAAAGAATATTTCAGCATTATAAACTGGCTGTAAATAGCATACTCTTCTTACATATGAATGTGAGCTACTCTGTGGCTGGGATGTAGGTCAGTTGGTAGGGTGCTAGGAAGCCCTGGCTTCAGTCCACTGCACTGCATAAAGTCAGGTATGACAGCACAGGCCTCTCTTGCAGCACTCAGGAGGCAGAGGCAGGAGGATCAGAAGTTAGGTCATGGTTATTGTTGGCTTCATGGAGAGCAAAAGACAGCTGCTAGAAAGATGGCACAGGAGTTAAGAGCACTTCATGCAGAGGGCCTGGATTCAGTTCCCAGCACACACGTGGCTGCTCACAACTATCCTTAACTCCAGTTCAGGGGATCCGAAACTTTTTCTGACTCCACTGGCCCCAGGCTTTGATGAGGTGCTCACACAGACATGCAGACAAAACACAAATATACAGAAAAACAAAACAAAACAAAAACACTTTCTGATTGCCAAAGATGAATGTGGCTTCAATTTTTTTTTTTTTTTTTTTTTTTTTTTTATGTGTATGAGTGCTTACCTTCATATATGTGTATCTGGTGCCTGCAGAGGCCAGAAGAGGGTGTTGGATCCCCTGGAACTAGTTGCAGGTAGTTGCGAGCTGCCTGATGTGGGTGCTAGGAACTGAGCTGGGCCCTCTGGAATACATTATCCACTTTTAACTGCCAAGCCATCTCTCCAGACCAGAATGTGGCTTTTGGCATTCTGTTCGCTTTCGTACAATGTCACAGCCTCTTGAACCACCAGACACGATAGGAACCTACACTCCTTTGACATTTGGCCTTTGAAAATGTCTCCCTGCATTTCTGGTGTTTTACTAGTTCTGTTAGCTTGCGGCTGGAGACTTGCATATGGTTTTGTTAAAATGTAGAGTTAAACATTTTTTTTTTCAGTGTTAGGGGTTGAACCCAGTACTTCTAATATGCTAGGCAGGTCCTCTACCACTGTACTACTCAACTCAAGAAGAACACTTCCGTTGAGACACCTGTGTTCTGAAGTTTGAACAGGAAAACATTGACAATAGCTTCTACTTAATGAATACTTCTTAAAACTATAATTCCTTGCTACTTATTTGGGGTCCACATTTTGCAACAAATATGTGTAGTTTGTAGAAGAAGCAAGCATGAGGATCCACGTTGTCTGAGAGGAGGCACCTGAGTTACATCAAACCAAATTAGAAGACAGGGACCTGAAGCAGAAGACTGCACGTGCTAAATGTGTGTTTCATCCTCTGCACACACACTGTTTATCTGTTTGTTTCTTAGACTTTAATGCCAAAAGGAAAAAGAAGGTGGCGGAAATACACCAGGCCCTGAACAGTGATCCCACCGACGTGGCCGCTCTCCGACGAATGGCTATCAGTGAAGGAGGCCTCCTGACTGATGAGATCAGGTGCCAAGTATGGCCCAAGCTCCTCAATGTCAACTCCAATGAGCCAGCACCTGAGTCAAGTAAGAGAGTAAAAGCCTGGGGTGGGGTGTTTTAACTAGGGATTAAAATATTGTCTAGCTAGAGGAGTTTATTGAAAATGCCTATTTTAGGGGGCTAGAAAAATGGCTCAGCAGTTAAGAACTGTTTTTTTTTTTTTTTTTCAAGACAGGGTTTCTCTGTGTAGTTTTGGTGCCTGTCCTGGAGCTCACTCTGTAGACCAGGCTGGCCTCAAACTCACAGAGATCCACCTGGCCCTGCCTCCCGAGTGCTGGGATTAAAGGTGTGCGCCACCACTGTGGCTGCTGGCCTCACTATTGCTTTTGCAGAGAACCTGGGTTCAGTTCCCAACACACATATGGCAGCTAACAACCTTTTGTGCCTCCAGTTTTAGGAGATTTGGTGTCCCCTCTGGCCTCTGAGGGCACTACAGAAATGCTAAGATTCCTTGGAGTTCCAGAATTCTTTAATTCTGCTAGAAGCTCTTCCTTAACTAATCTGTAAGCCATGCAGTTAAGGGAGTTCTGAGAGCAACTGAGAACAAGTGTTAGAGCCAGTGCCCACCCTGCCACCTCTGTGTGCTGGGTGCACCAGGGCTTCTCTTGTTCATTTGGCAAATCTTGGTGCCCCTGGGATGTGCCACATCCTGGATGTGATTAAAATGACTCATGTGCTAAATAGTTTGATGATGTGGTGCCAAGTGGATGCTGGGTTGCCACTTGTTACCAATGTTACAGATGTTTGAAACTGGCTGCCTGGGAGCAGTGGGCTTTGGGTTAGAAGGGCAGTCCTGTGCTGTGTCCTGGATTGTCATTCCAAACTGCCCCTGTCTGATGTTAAGATGAAGGGTGTGTGTGTGTGTGTGTGTGTGTGTGGTGTGAGCATATAAATCTTGCACAGGCTCCTCTGATAGCTTTCTGTGTAGATTGTAAGGAAAATCAACACTTACACAGCACTTGGCTTGAGGTGAAGGAAATACATGTTTATATCTGTAAACCATCTCTCCAGCTCAGTCAATAAGAGCATTTGCCTAGCATGTACAAAGTTCAATTCTAGCACTGTATAAAACTAGTTGCGTGGCACATGCCTATAATCCTAGTACTGGGTGGTAGCATCAGGAGGATCAAGGGTTTAAGGTCACACCTTTAATCCCAGCACCCAGGAGACAGATTGGTGGATCTCTGTGAGTTTGAGGACAGCCTAGTCTACATAGTGAGTTCCAGGACAGCCAGGGGCTACATAGGGAAACCCTGTCTTGAAAAACCAAAAAAAAAAAAAAAAAGAGTTCGAGTTCAAGGTCAGGGCTGGAGACATGTCTCAGTGGTTAGGATCACTGGCTGGCTGCTCTTCTATATGATTCAGGTTCCATTCTCGGTGCTAACATGTCAGCTAACAATTGTCTTTAACTCAAATTCCAGGGGATCTGACACCCACTTCTGGCCTTCTTGGGCATTGCATATATGCAGTGTATAGACATATATACAGGTAAAACACCCATCCATACATTTGAAATGAAAATAAATCCTTTTTTGTTTGTTTTTGTTTTATGAGACAGGGTTTCACTCTGTAGCACTGGCTGTCCTGGGAACTCACTCTGTAGACCAGGCTGGTCTCGAACTCAGAGATTCACCTGCTTCTGCCTCCCAAGTTCTGGGATTAAAAGGATATGCCACCATTACCCGGCTAAAATTAAATCCTTAAAATACACACACACACATACACACACACACACACACACACACACACACACACACACACACACACTTTGTAGGTGTGGTGTGGTGTGTGTGTATATATATATATGCACACACTTTGTAGGTGCAGTATATTGTGTATATATACATACACACTTTGTAGGTGCAGTGATATATATATATATATACACACACACTTTGTGCAGTGATATATATATATATACATATACACACACACACATACATATACATACTTTTCAGGTGCAGTGTGATGTACACACACACACACACACTTTTCAGGTGCAGTGTGGTGTTTTAATGTGCAGTTGTTTGTTAGCATTCAGTGTAGTTTCACTCCAGAACCACTTCCATGCCCATATCTTCAGATGCTCAAAGCCCTGCATGTAGAGTTACAGTGCTTGTGTGCTGAGCACAAACTGTGCCATGTTCATAATTCCAGTCAGTTCTCATGGTAACCTGAGAGGTGCATGGACAAGAACAACCTCACTTTACAGGTGGGGCAGTTTCTTGTGAGGACAGTGGCAGTGCACAGTAGCCAGGACCTCTTGACCTTTTTGTCCCCTCCCATCCTTCCTTACGTTGCTCAGGACAGTCTCTTCCCACCCTGTGCTCATCAGACTTGCATGTAACAGTTGTGTTTAGAACAAACTAGAGCTTACCTACTATCTTTTTGTTTTTAGTGGCAGTGGGCATCAAATTCAGGGCCTTGCATGTGCTAGGCAAGCACTCTACCGTTAAACTGTGTCCCTAGCCTCCCTCCTTTTAGTATTCCCCATCCTTTTGTGGTTTTTCATTCTCTTTTTACATTTTTATTTTGGATGGGGTCTTGCGGAGTAGCCTGGGTTGGCTTCAACCTGAGGCAGTCCTCTGCCGCAGTCTCCCAAGGACAGGAATTACAAGTGTAAGCCAGCACTGCACCTGACCGAGGAGCTGGGCTTCTGCCTTGACCTGGTGCTCAGATCCAGGTGTTACATTCTAAGTGATGTCCTCTTGAGGAAAAGGCTGCTCTGTGTGTCCTTTAGGTCTCAACTGTGACACAGAAAGCAGTTTCTGTTACTGTTTGCTTGCTCTGTGGTGCTGGGCCTAAACTCTGGCATCAAGCTTGCTAGGTTAACTCTCTGCCACTGAACTATACTGGAAGCCCCAGAAGAATTGACTCCTGCTCTGGTTCCCCAGACCTCTTTGTAATAATACCATGTTCCTCTCTCTCTGATAGGGAAGGATCTTCGACACATGAGCAAGGATTACCAGCAAGTGCTGCTAGATGTCAGGCGGTCTCTTCGGCGCTTCCCTCCTGGTGAGCAGATTTCCTGACTTACCACATCTGGAGTGAGGCTTTCCATCCCTTTGCATCACCTTACTGTGTTGATGATTGCCAAGGTTGGGTTGTTTCCTTCCTAGCAACCAAACACACATGTAGACCCTGCTCTCACGCACTCCAGTGGGTCCCCTCACTGTGAAGTCCTTGTGGCGAGTAAGAGAAACAACTCTCGCATCCTTGGCTGCCCTTGTGCCCTGGAGGAGCTTTGTAGGGATTGGCAGAGCAAGGGGTCTGGCTTTGGAGAGCAGGTTGGTTTGGAATTGTGCCCTAATGGGAACTATTAATATTTTCATTTGTGTTACCTCACATCTGTGGTTCCTGGGCCCCTTGTGATGGATGGAGGGTTCCTTTCCCTGCATGTTTGTAGAGTATGTTTCTGAAATTGCTTCTTGCTTTCCAGGACAAGAAAATGACTATACTTTCTGTTTTCATAATGGAAGGAATTGGGTAGCAAACCTCATCTGTATAATCTAGCTTTCTTCTCATGTAACTCTACCTGACTTCGGAAGAGATAGGGGCGCCTCTAACCCTTTTGTCATACTTAGCTGAAGCAAGCTCTGGTTGGGACACGTGTATTACAGGCCTTCTGCCCTACTTGGATCTTTTCTTCCTGGGAGGCTCATGAGGCTCCCACAGGCTGGTAGCCAGTCAGCGTGGTTATGATACAACTTATCCCATGGCCCAGTCCCTTGTCCTGCCCTGCTGGTCCGGTTGAGGTGACATAGGGCCGGTACCTCCCTGTTTTCCCGTGTCCTTTACTCATTGCATTTATGTCACTGGCTTGTGACTTCCTGCACGATGGCTCCTCCTTGGCATTTTAAACCCTTTGCATTCATGTCCTCTGGACTAGCCTGACCAATCTTAAACCAGAAATTCAATCAGGCTGTAGCTCTTGCTCTCGCTGCTTTCATGGTTTCACTTAATTCTTGGTTTTCTTTATTTTCCTTGTTTATCTTTACAGTGTACCTCTTTTGAGAAGGTGGAATTAATATGGGCAAGGAGTGACCTTTGCTCTTACCTTGAACCTTTATTGTTTAGTTTAATGTGGGTCTTTATCTTGCTGTTTTCTCTCATAAATCCTGCTTTTAACTGAAAGCTAAGCTAAGAGCATAAGAAATCTGTGCTTAGTGATATTCTTCTAAAATATGTCATGAGATCAAGGCTTGATATTCTTTACTTCCCCTAAGTGATTACCTCAGTTATTTTTATTTACAGCTCATTCTTGGAACTCAAAATTAACATCATTGCGCATGGGGTCTCAGAGATACCAAGCAGTTCGGCCTTCCAGTTTACACTGACCTGCTGCTGTGCACCATCCTTGTGGAAACCTTTGTGGCAGGCCACACCATCTCCTGTCAGCTTTCCACAAGGCCATGTGTGTACCTCAGTCAGTGTGCATCTCCCAGTGCGCTCGTTCATTTTTCAAACAGACTAAGGCAGAACTCTGCTGAGCAGCCAAGATTATTGCCAGTGACCATTTTCTCCAGTTCATACAATTGCAAAAATTGGAGTTTTCTGGATCGATTTTTAGTAGAGGAATTGGAACAGATTTGATAGCCCTCCAAACAACAGCATCTTTGGTTTCTTTGGTGGCATGGTTTTTAATTCCCTTAACAGAGCCTTGGGGTTCAAGATCACTTTCAGATCCAGGGGTACCTTGTAAATACAGAGTTTGAACTCTCCAGCCTTCTTGACTTTGGGTGACCAAGGTACACGGGCTGAGTATGGCCTTATCCCCTTTGAGCTCTGACTATAGGAAGAACAGATTTATGATTCTTTATCAAAACAAATGCACCAAAGAACCACACTGTCGTGGCTTACTGGCCCTATACTCCAGAGGTTTCTTGATCTGGTGCCTCTGCTTCCAGCTGAGACCATCTTAGAACATTGGCTTTGGCTTAGAGAAGAATACAACAGATTTAATTTTCATATAATTCCTTACACAATTTCATTCTAAGAAGTAGGGCAAAGAAATCTCTAGATACTTTTCTGCTGATCTCCTGTAGAGTCACACATCACCACATCAATTGCCTGTTCCTTTCTTTTGATACATACACAGGTAATTTTGTTTCTGAACTATTTAAAAAGCCATTGCAGCCCTTTTGTCCAAAATATCTATTCCACAGAATAGTTCATCTTTCACCATTTATTTTTATCACAAAAAGAAGTACAGATTCATGGATTTGCTGCTCAAGTCCTCTTTTGAGCCTCCTTCACTGTCAACAGTTTCTTTGTGTACACGGCAAGCCTGTTACTCTGTCCCTTTCTGCTTATTTTGCTTTGTCTGGTGTTTCCTCAGGAGGTTCAGGGTCATGTCTGTGATACTGGTGACAGGAGAGCCACTGAAGTGCCGAGCTCGTGGCAGTGTGGCACCTTGGAGGCATGTGCAGTCTTTCTCCATGATTGACCGTGCTGACTGTAAGGTTTTAGTTAGGTATTTGCCAGGGGCCCCTTCTATGTGGCTTTGCCTGTGTCAGGTGCCAGCAGCAATATTTTTCAAGGATTGCCAACTTTTTTGTAATTCATTGTCTGTTAGTGGACGCTTTTCTCTGAAAATCATTGCTGGCCTAGTCTGCTGTCACTAGGCTCCTCGCCAATTCAGATGCATCTCCTCTCCCCAGGCATGCCAGATGAGCAGAGAGAAGGGCTTCAGGAAGAACTGATCGACATCATCCTCCTCATCTTGGATCGAAACCCTCAGCTCCACTACTACCAGGGCTACCATGATATAGTGGTCACTTTTCTGCTGGTGGTGGGCGAGAGGCTGGCAACATCTCTGGTAGAAAAATTATCTACTCACCACCTCAGGTACCTGTGCATCTGATTTTGTGCCAGCCTCCTCAGAATAGTCAGATGTCTGAATATTTAGAGCCCACTCCATTCACCAGCCCTAACCTGAATGTTGGACCTGACCAAGTACATTGACTGGATTATCTTCCCATAGGGATTTCATGGATCCCACAATGGACAACACCAAGCACATCCTAAATTATCTGATGCCCATCATTGACCAAGTGAACCCAGAACTCCATGACTTCATGCAGAGGTAAGTCTATATTTGTGTATATACGAGACACACATGGCAGCCCAGTGCCATGCTCTTTTGGCTTTTTGTTTCTTCACAAATCTAGCTTGTTTGCATCATCATATTAATGGTTAGTGTTAAATTCTTCAGGCTTCTTTCTGTCCTTTAGAGGTCTGACCAGTTCAGGCCTGTCCACGGTCTTGGAGAACTTACTGGATACTGTGCTTTTGAGGGCATGTAGGGATGATAGCTCATGGCTTGAGGAGCTTGAATCTGGTGGGTATATCATAAATTCTTAGCAGAGTAAGGCAAAAGCTACATGTGGTGCCACATGCCTGTGGTGAAGCACTAGCAAGCTAAAGACAGGAGGATCAGAGAGTTCGAGGTCAGGGGCTAAAGAGACGGTTCAGTGGTTAAGGGCCCTTGGTGGTCGTGAAGAGGACCAGAATTTCAGTTCCCAGCACCTACATTAGATAGCTCATAACTGCCTGTTTCTCCAGCTCCGGGGAATCCAACACCTTCTGGCTTCTATAGGCACCTATACATGTATGTAGTAACACATAGACACATACAAATATAAAAGTAAAATTTTATTTTTACTAAGTATTTATTCATTCGTTCATTCGTTTGTTTGTTTGTTTATCTTATTTATTTATTTTGAGACAGGGTTTCTTTGCATAGTTTGGCTGTTCTTAGAACTAGCTCTGTAGACCAGGCTGGCCTCAAACTCATGGAGATCCACCTGCCTCTGCCTCTGAGTACTGGGATTGAAGGCATGCACCACCACCACCCAGCTTTATTTTTATTTCTTGAGACAGAGTCTTACTATGTAGTCTGGACCAGTCTGGAACTCATATGATGATCCTCTGCTTCCTAAGTGCAGGGATTAAAGGCATGTGCCACCATACCCAGTGGTAAAAAATAAATTTCTATAAAATAATACAAAGAATTCTAGGCCAGCCTTGGCTATGTAATGAGTTTGAAACCAATCTGAGATACACAAAAACCTATATTTAAAACAAAAAACAAACAAACAAAAAACAAGCTGGGTGGTATGGTGTACACCAGTGAGAGAGGCAGGCAGATCTCTGAGTTTGAGGCCAACCTGGTCTACATAGTGAGTTCCAAGCCAGTCAAGGCTACATAGTGATACCCTGTCTCAAAAAAAGGAAAAAACATTAAAAAGCAAAACAAAACAGAAGGGCCTGGAAAACTGGCTAGAATGCTTACTGTTCTTTTATAGGACCCAGGTTCAGTTCTTGGCACTGGATCAGGTGCTTCACAGCTGCTCTTAACTGCACTTCCAGGAGGCCCAACATGCTCTGGCCTCCACAGGTACCTGTGTGGGATTCATAAACACACACAGCCTCACACACATGTGTAAAGATAATAAATAAATCCTTTTTAAGATTTACTTTAATGTGTACGTGTACTTTGCCTGTACATATATAAGTGCATTGCCTCTATGCCTGGTGCTCGAGGAGGCCAGAAAGAGAGCACTGGATCTGCTGGAACTGGGATCACAGATGGTTCTGAGTGGACAGTTAGGAGCTGCTCAGTGTGTATGCCGGCAACTGAACCCGGGTCCTTAGCAACAGCATCGAGTGCTCCTAACTGCTGAGCATCTCTCTGGCCCCACAGCTGAGTTTTTTGGGGGTTTTGTTTTGTTTTTTTGAGCCCTGGTCTCACTGTTTTGTTGATGTAACCAACGGTCTTATTAAATAAGAAACACAGAAACAATGTAAAAGAGAAAGCCTAGAGGCCAGAGCTCAGAGCTAAAATCTCACCCTTCCTCCTCTGTCCCAGCTTCCCGAAAGAGAACTATTTCCTGTGTGTAAGTCGATTTTCCAGTCATTCTGCCTTCTCATTGGTTGTAAACCCAAACACGTGACTGCCTCGTCACTGTATGAATGTACAGCCCCCTAGGTCTTAAAGGCATATGTCTCCAATGCTGGCTGTATCCCTGAACACACAGAGATCTATGGGATTAAAGGCGTGTGCCACCACCGCCACACTCTGTCTATGGCTCTAATAGCTCTGACCCCCGGGCAACTTTTATTTATTAACATACAATCAAAATCACATTTCAGTACAATTAGAATACCACATTTCCCCTTTTCTATTTTAATAAAAAGAAAAAAAAAGCAAAAGGTTATAACTAACAAAAGAAAAACTATATACAAAAGTACAATAACTATATACAATATATACAAGTAATAAATACCTAAACAGGTATTTGACAAATCAGAGAAAATAATTCCATTATCTATCCTATTTTGGTAAATCCAAGATGTATCTAATGCATTTTCTATCCTAATTAATTTTCAACTATAACTAACTAATCTTCAACCATAACTAACTAATCTTCAACTCCCTCAGAGACCCAAGAAGGGAATAATATTAGCTAACAAAAATAAAAAACAGGTGTAGCAGGAATCTTAAAAGTTCTTATTAATAAAATCAAACCTGAGGCGAGTTATTGGGGTCCATGCTGGTAGATCAGAGAGACAGAGCAAGCCACAGCTATCTCACCTTGCCGGATCCTCAGCTGGTCTTGTCTCCTCAGACTGGAGGCCTCTGAGTCCTCATCCCAATGGCTCTCAGCTGAACTGCTGCTCGAAAGCCTGAATGCTTAACCAGCCAAATGCCTAACCAGCCAAAATGCTTAACCAGCCAAAACCTTCTAGTTTCTGGTTCTCACGCCTTATATATCTTTCTACTTTCTACCACCACTCCTTGGGATTAAAGGCTGGCTTTCTGGGATTAAAGGCGTGTCACCATGCTTGGCTGTTTCCAATGTGGCCTTGAACTCACAGAGATCCAGAGGGATTTCTATCTCTGGAATGCTAGGATTAAAGGTGTGAGTGCCACCATTTTCTAGCCTTTGTATCTAGTGGCTGTCTGTTCTCTGACCCCAGATAAATTTATTAGAATACACAATATTTTGGGGGACACAATACCCCCACATCTCCTCTCTTTTTGTCTAAAATTAAAAAAGCTTATAACTAATACAAGAAAAACTATCTTCAATAAGTATATGCAATATACATTCAAGATTACATTAACAATGTCTAGTCCATTAACATCTGACAGATCCAGACAAAAAAAACTCCATTATATATATTAACAATGTCCGGTCCAGTAACATCTGATAAACTCAGACCAAGAAATTTTCATTACTTATCTTATTTAAAACAAGTAGTTCCTTTTTAAAAGTAGATTCCATAATCTCCCTTTTTATCTTATCATATCCATATTCTTTCTCTTTTCTTTTCATAATAGATTCAGTAGTCTACCTTTTGTCATTTTTATATCTTCCCCTTTTTCTTCAGTGTAGATTCAATGATCTACCTATTTATCCTATTATTTCTTTACCTTTTTTCTCAGAGTAGATTCAATGATCTATCTCATATCTATATTCTCTTTTTCTTTTCGCTTTCTAGGGGTGAAGATATCTTTAGGGAATCTTGAAAAGAAAATTTTTGGGTTAATCGTCAAGTCCTGTATCATTTGTCCATTCTCTGCATAAAAGGAAAGTTCAGGGCTTGTTTCAAGTCCTTGTTCGAGTAGTCTGTCAGGCTGTATCATCTCAGCTAGTCCTCTCGAAATTGTCCTGACCAGTTTGTAGTCCAAAGTCGATTTTTCCATGGTGTTAATCGGCTTAATGGCTTTATCATAGTCCATGTGGAATCATCATTGTAGGATCTTGTCATCTTTTTGAAGATTTCAAAGTCACTGTTAGGCATGGTCATGGTTTCCTGCGGCTTTTTTTTTTTTTTTTTTTTTTTTTTTGCCTCCTCTGTGGTTTGGAGCAATCACAGTCTGATAAATGTCTGTCTCTAGGAACCATGAACATTCAACCCTAGAACAGAAAATCTTCACAGCAGTTTCTCCCCACCATTTGTCTTGCCAAACTTTTTCAAACTGACCTTTGCCGATGCTTTCTTGTAACACGATGGTCCTGGCAATTCTTCTCTGAACCAGCAGCAGTAAACCCTTTGTTCCAGGTAGCAGCATCACCGCAGTCACCAACATGATGAGAAGGAGCTGGCAACGTGGAGCAGTAGCCACTGCTTCCATGGTCCCACCACTGTTTGTGGCTCAGTCCAGGCCAAAGCTTCCTAGGCCGGCGTCAAACTCGGGATCCTACTGCCTCTGTCTCCTTCAGCAAATCTTACCGGTGCGCGCCACCACAACCGGCTGAGTGTAGCTTGGGCCTGAGCTCGGGCTCACAAGGCCACAGGCAAACAGCTTTTTCATGAATTCGTAACACGAACGTTGGGCGCCAGATGTAGTAGGAATCTTAAAAGTTCTTATTAATAAAATCAAACCCGAGCTGAGTTATTGGGGTCCATGCTAGTAGATCAGAGAGACAGGACAAGCCACAGCTATCTCACCTTGCCAATTCCTTAGCTGGTCTTGTCTCCTCAGACTGGAGGCCTCTGAGTCCTCATCCTGATGGCTCTCAGCTGAACTGCTGCTGGAAAGCCTGAAGCTTAACCAGCCACATGCTTAACCAGCCAAAAGCTTAACCAGCCAAATGCCTCTAGTTTCTGGTCCTCACGCCTTATATAGCTTTCTATTTTCTACCACCACTCCCTGGGATTAAAGGCTGGCTTTCTGGGATTAAAGGCGTGTCACCATGCTTGGCTGTTTCCAATGTGGCCTTGAACTCACAGAGATCCAGAGGGATTTCTATCTCTGGAATGCTAGGATTAAAGGTGTGAGTGCCACCATTTTCTAGCCTTTGTATCTAGTGGCTGTCTGTTCTCTGACCCCAGATAAATTTATTAGAATACACAATATTTTGGGGGACACAATACCCCCACAAACAGGAAGTGCATGCAAGCAACTTCCAAAAAATTTGTGAGTTGACAGAAACAGCTAGCTGCCTGGGCAGTCACCTGAGGTTTCTCTGCAGTGTTGGGGCATCATCTTCAGCCTATAGGCTTAGTGTATCTGACAGACTCATTTGTAAAGTAGGATGTCCACAAGGTCAACAGTTCAACCTCACATTGGGTGAGAGCAGTCCACGTACCAGAAACACCTGAATTCCACTAGTGTCCTGTCATGATTCAGGATTTTAAATTCTGGAAATTGTTGATAGTTTTTTAATTCAGCTGTTCATTCTTCTTGGCTGTGTATATATGGCTTCATCTCAGCATCCCCTTCTTCTCCACATCCCTCTATTAAATGCCAGTCTACTTACTGGGCAAAGAACTGCCCTTGCCTTGACGGCTGACAGTACAAATGCAATGCTGTCCTTTCTGGACAAGCAGGACACAAGGAAAGCGACCACTGTACTCTGCCAAGACAGGGTAAGATGGTCTCTCAGAATTCCTGCTTCTGAAAATGGTCTGTCAAATACTCTAGGCCTGTAGCCAGTTTGAATGCACCAACAATGCTAAGAAACATTAGGTGACTGTTCAGGCTGCCAGCTGTCTTGGTCTACTCTTGCAAGATTCCCGAAAGTTGCTTGCATCCATCTACCATTTCTCAGGTATCATTATGTTCCTTCTCAGGTCTTTGATGTAGTTGAAAACTAGATAGTTGTAATTTCCTCAGTTATGATAAAAGATAAGTTAGATATAAAACCTTAAACTCACAAATATAAGATAGATAGGACATCTTCTTTAATATTGTAACCATAATTCTTGCTCGGTAATTGTTTTGTTATATGTAATTTTACCATGTTAAAGTTAAAACCTTCCTTTTTAAAAAAAGAAAAAAAGGGGAAGTGCTGTGGATATTGCTCTATATAAATAAAACACTGATGGCCAGTGACCAGACAGGAAGTAGGTTGCCAGGCAGGAAGTAGGTGGGACAAGGAGAGAGGAGAATTCTGGGAAGCGGAAGGCTGAGGGGAGAGACACTGCAGCCACCGCCAGGACAAGCAGCATGTAAAGACTCTGGTAAGCCACCAGCCACGTGGCAAGGTATAGATTTATAAAAATGGGTTAATTTAAGAGAAAAGAACAGTTAGCAAGAAGCCTGCCATGGCCATACAGTTTATAAGTGATATAAGCGTCTGAGTGATTATTTTATAAGTGGACTGCGGGACTGCGGGGCTTGGGGAACCTGGAGAGAAGCCCTCCAGCAACACTGTTTAGCTATGACTATCCTAGAACTCACTATGTAGATAAGACTGGCCTTGAACTCAACAGGAGAGATCCTCCTGCCTGCCTCTGTGTTCTGTGTGCCACCATGTCCGACTGACGGATTTTCTAAGCCTGAGAACATATGCCTATGTCAGCAGGAAACCACAGTGCAGTTCTCTGAGAGAGCTGCCCCTTGTGAGGTGGAGGCTTGTTGCACATTAGAAGAACAGAGGTGAGGGAGCTGGGACACTTCAGTATTGCTGTCACGTGTTGTCTGTTTTTCTGATGCTAAGGATCGAACCCAGGACCTTTTACGTGCTAGGCAAGCACTCTGCCAATGAGCTCCTTCCCCAGCCATCGTTGTACTCTTCTGTTTGTTTTGTTTTTAGAGACAGGGGTTCTCTGTAAAGCCCTGGCTGTCCTGGAACTTGCTCTGTAGGCAAGGCTGGCTTCAAACCCAGAGATCTGCCTGCCTCTGCCCTACAACCCTCAGTGCTGAAATTAAAGGCATGTGCCACCATGTTGTGCAATTAAGATTTTGTGGGGTTTGTTGTTGTTGTTGTTTAGATTTTATGTGCATTGGTGTTTTGCCTGCATTCATATCTGTGTGAGGGTATTAGATCCTTGGAACTGGAGTTATAGACAGTTTTAAGCTGCCATATGGGTGCTGGGAATTAAACCCAGTCCTCTGGAAGAGCAGCCAGTGATCTTAACCACTGGGCCATCTCTCCAGCCCCAAGATGTGTTTTTTAAGAAGAAGCTAGTGTGGTGGCACACACCTTTAATCCCGGGGGGGGGGGGGGGGGGGGACGACACGGGACACGGACAGACGGACAGGGGACACAAGGGCAGATCTCTTGAGTTCAAGGCCAGCTTGGTCTACCCTGGTCTACAGAGCTAGTTCCAGGATAGCCAGGACTACACAGAGAAATCCTGTCTCAAAAAACCAAAAATAAATAAAATTTAAAATATATATATATTTATATATAGAGAGAGGATGTTGAGTTCCTAAATAGCATAATTTTTCAAGAAGTATATTTTCTGTATACTTCTTCCTCATTAGCTCTTGAGAACAAAGACAGAGAAAGGGATGGGATGAGCTGGTGGGGCACCTAACATCTGGATTTTCTTTGCTCCTAGTGCTGAGGTGGGGACCATCTTTGCCCTCAGCTGGCTCATCACCTGGTTTGGGCACGTCCTGTCGGACTTCAGGCACGTTGTGCGGTTATACGACTTTTTCCTGGCCTGCCACCCACTCATGCCCATTTACTTTGCAGCTGTGGTAGGTACCACTGTTACCCATCCAGCTTGATCAGTGTTCTTGAAGGGGACAGATAGCAGTTCCCCAGCTGGTGACCGACTTCCCAGTCTAAGAAGTTTTAGGAGATGTTGGTTAAGCAGCTATTCTCACTTTGAGACTTCTGACCCTTCAAAGCACCAGAGTGTCGTGCGACTGTTAGAGGCCCTGTGACACCTGGAGCAGTTTGCCTGGTGGACATCACAGGTGACAGTTCAGTCTGCCGCAAGTCAGTGCAAGGCTTCAGGAAGGGAGAGAGGTCTGGGATTAGGCTTCAAAGAGGGGTGGCTTATGGAAGAGTGTGGGGCTCCTTCCCAAGTGCTGAGTGGAATGGAGAGTGGCCTTCAGCAGCTATGAACGTGAGCACTCCTGTCAGGGAGATGTCTAAAGGAAACAAGATGGCTGTCAGGCTGTTCTAAAGCTCCTCAGAGTCTCCTGTAGCACTTTTCTTCTTCCTAAAAGAGTGTCAGTTTGTGAGGTCTGGAAATGGGGAGAGCTTGGTGCACACTTGAACAGACAGGTATTCTGGGAGGACTTGCTAGAATTGGTCAGTCTTTCACATTATAGGTGGAGTGGGATATAGCATTTGCCAAACCTTTGGGCTGAGCACTGTCTTTTACAAAGAGTTAGATCTGTGTGTAAAGAAAGGCAAGTACCCAGGTCCTGTGCCTCTGTGTCTGATTCAAAGCCTGCCTTTGCCAGATTGTGCTGTACCGGGAGCAGGAAGTCCTGGACTGTGACTGTGACATGGCCTCTGTCCACCACCTGTTGTCCCAGATCCCTCAGGACCTGCCCTATGAGACACTCATCAGCAGAGCCGGAGACCTCTTTGTTCAGTTTCCCCCTTCGGAACTTGCAAGGGAGGCGGCTGCGCAGCAGGAGGCTGAAAGGTGA
This sequence comes from Peromyscus leucopus, assembly GCF_004664715.2. Taxonomy (NCBI): domain Eukaryota; kingdom Metazoa; phylum Chordata; class Mammalia; order Rodentia; family Cricetidae; genus Peromyscus; species Peromyscus leucopus. The sequence goes on from NC_051066.1 coordinate 128,006,484, forward strand.
GGTGGGGGAGGCGCTGCTGCAGCAGGGCAGTGGAAGCCAGCGGAGGGAGGGAGGGAGGGAGGGAGGGAGAGGGAGGGAGGGAGGGAGGAGGGAGGGCCGGCCTGTCTGGAGGGTCTGCGGTTCAGGTGTTTGCCGAGATCTACACTGGAGCAGATTCTGCACTACAGGCCATAGAGGTCCGTGTCATGAAGAGCTTGCTGAGCAGTGGCCTGCTCTGCAGCAGCTCGCTCAGTGTCTCCTGCCTTTCTCTACCACCTTCTGCTCCCATCCACAGAACGGCAGCCTCTACTTTCAAAGACTTTGAGCTGGCCTCAGCGCAGCAGAGGCCAGACATGGTGCTGCGGCAGCGGTTTCGGGGACTTCTGCGGCCTGAGGCTCGTACGAAAGATGTCCTGACCAAACCAAGGACCAACCGCTTTGTGAAACTGGCAGTGATGGGGCTCACAGTGGCACTTGGAGCGGCGGCACTGGCGGTGGTGAAGAGTGCCCTGGAGTGGGCCCCCAAGTTCCAGCTGCAGCTGTTCCCCTAAACTCAGCCCAAGGAGCCACTTCCTCACCCAGTGCACCAAGCTCTCCCCATTTCCAGAAAGGCGCAGAGGGTGGAAATGCTGTGATTAAAGGGTTTCTGTCAGGGGTGTTCTGTTCTGCCACCCTTGGCAGCTTGTCTTGTGGTTTGGGTGGCAGAGCTGCCCGACACGGCTCAGTGGACCTGAGTGCTCTCTAACTGTTGGAAGTGGCTCTGCAGCACCTGGCTACCCAGCTCACTGCCTAGAAGAAAGTTGGGCCCAGAGATGCCCTCCTCCCAGCACCCCATGTCCTATGTATCCTAGACAAAGAGGCAAGGGCTGCTGACACAGTCCAGCCTTGGGATGAGAGCAAGGGGAGGGATCGATAGCCTGGGAGCCCCCTGGTCAGAGTCAGAGACAGACATGAGCTGGGTTCAAGTTAAATTTCATGATCCCGGCCTAGAGTTCCTAGCAGGGGAGTGTTAATTCCCCTGGATGATGTTGCCTGGGTCTCCCTGTTCTTTCTCTACAAACCACGTGACATTACCTGTAAAGACATTTTTAATACTATTTTTATGACTGTATACTACACCTAACATAGCAACTATTCTCACTTTAAAAAAAAAATTACTTGTGTGTGTGTGTGTGTGGGTGGGTGGTGTGTGTGTGTGTGGGTGGGTGTGTGTGTGTGTGTGTGTGGGTGCCCACAGAGGCCAGAAGTGGGCTTCAGATTTCCTGGAGTCTGGTGTGGGTGCTGAGATCTAAAGGCCGGTCCTCTAGTAAAGCCGAAGCAGTAACTTAACTGTGGAGCTGTCTCCAGCCTCCTCTCTCATAGTTCCTTCATGAGAGAAGCTATCAGCGATGAGCTTGTACTGGGCTAACATTTATTTTTCCCTTTTTTGGAGGGGAATGGAATCCAGGGCCTTGTACTTGTGAGGCAAGTGTTCTACCACTGAATAAATAGCACCAGACTTTAGTAGTTTTTATTTTTGAGACAGGGTCTACCTAGGTTACCCAGGATGGCCTTGAACTTTTGATCCTCCTGCCTCAGCTCCTGATTATCTGGGATGACAGGATTGCACCTGAGATGCGTTCCCTGCTCAGTTTAGCCAAAGTTGCTTTGTGAACAGCCCCATGCCCTACAGTGCCACTTCCTGTCTCACTTTATTATTTTCCACTAATCACCCACCTTGGCCTGCCCGTATATTGGCCTCCTCAGCTGCTGGTCTCAGAATGGGAATGTCCTTGGAAACTTGCATGCAGACAGGCTTTGGCAGGAACCCCACACTACCAGCCCCACTTACCCCTGGGCTCCTCCAGGAGGGGTGCATGGGATCCATGGGATCTCTCTGTCTTCCTAGGATGGCTTTGTTAAAAGCGAAGCCAGGTTTGTTTTATATAAACTCTGGCTTGAAAACAAAAGTGCCTTTTGCTGCTTTAAAGAGTGTGTAGTGGGAAGCATTTACATGCTTCTATTTTCCTGATCTTTCCTGGGCACTCTTCTCCAGTCCTACCATGTCCAGACCTATGTGTCCCCTGTGCCCACTGTATGCAGTGGGACGCTCTGCGAGCCAGGCAGCCACAAGCCAGAGCGCAGAGGAGGTGTCCAGGCTGAGTTACAAAAAGCACTTTAACCAGACCAAGCTGGGGTGAGTGATTCACAGGGATTAATTCAGGACAAAGGAGAATTTTCCAGGATCCAGAGTGATAAAGTGACAGATATTGTCAATCTACCACGGGAGCTTGTCATCTGTGCCTCTAGCATACTTGAGCTATAGGGAGTGTGTTGGTTGAGGGGAGGGGCATGGGCCCAGGGTCCAAGCCACAATTCTGCATCCAAACAAGCAGGTGGCACTGGCGTGTGCTGAGCTGAAGAGTGGTGTGTGCCCACACCAGGACTCCCCGCTACTGAGGAGAAAGCGCTGTCAGTTTACCTTCAGGTATTTACTTATTCTGTAAAGAGATGTGTAGATGGTTTGTACAGAGCCCTGTATGAAATAAACACCCTTATGTGGTTCCCAATCACCTGTCCTTGTAGCTCTGCTGCTTGCCTGGAAGTGGACCCACCAGTTTCTACCCTGGGCCCCACTGGGATCTGGGCCTGAGGTCTGTAGACTAGTCAACCTTGGCTGTCAGCACCACAGCCTTTCCAGTTCTGTTCCACATACAGGTGTGATGAGTTTAGGGCAAAAGGCCTGGCTCCAGCAGCCAGAAAGGGCTATGCTAGCGTTTCCCTAACTTGATACCCAACTTAGAGACGAGAGCAGCAGTTTAATCAGCACATGGAACAAAGGTCCAGTGACCTCAAGTCATCTTGTGGGTACTGACATGAGAAAGAATTGGGAAGAGAAGTCACATAATGAAATAGTTCTGTTGAGGGTGTGACTTGGCACTAACTCAAGTCCAGGGTAGTCCAGGCCTTCCCACTACTTCCTGAAAGGACCAGTGATGACTTCTGTAAGGTGCAGCCTCCTGTTCGTGGACAGTGCTCTCATCTGGGTGGGACTTGTCTTCAAGGCTTTGTTTAGGACATGTTTATGACAAGGGCCTCAGGGAGCGAGCTAGGTTAGGTGGGCAAACACTCGTGTGATTAACATGCCCAAGCAGAGGCAAGCAGGAGACTGACCCCCAATCAAGGCTGAGACTCCAGGCTTTCATCCTGCCATCCATAATCTCTTTGTGGGCACAAGTAAGGACTTCCAGCAAAAGTATTTCAATTTCTTTTTTTTTTCTAAGATTTTGTTTTCAATTATGTGTATGTGTGATTGCAGGTGTCCTCAGAAGTCAGAAGGTGGTATCAGCTGGAGTTACAGGTGACTGTAAGCTTTCTGACCAGTTGCTGGAAACTGAACTTGGGTGCATGCTCTTTCCGTGTTTCCTAAGTGCCAGTCACACAGAATCGTGGCCTTCGCCCTGCAGCTGCTGTGGGCACCGTCACAGCCAGTGACAGGTGCAGGGTGTGCTCCGGGCTTTTTTGCTCTGCAGGCCTCCAACTCAGAAGGCCAGCACTTGGGTTCAGAACCCAACAGCCTGTTGTGGAAAGGGCACTCCCGCCCATCATGTCTGGTTTCTGTCTGCCGAGGAACATGAGAGTTGCCTCACTCGGCTTCTAGCCTAGCTGTTCTCAACCTGTGGATCATGACCCCTTCAGCAAACCTCAATCTCCAAAATATTTACATTAGGATTCCTAACAATAGTAAAACTACAGTTTTAAAGTAGCAACAAAAATATCATGTTTGGGGGGCATCACAACATAAGGAACTCCACTAAAGGGCCGAGGCGGCATCAGGAAGGTGAGACCCACTGGTCCCGTCTCTCAGCAGCCCACTCCCAGCAGTAGAGCACACAGCAGCCGGGTCCCTGCTTCTCTACCTCCGCCTGCAGAGGAGCCAGTCAGGAGCATGGAGTCAATGCTGGACGTAGACATTCTTCGTTGATCCTTGCTCTACCGCAATAGGCCACCAGCCGGTGATGCCCTCTGATAGGGCAGCCATGAGCCTCAAAGGGTTAACAGGGACAAGTCTAAACTCTAGCTTATTGTAGAAGGCTAAAGAACAGTCTGAGTTCAGATGATTTAAGTCAGCCTTGGACTTAAGGACCAAACACAAAGGATGAGTAGGATTTTGGTAACTAGGTAATGAAGGAAGGGCGTACATATAAGAGCACATATAGGTCAGGCCAAGCCTGGTGCATTCTGTAATACCAACACCCTGGAGGCCAAGGCAGGAAAAAGACTGCCATGAATTCAAGGACAATCTGTGCTACACAGACTTTCTCTCTAAAAAAATCCTCATTCTCTGGGTTCCTGTTGTGATCCCACTCAAGGCAATAGGTCCATCCAGGGCTCCACATTCCAGGGGCTGGAAAACATTCACCCCGGAAAAGCTACATAGCCTAGCATCTGGGGTGAGGCTTTGACCATCACATGTACTATGCTTACTGTTAAGATCATTGTGGGGTTACAGCAACACTCAATCTCAGAAGGGACTGGATGGGTCACAGTGGAGGGAAGCACCAGGACAGATGTCAACAGCAAAACTGCGCTACTCCTCACCATAGATGCCAGAGAGAAAGAACAGCCAAGCCTTTCCTCGCAGTCTGTAGCTGCTGCCATGGTCTCCCTCCCCAGCATCCCTCCAGCCTTCAAGCTCTTCTTTGTAAATTTCATGTCTGGGCTGATATTGGCCCTAGCAATGCTTGTCCAGGGGTTAGGCATGGTGGTGCCAGGGCTGAGCCAGCCTGATTCCCCCAACCTCCAGGGCCCACAGATCACCTCCAGGTGCTGTTCCAAGCTCCCCATCCTGCCTGTATGGCACTCAACCTAGGACATTTGCTCCCTCAAGCACAACACACCTCCCTTTCTGGAAAACAATTTTAATTCACTTATTCAAAGGGGATACAGAGCTGGACCCCATGGGCTGTGTTTTCTGACCTACCGTTCTACCTGCTTGGGTTCACAGCGGCCCTAAGAGGTGCCAGGCCTTCAGCAGCAACAGCAGCAAAAGTGCTCAGAAAGCCAGCAAGGCAAAGGATGAGGCTATGGGTCCTCAGGGAGCATGCTGAGGGAGAACAGTCACTCGGAGGCTCAGAGCACTAGCCAGCCGGGCCTTAGGCCAAGGCTGTGTTTAATTAAGGCTGGTGGCTAGTAAGGGTAGGGTATCTAGCTCAGGGCCATAAGGTCTGGTCAGTAACCCTGCGGAGCAACGCAGGCAGGGGACCGACGTGATCCCAGCTCAGCTGGGCTCCTGTAACAGCAAGCAGGCTGGCAGCACAGCTCAGGGCCTTCTCCCTGGCCTGGTCCTCCATTAGCTGCTACACATGTGGGTCTGGATCAATACTGAGGGCTACCATCTTCGACTCAGTGGCAGTTCTGACAGCTAGGATGGCAAGGAACCCCATTGACACGGCAGCGGCAGCCCCCACTGGTGTCCCCTGGGCCCTAAAGGACAGAGAAAAGAGGGTATCAGGGTGGTAACAGCAGGCTATCCCCAAGTCACTCCATCAGCCCAAAGCAGAGCCCACCTGAAGGTACAAATTGGCTGCCAAAAGCCCTCCTGCAAAGAATAGCCACACCAACCTGAGGGCGGCAGCTGTGAAGGCTGTTCAACCCCATCCCAGCCCTCCAGCACCCCCAACTCCATGGCCAGAGAGGGAAGGGTTGCACCCGCAGGTGGATCTGTGCCTGGGTAGAGGGAAATAGTACTGTTCCCTCTGCACCACCTGTCTCTAAATCCACCAGCGGTGATACCAGCTCTGACTTCTGCAACCCTCCTCTCACACTGCCACCACCTACAGGGCCCTCAACCTGTGACAGGCACCCACTGAGCACTTCTCTCATATTTGAGACAGGATCTGACACTTGGCATTGTGTGGAGGAAGAATCGAAAACTGAGAGGTGGCAAATACGTGCCAGGGGACTTGCAGTCCCCCTCCCAACCCAGCAAGACCCTGACTTGCTCCCCCCTCAAACAGAACAGCAAGCAAGCCTTGCTGCACAAGCCAGGTCCGAGGCCTGGCCAGCCTTGAGCCCTCCACATGAGCACAGCTGCAGGCAAGTGGCAAAAGCCTGGGATGGGTGGGCTCCAGCACTATTTACTGTGGCCTTTTGATAACTTAAGACACTTTGGAGATGTAAAATTTCTTAACCCTCAAGCCCAGCAAGGTGACACATGCTATAATCTCCAGCACTCAGGAGGCTGAGGCAGGAGGATTGCCAAGTCAGCCCAGACTACAGAGTGAGAAAGTCAGAAGAGAAAAAGAAAA